>NC_134688.1:449180029-449519529 GCF_050947455.1 Rhinoderma darwinii | reverse complement strand
AAGCAGCACTCGTACGAGCGGCTGCAGCCCCTTCAAAACAGCTGATTGGCAGGGGTCCCAGGTGTCTGACCCCAACCCATCAGCTATTGATGACCTATACTGAGGATAGGCCATCAATGTTTAGGGACTGGACAACTTTTAAAGCCTACCATGTGTTAGGCTTAGATACAGGGCCCCAGCTTATACTGCATAAGAATACGGTCTGCTGGACCCTGTATCTAAGCCTATATTAGGCTTAGATACAGGGTACAACAAACATTATCACACATGCACATGGGCCCTATATCTAGGGCCTTGTATCTAAGGCCCTGTTCACATCACCGCTGCCCTTCCATTGAGGGGTTCCGTCTGGTTAACCCCTCAACGGAAAGGCAAATGGAAACCTTAGCTTCCGCTTGCATCACCATTGATCTCAATGGTGATGGAAACTTTGCTAAAGATTTCCGTTTGGGGGCATATTCATTTATATGTATAGGGGGCTGTGCGTAACGCTCTCTACCGGGGGCATGTGTGATATCTACAGGGGGCTGTGTGTGGCGCTATGTATGGGGGGGTGTGTAATATCCACAGGGGCTGTGTGGCGCACTATGTACAGGGGGCTGTGTGTGCCACTATGTACAGGGGGCTGTGTGTGGCACTATGTACAGGGGGCTGTGTGTGGCGCTATCTCTGGGGGGTGTGTAATATCTACAGGGGCTGTGTGTGGCACTATGTACAGGGGGCTGTGTGTTGCGCTATGTACAGGGGGCTGTGTTTATGTGGTGTTTTGCAGTGTGTGGTATTATTAGATTCAGGCGTGCAGTATTTGGTGCTATTATATTTAAGGGTACAGTATGTGGCACCATGATAACTTTATTTTCATTTATAGGTGTGGAAATGTTGGAAAAGTGAGGAGTCGAAGACATCTGAGTGGCAAATTCTGCAGAAATCAGTCATGGCCGGGAGACGTTGTCATGAGCTCTGGACCGGATGGAGAAGAAAAGAGGGAAAAAACTACTAGAATCTGATACGTCGTCACATTTTTATTATAGGAAATCCTTGTATTTCACAAAAAGTCTTTCTGCAGTCCAGGACTGATAGACAATTCCCCTTGTCAGGAGGATGTGTCCCTGCACAGTGTGATACTGTCAATATGTAGGGACACAGCCCTGTGACAAGGGAAATCGTAACACCCATCTGTTAATGCTTTCCCAAAAAGGTAGTGTTAAAAATAGTTACGGCACGGCAGGGCGGCGGTGCGCAAGGGGGTCCAAGTTTGGGTAACAGCCCAGGGCACATCGTCTACTTAATCCGCCACTGTGACCCCCCCCCCGATCAAAACTTCTGACATGGCACTATGACATGTCAAAAGTTTTTAAAAGTTTAGTTACCCATTAACATATGCGTTAATACTGTAGGTATTAACAAGAGGCAGTCCTGAGGACCTTTGTCAGATCCCGGGCTGTCTTTATATTAATGCTCTCTCAGATGATTAACAAGTGGGATCTCTCCCTTGTACGATCATGTTTGATTGCTGCACTGAAGGAATTATTTGCCAGAATCATAGATTTCTCTTATCCCGGCAGTTGTGGCTGTAGCAGGGCTTTTTTTTCGGCCACAATTTGGACACTGATCTTGTGGATACGCTAGCAGCATCGGTAAGATTGTCATGACTAAAATGCATGTCATGGAGTCATGTAGGGTTCGTTGACCCACTGGGCCATACCGCCTTGGCGGTATGGCAGCTGGCCAACAGGGCGCAGGTCAGAGTCTATAGTTCATATAGGGTACCTGTGGCGGCTGGAACAGTAGCAAGACAGGCTTGGCTGGGACTAGACAGCAGGTAGACATCAGGCGTGGAGTAGCAGAACAGGCGTGGTATACAGCACAGCACGGCAACAGCTCAGCACGGCACTAGATCAGGATACAGGTTACAGGATACAGGAACAGGGAACACTGGAGCAGGAAACACTAGGGGACCATTTGCAAGACAAACTTAGGATACGACAGCAACGCTCAGGCGTGGGAGGAAGGGGCTGAGACCTTCTTATAGCCCAGGGTGCTCTGGGAGCAATCTGCTCAATCTCCCACATGCGTGCGCTATGGCTTCTTAAGTCTGGACTGAGCTTGTGAGCGCACCCTGGTGGTCACTGTGGAACAGGACGGCCGTATGTCCAGACAACTCTGGAGAGAAGGGTGTCGACTGGATGGAAGGAGTTTGTGGTCAGCAACCATGGACGTTACAGTATCCCCCTCTTACGCCCCTTCCTCTTGGGACCAGAACGAGAGAGAAACCTCTTAATGAGGGTAGGAGCGTTGAGATTCTCTTCTGGCTCCCAGGACCTCTCTTCTGGACCAAACCACTTACAATCTACTGAATAAAAGGTTCTTCCTCTTACTTTTTTAATGTCCAGGATCTCCTTAACCTCGAAGGTGTCTGAAGGACTGCTGGAGGCAACCGCAGGGCTAGGAGTCTTGGTAAAGCGGTTCAGAACCACCGGTTTCAGGAGAGAGACATGGAAGGAGTTGGGGATCTTGAGGGTAGGAGGCAGCCGAAGCTTGTAGGCGACAGAGTTAATATGCTGTAAGATCGCGAAGGGTCTGAGGAACCTGGGAGCAAATTTGTACGACGGCACCCCCAGTCGAATATTCCTGGAGGACAGCCAGACCTTTGTGCCAGGAAGAAACTGAGGAGGTTCTCTTCTCCTTGTGTCCACCTTCCGTTTTATGCAGTCTACCGCCAGCAGGATCGAGGATCGAGTCTGCTGACAGATCTGCAGAAATTCGTGTCAGCAGCTGGTACCTCAGACTTATCAAGCACCGGGAGAGGAATTCGTGGGTGTTGGCCGTAGACAATGAAGAACGGTGTCTTCTGTGTGGACTCGCTGGTGTGATTGATGTATGAGAATTCAGCCCATGGAAGCAACTGCACCCAGTCATCATGCTGCTTGGAGATGAAGTGGCGTAAGTAGTTCTCCAAGATCTGATTTATCCTCTCGACCTGACCATTGGACTGAGGATGGTAGGCCGAGGAAAAGTTCAACTTTACACCTAGGAGTCTGAGGAGGGCTCTCCAGGAATTCGAGGTGAACTGAACCCCCCGATCAGACACAATATGCTGCAGTAAGCCATGCAGGTGGAAGATGTGTTGGATGAACAGCTTGGCCAGTGGTGGAGCAGAAGGAAGACCGGTCAGAGGAACAAAGTGGGCCATCTTCAAAAATCGATCCACCACCCAGACAGCACTGCATCCAGCAGAGAGGCAGGTCAGTAATAAAGTCCATAGCTATATGCTGCCAGGGAACAGTGGGCACAGGCAATTGCTGGAGTAGGCTAGCAGGTCTGGAGTGAGCGACCTTGTTAGCTGCACATACTGAGCAGGACGACAGAAAGTCCAAAATGTCCTTGGGCAGCGTGGGCCACCAGAAATGATGGCCGATCAGATCTAGGGTCTTATGGGTCCCCGCGTGACCTGCCAGTCTAGAGGAGTGTCCCCAGCGGAGGATTCTCCCTCGGTCAGCCAGGCGCACAAAAGTCCTCCCTGGAGGAATGTCCCCAACTTGCAGGGGATTGACAGAGACAATGCAAGACGGATCAATAATGTTCTGTAGGAATCTCCATGGTGTCCACTGTCTCAAAAGACCTGGAAAAGGCATCGGCCCTCACATTCTTGTCAGTTGGGCGATAATGGTGCTCAAACTGGAACCTGGTAAAGAACAGCGACCACCTGGCCTGACGAGGATTCAGCCGTTGGGCTGTCTAGAGATAGGTGAGGTTCTTGTGGTCCGTAAAAATCAAGATGGGATGAGCTGCGCCCTCTAGTAGATGTCTTCACTCCTCCAGGGCCAACTTGATGGCCAGTAAGTCCCAATTCCCAATTGAGTAGTTGCATTATGCGGAAGAGAAGAGCTTAGAGAAATATCCACATACCATAGACTTGCCCTTGGAACCTCTCTGGAACAGGAGTGCACCAGCACCGACAGAGGATGCCTCCACCTCCAGCGAGAACTGTAGAGAAATGTCGGTATGATGAAGGATAGAGCCTGACGTGAAGGCACTTCAGGTTATTGAATGCAGACTCTGCCTCAGGAGTCCACACATTGGCGTTTATGCCCTTCTTAGTGAGGTCAGAGATAGGAGATGTCAGTGAGGAGAAGTTTGGAATAAACTGTCTGTAAAAATTGGCGAATCCCAGAAAGCGCTGTATGGCCCTCAAGCCTTGAGGGCGTGCTCATTCCAGAACAGACTTTACCTTTTCAGGATCCATCTTGAGACCTCTATTCGAGACAATGTAGCCGAGGAAGGGCAGAGCATCCTTTTCAAACACACACTTCTCTAACTTAGCGTACAGACTATTCTCTCTTAATCGGAGCAAAACTTGATGGACATGTCTCTGATGAGTCACAGGATCTGGAGAAAAAATCAAGATGTTATCAAGATAGACCACAACACAAACATAGAGGAGGTCACGGAAAATGTCATTAACAAACTCCTGGAAGACTGCGGGAGCATTATACAGGCCGAAGGGCATTACTAGATACTCATAGTGTCCATCACGGGTGTTAAATGCAGTCTTCCATTCGTCACCTTGGCGAATCCAGATTAGGTTGTAAACCCCACGCAGGTCTAGTTTGGAAAAATGTTGGCACCACGTATACGATAAAATAATTCAGAGATCAGCGCCAACGGATATTGATTCTTCACCGTGATTTGGTTGATACCCGGGTAGCCAATACAAGGATGCAGGGAGCTATCCTTTTTCTTGACGAAGAAGAACCTGGCTCCAGCCGGGGAGGAAGACTTTCGTATGAAGCCCCTCTCCAAGTTCTCCTTAACGTAGGCAGAACTGGAAAGAGTCTTTGGCAAGGATAGAGGATATATCCTACCACGGGGAAGTGATGCACCAGGGTTCAGCTCGATTGGACAGTCATACGCCCGGTGTGGGGGCAGTGTCTCTACCTCCCTTTTGCTGAAAACGTCCGAAAATGCAGCATAATGACCAGGCAATCCTGCCAATGATCGAGGCAGAGGAGGCTGGACCGAACGAATCTGCACCAGGCATCGGCTGTGACACTCGGGGCCCCACTGGAGAACCTCTCCAGAGTTCCAATCCAGGACTGGGGCATGTAGTCGAAGCCAAGGCAGACCCAGCAGCACAGGGTTAACGGCTTTGGACAGGACATAGAACGGTAGAAGTTTGGAGTGGAGAGCCACTACTTGGAGCCTCAGCGGCTTGGACACAGCTATAACTGGGTCTGGCAGAGGTAGTCAATTTACTGATGCAACCATCAACGGTCTCTCCAGAGGTGTAGTGGGTAATTGGAGAAGGTCCACCAGGTCTCTACAAATGAAATTAGCATCGGATCCAGAGTCCAGATACGCAGAGACCTGATGCGTTTTCTTACCGGACACTATGGTCACGGGTATGGACAACTTAGACGGCAGTGCTTCTTTACCCAAGGTTGTCTCTCCTACCAACCCTAGGCTTTGGGGCTTTTGGGGACACAGACGCACAAGATGGCCTCCGAGGCAGCAATAAAGACAGAGTCCTGAAGTGCCTCTGCGTTGTCTCTCCTGGGTAGATAGCTTACATTGGTCCATCCTCACAGACTCCTGAGGAGGATTGGCATCTGAGGACGGCAGGGGTTGCTGTAAGGTAGGGGCCAGACTAGGGAGGCCTCCTTGCCGACAAACCTCTTGGAGCTGTTCTCAGAGCCTTCTATCAATCCGAGCAGCCAGGAGGATGAGGTCTTCCAGGGTAAACGGCAGGTCTCGAGCGGCAAGTTCGTCTTTAATCTTAGGAGACAGTCCATGCCAGAATGTAGCCACCAGGGCCTCATTGTTGCACAACAGTTCTCCCGCCAGAGTGCGGAAGTGGATGGCGTACTCGCCCAGAGAGATGTCTCCTTGGTGTATGTTCAGCAAGGAAGCCGCAGCAGAGAGACTCATCCAGGCTCCTCAAATACTGTGTGAAATGTCTGGAGGAACCCCTGGAAGTCACGGGTCTCTGGTCCTTGTCTCTCCCAGATAGGGTTTGCCCATGCAAGGGCCTTGCCAGTAAGAAGAGAGATGATGAAAGTGACCCTTGCGCCATCAGACGAAAATGCCCTTGAATACAGGCTGAAGTGGATCTGGCGCTGGTTCAAAAATCCATGACAGGTACTTGCGTCTCCATCATAGCGGTCAGGAAGTGGCAAAGAAAAACGAAAATCAACACTGCCAGGAGGTGTAGTCTGAGGAACAGTACTGCCAGGAGGTGTAGTAGGAGGAACGGCAGCTTGTGCCTCCTGCCGACGTGCGAGAATGTTCAAGGCATGGAGGAGTTGGTCCTGTCGAGACCGGAGGTCTAGCATATCCGCCCGCATCTCTTGTGACGTCGTCATGGTCTTGGATCGACCAGCGGGTTCCCTGGCCTGAGCATACTGTCACGTAGGGGTCATACTGCCTTGGTGGTATGGCAGCTGGCCAACACGGCGAAGGTCAGAGTCTATAGTTCATATAGGGTACCTGTGGCAGCTCGGACGGTAGCAAGGCAGGTTTGGCTGGGACTAGGCAGCAGATAGAGGTCAGGCGTGGAGTAGCAGAACAGGCGTTGTATACAGCACAGCACGGCAACAGCTTAACATGGCACTAGATCAGGATACAGGTTACAGGATACAGGAACAGGGAACACTGGAGCAGGAAACACTAGGGGACCATTTGCAAGACAAGCTTAGGATACGACAACAACACTCAAGTGTGGTAGGAAGGGGCTGAGACCTTATAGCCCAGGGTGCTCTGGGAGCAATCAGCTCAATCACACACATGCATGCGCTATGGCTTCTTAAGTCTGGTCTGAGCTCGCGAGCGCACGCTGGTGGTCACTGTGGAACAGGACGACCGTATGTGCAGACATCTCTGGAGAGAAGGGTGTCGACTGGATGGAAGGAGTTTGTGGTCAGCGACCACGGATATTACACATGGTAAGGCAACTTTCAGCCGTCTGTGATGAACATTTTCATCATGGGATGAGAAGGGGTTTACAATACTATCTTAAATACTGCAATAGTAACAGCACTGTAGTATTATTTTTACTTATTTTTACCAGCCCTTGAGCTCCCGAACTAGTAAGCATGGCCTCTTCCCTCAAGTTCAATTTATTTTCCTTTTCTGTGATTTAGTAGTTTATAAAAATTATTTTATGTTCTCATAAACACATAAACTATTTAATGGGAATTTATGTTCTGCTAGTGTTGCTCCACAGCAAGCAGACAAACATTTCATTTATGTATTTACTTTCCTTAGTAGAAAATGCAGCCTTCCTAATAATAACCAGAAAGAGCAGGTGCTAATGTGTTAAATCCTGCCTTTTCAGGTTTGGATTTGAGTCAGAACATTTGGCTCATTGAAAATCACTGACACAACTAAAAGCCTTTTACTCAGATATTTGTAATGTGTTCAAAATGTATTGTGCAATTTTAAATTCATCTCATGAATCTGTTTAATCACATAGAGTAAAAACTGAATGCATGACCTATCATTGTTTTGCCTCCGCTGCAGATGTACCCTTTGTAGCAGGACCTGAGCCATAGTACTTTTCAGCATTGTCGTCTGCTATGCGTAAGACAATTCTATTACTCTATACCCTATATACAAGACATTAGCAGGATAACATCACATCCTTTTTACTCTTTGTTATTTATATGGCACAAAACAAGTGGTATTGTGTATATGAGACTCATTTTACAGGGCCGTGTCATTTAAGGTCTACATTGAAAAACAAAAGCTAACAGACTGAACATGATTACTGGCTATTAGGGTGGATTTACACGAACGCGATATACGTCCGTGCCACCCGAGTGTTTTTCACGCGTGTCGCACGGACCTATGCAAGTCTATGGGGCAGTGCAGACTGTCAGTGATTTTTGTGCAGCGTGAATCCGCTGCGTAAAACTCACGACAGGTCCTATATTTCAGCGTTTTTCGTGCATCACGCACCCATTGAAGTCAATGGGTGCGTGAAAATCACGCGCACCACACGGAAGCACTTCCGTGGGACGCGCGTTATTCGTGCAACAGCAGTCAAAAGTATGTTTGGAAACAGAAAAGCACCACATGCTTTTCTGTTTACAAACATCCAAACGGAGTGTCATAATAATGGCGGCTGCGCGAGAATCACGCAGCCGCACATCCTATCTGATGACACACGGAGCTGTTAAGTGCCTTTTGCGCACGCAAAACGCAGCGTTTTTTGCGTGCGCAAAAACGCACACGCTCGTGTAAATCCCCCCTTAATGTGACCCAAGAAGACCTTAAGCACTCATGCTCTAAATTATTCTGTTTTTTTGAGTCCTGCAATGACACCATGGACAATGCATTTGGATTATGAGTACAATGTAACTGTTGTCTGATGTCTGTTCTTGTTGCAAGGCCAAACAACTGGACAAATCTGCACTAAATTTAAATCACGCGCTTCCAAAGGTTTAGGGTTTCAGCTCTCTAGGACCTACCTTTCTTGACATATTCACAAAAGTAGATATAACACCACTGGCTTCCATATCAAGGACCTTCATATCACATCAGATGACCTGTATTAGCCAATAGAAGCTTGCAGGTCCTTCATTATTAGCCTCACTCGCCATTTTTTCTTTACTCGACGTGTTATTCATCATAAATGAACGGCACCTATACTGGATTTGAGCTTTCTCATAAAGTTAAACCCTTTCATACCAGTCATGCCTCCAAAAAGGAACCTGCACTTAGATGAAAGACTCCTGTGGCAAAGAGCATTGCTGCTGCCCGAGGTGCTGAAATCTCTCAACAGAACCAAACCTGTGGTTTTCAGCATTCCCATGAGTTGAACCCCTTTCAGACCAGTCATGCCTCCAAAAAGGAACCCTGCACTTGGACTTTATTGGATATGTTGGCTTCATATCAGTAGGAAATTACGTTTTTAACCACACACAAACAACAAACAAATGGACCAGTGTGAAGCAGGGTAATTCTGCTATTCTATATTATAAAAGTCATGTCTGTCTGTCGTCCTCCATAGGCATCCAAATGCCTGAACCATTTGACCCCAAACATGGCACATAGGTACATTGGGTTTTCAGGAAGGTTTTCATAAATGTCCAAACCTTGCCGTTGTTCTCTGTTATCAGCCGTTATAGCAAATGTCTGTTTGTCCTCCTCTATAGGCATCCAAACACCTGGACTATTTGACCCCAAATTGGCACATACGTACATCAGGTGTTCGGCAAGGTTTTCGTAAAGGTCCCAACCTTGCCGTTGTTCTCTGTTATCAGCCATTATAGCGAATGTCTGTTTGTCGTCCTCTATAGGCATCCATACACCTGAACTATTTGACCCCAAATTTGGCACATAGGTACATCAGGTGTTCAGGAAGGTTTTCGTAAATGTCACAACCTTGCTGTTGTTCTCTGTTATCAGCCATTATCACATGATCGCGATCCAATACTATAAAAGCAAATACAGACATTCGCTTTATAGTAAATATGTTTTTATCTGGCAGTAGCAAGTAGTGCACTTTACAAGATAATCCTAGATGGGAAAGTACAGGGGAGTGGTTACCCATAGCAACCAATCCGATTACTGGTGGTCAGGAGGAAAGCTGCATTACCAGCTGCAGAGACTCCTCTTGCCCAACTGCAAGCTAATCAAATGTGTCATAAATGCTGCTCGAGCTGCTGAAACTCCTCAGCAAACTCGAGCTTTCTCAGCAACAGATCAGATAGGTGGCTTTCAGAAGCACAGAGACTCCTGCCCGAACCCAGACCAGATACAAGCTGATAGAGCCTATCATGTTCAGCGTGCTAATGAGTGACTTCCACACATGATGCTGTTTTCAATTAGGATCCAACCATAATCTATGGCCAACTGGTAATAAAACTGCCAATGTTGATAATAAACAGGCTCTGTCACAGTCTTATGACTCAATTTCTTACCAGTTTAGCTGTTAGGTATTTAGGAAGTTGAAATTGAAATAAAGAGTGTGTAAGTGCTGGAATATATAGGGCTACTAGCGATTTCCTCAGAAACCAAGAGAATATGAGGGCATGGATTAGACTCTGGGGCACCCTTGGAACAAATCCAATGAACACACAAACAGACAGACTGACACGTTATACCCAGGCAGCCTGGGTACTTTTTCTAGTATATATATATATATATATATATATATATATATATATATATATATATATATATATAAAAATGAATTTCTGTTGTCTGTTGTATGTTCTTTATGCACGGCCAAACGACTGAACCAATCTGCATCACGTTTGGCGCGCAAGTAAACCACGCGCGTCTGTAGGTTTTAGACCGGGTTTTAGCTCTCTAGGTTTTTAAAACAATCCAGACATTTTTGTTTTACACCGTGTTTCCATAGCAACCATAACAACCCAGACATTTTTCTTTACTCGCCGTGAACGAAGAACTGTACCTGTACTGGATTTGAGCATTCTCACAAAATTGAAACCTTTTCATACCAGTCATGCCTCCAAAAAGGAACCCTGCACTTGAACAAAAGACTCCAGCGGAAATGTGCATGGCTGCTGCACGAGCTGCTGAAACCCCTTAACAGCCCCAAGCCAGTCTCCAAGCTGACAAGATGTGTCACAGCCGGCAGCAAGCTGCTGAAACTCCCCTGCACACTGAGGCATGACTGCAGTCTCAGCGAGACAGACGAGCAGCTGAGACTCCCCAGCAGACCCAAGCCCATCTCCAGGCTGACAAGATGTGTCACAGCCAACAGCAAGCTACTGAAATTCCCCAGCAGACTGAGGCACGACTGCAGTCTCAGCAAAACAGAGGAGCAGCAGAGACTCCCCAGCTGACCCAAGCCCATCTCCAGGCTGACGAGGTGCGATATACTAATAGACAAGCTACTACCTGGGTTGATATGCGTAATGCTGCTTTCCATTACAATTCAAAATCCCAATATGGTCAAGCTCCGTTGCTTCTGATTGGCCGAATGGAGAAACAATGCGACCACTGTTGTGCATTTAAGTACGAAGGTGAACAACCAGGAATGTGCTGCTCTGGCAGAAATGTCAGAATACTGGATTTACCTGTTCCACCAGAAGAGCTCACAACTATGCTTGGTGGTTCCTTCACGCACTCTGCCGAGTTTCTGAAACATATCCGGGTTTACAACAATGCCTTCCAGATGGTGTCATTCGGATGTGGAAAAGGTGTGCTGGAGCCAGGATACATGCCAGCGTTCAATATTCAGGGGCAAGTCTGCCACACGATCGGATCTCTTTTGCCACAGTTTAACGAAGACAATCTGGAAGCATCACCTTTATATCTTCAAGTTTTATTCAAGGATGACAGCACTGCAGAAATAAATGGCCGTCATATAAACAACCCCCTCATTAAGCCGCACATTGTCCGCATGTTGCAAAACATATTGCACAGGCACAATCCATACATACGATTGTTCAAGGCTGCCATTGAAAAATGCAGTCGCCTGCGTACAAATTGGTCATTCGAGCTGACAAAGCACTTCGAGGCCAACACATGGAACATTCAATACACCAGCCATCAAAAAGTTGCCATAATCATGGTTAGGAACAATTCTGATCGGTGGGACATTGTCCTGCACAAGAGAGACAATGTGCTGCAAACGATAAACAAATTCCACAGGTCCTATGATGCCCTGCAGTATCCATTGCTTTTCTGGAATGGCCAGGATGGTTATCACTTTTACATTCATCAGATAATAAATGAAGTACCATCGCCGGATAAGACGGTAATGTGCATGGACTTCTATGCCTCCATGATGATGGTTCGCCGCAGTGATTTTGGCATAACAAATTGGCTACTGGCCTTTGATGACTTGACTCACCAGACTCGACGTTTATTCCAAGGTTGAATAATAAAAACTAACTTATATCGCAACACATCAGGCACAACTGCGAGCAACGGAATACATCAACCTGCTGGGTGCAATTAGAGATGACAGGAGACCTGACATTGTTGGTCAACAGGTGATCCTGCCTTTTTCCTTCATCGGTAGCCCGAGGCACATGCATGAGTATGCCAGGATTGCATGACATATGTCTGCAAATATGGTTGGCCAGACCTCTTCATTACTTGGTGTACAATCCAGATCAGTCAGAAATTAAGATCATGCAATTCCCCAGCCAGGGCAACACTGTGCGACATAACTTGGTTGCATGAGTCTTTAAGCTAAAAGTGACCAAACTTTTGGACTTTCTCACCAAGGGTTGTGTTTTTGAAGAAGTGTTGGGGTTACACGATAGAATGGCAAAAGAGAAGTTTGCCACATTCGCACATCTTATTGTGGCTCAAGGAAAATATGTGGCCAAACCAGATTAATTCAATCATTAGTACTGAATTACCCAACAAAGAAGATGATCCTGCACTCTTTCAGACGATCACCAAGCACATGATTCATGGCCCGTGTGGACCAGGTTACCCAAATCCAGGCTGAATGGACCAGGGCAAATGCCAAAAGAGATACATAAGGCAGCTGTTAGCTGAAACACAGATGGATGGTAATGGCTACACATTGTACCAGCATAGAAAGCCTGGCGAAGGTGGTTTCTCATTCGTCAAAAGGGTCAAAGTAGAGAATGGTCAGCATGTTGTGTGCAATGGCTGAAGATGTCCTGCACCTTGCCCGGCAGCAAGCAAATGATGACTCCTCAAATGGGGAATCAGGCACAGATTTTTTTGGAAGACAATGTTCTGCAAATGACTGGTTTACATTTGTCAAAGTTTGATTTGCAATCACCACACCGACATGTTCATCAACAAGTGAGCCATGATTTTATCAGAGAAACAACTTATATTCTCAGCCAACTGAGACAATATCTTACTGCAAATGAGCCAAAGCTTGACAATGTGCCAGAATAAAAGAAAGTTTATGAAACACTTCCTCAATATATTCAAAGCAATACTGGAGGTATCTACTTCCTGGATGCTCCTGGAGGATCAGGAAAAAGTTTTCTGATTAATCTGCTTCTTTCCAAGATGCGAAGTGCCAGTGAAATTGCTCTTACAACGGCTTTATCTGGTATAGCTGCAACTCTACTGAATGGTGGCAGAACTGACCACTCGACTTTCATGTTGCCACTTGATCTGACAATGGAAGAAGCACCTGTTTGCAATTTGAATGCAGAATCAGCCATGGGCGATGCTCTCAGACGGTGCAAATTTATTGATGAATGCACCATGGCACACAAGCATGGCTTAAAAGCTGTCAACAAAACACTTCAAGACTTCAGATAAGATCGGAGAGCGATGGGAGGAGTATTGCTCTTACAGGCTGGAGACTTTAGGCAAACGTTGCCGATCGTGCAAAGAGGCATGGTAGCTGATGAGCTGAATGCTTGCCTGAAAGCTTCACCACTTTTTGTTGAGAGGCTTGCACTCAGTACAAACATGTGTGCAGTGACTTCTGGGCGATGATACTGCACAGCAATTTTCGAAGATGCTGCTACAGCTTGGAAGCGGCCAAGTCAATGATGCCAATGGAAATGTGTCTTTTCCTGTGAAATTCTGCAACATTGTTCCATCACTTGCTGACTTAAAAAAAAAAACTTATTTAGATATTTGCATGAGGAAGGGATGTTTACTATCCTTGGCTTTGCGAACTAGGAATTTTGGCTCCCAGGAACTATGTAGTGAATGCGATCAATGATCAAATTTTGAGACAGATACCAGGACAAATTTTCACATACACTGCTGTTGACTCTAGTATTAATGTTAAGGATAGCGTAGAATACCCTGTTGAGTTTTTGAATTCCTTGGAATTGACTGGAATGCCGCCACATCACTTAGAACTGAAAGTTGGAGCTCCAATAATACTGTTGAGAAATTTAGATGCACCAAGACTTTCCAATGGAACCCGACTCTGTGTCAAACAATGCATGCCTCATGTGATTGAGGGTACAATACTGACTGGCTGTTCTCAGAATGAAGATGACTTTATTTCTCGAATCCCTCTAATTCACGATGACAAGCATTCACCATTGCATTTTAAGAGACTACAGTTTCCTGTCCAGGTTACTTTTCCGATGACAATTAACAAGGCACAAGGACAGTCCCTAAAAATTGCTGGTGTAAACTTTGAACACCCATGCTTCTCTCACGGACAAGAGTATGTTGCCTGCTTTAGAGTTGGCTCAGGCAGAAACCTTTACATACTTGCATCGAAGAACAAGACAGCAAATGTATTCTACCCAGAAGTGCTGTCCTAGATTTCAAAGAAATTATGTTTTGCGCCTTTTCATTACTAATGTTACACAATTATCGAAATTGTTGAACTGTTTAATAATTTAATGTTTTCTGTATAATTAAATAATAAATTATCTTTTAGAATAAAAAATTTGGTATTTTGTAATAAAAGGTTTACTTTATTGGATATGTTGGCTTCATATCAGTAACAAACAAAGTTTTTAGCCACACACAAAAAACAAACAAAGTAGACCCGTGCAAAGCCAGGTAATTCTGCTAGTACTGTATCAAATTTATTTCATATATTACTAGCAATGTCTAGTTTGAAAGGCAGTTCCACACAGGGGTGTATACACACATCATAGTCCACATAGCAAAATTCAGAATGGTCCTTACTCCCCCTCAGAGCTCCACCAAGTGTACTATGCCTTTAAAAAAAAAAAGTTAACCATAACAAAATTAATTTAAATTAACTTCTTAATATATTTGTATAAGGGTGCACTTTTTTTCTTACATGATAAATGATTTAAAGAGGACCCATCTCCTCTTCTGACATGTCTGTTTTAGTAAATACTTGTATTCTGCATGAAATAACAATTTCTTAGAACTGCATGTTCTGTTCCTCTTTTATTCCTCTTAGAAATGTATGAATAAATTGACAACTGGCTGTTACCAGTCCCCTTCTTAAAGAGACAAGTCTCTACACAGTCTCACTTCGTCAACACTGATTCGGCATTGTCAGTGTATGTAGGCACACACCTCTAATTGGTAACACCCGATTTATTAATTTATTCAAACATTTCTAAGTGGAGTAACAGAGGAATGCTACAATGGAAAGTTAGAGGAAAAGATGCTCCAGAATTATTTCTTACGGAATACAAATATTTACTAAAACAGACATTGGAAACAGAGGAATAAATAAAGAAATTTATTAGAACATTATATAGCTTTTCATTAGATAAGAATAACCATGATTTTTGGAACCCGGAATCCTCCTTAATTACATTTGTGCATATATAAATAAATTCAATAACTTTTCTGGATATATTTAATTTATAAAACACATAGAAGTGTCTTTAATATTTTTCAGTTAAGTCATAACACTACTAGAATTCATTCTTGAAGAGCATTTTAATGTAGTGAATAATATTGTCATGTCAGATGGTAAAGCAGACATAACCTCGGATTTATGGTTCTCAATGCTTTTAAAGAAGCAAAACAGTTTAGTGTGTATGACTCAACACCAAGACACGAGGTCCCTGCTTTGAGAAAGCATTAATCCTGGCAATAAATAAGAATGAAAGTCACAGGAAAGAAACCACAATTCACAGGAGTTTTGGGAGTATATGAATTAATTTACAAATATGAATAATAACCTTCCTGTCTATCTTCCCTTTAAGAGTTCTTTGTTAATGCAATGGGCTGACACATTTCAACCACATACTGTCTATATGTCAAGAAAAATATATGCAGTCAGAAAAGACATACGGTGAGTAATAATAATAAAAAAACATATTTGGCAAAAGCGAGTCAAATAGAATTGAATGAAAAAAATAAATCATCATTTTCTTGCTGTAAAGTTGCTGACAGTATAAAGCCTTCTTTCATCAGTACGGCAATATCAGCTGTTTGCTGACTGTCTGCTGCCATGGTATTTATTTCTATGTATAGCATGTAAGGAAACAGCAGCAGTATGGCCGACTGGCTGCCTGGATCTAAGGGTATGTGCACACGCTTACTAAAAAACGTCTGAAAATACGGAGCTGCTTTCAAGGGAAAACAGCTCTTGATTTTCAACCGTTTATTAAGCAACTCGTGTTTTTTGCAGCGGACATTTTTGGAGCTGTTTTTCTATAGAGTCAATGAAAAACGGCTCCAAAAACGTCTCAAGAAGTGACATGCACTTAATTTTCACGGCCGTTTTTTTACACGGCCGTTTTGAAAAACTACCCGTCGGTGCAGAATGCCGTTTTTCCCATTGAAATCAATGGGCAGATGTTAAGAGGCGTTCTGCTTCCGATTTTTCAGCCGTTTTTCAGGTGTTTATGGCCCGAAAAACGGCCAAAAAGAAGCCGTGTGCACATATCCTAATAGTAAACATGTTTCCAACCCTTTGTTCTCATTGTTAATTTATGGATTTCTATCAATTCACTATCAACAGCTATGGAATTATTGTTATTAAGTCTGTTTTTATTTTCTGAGGGTACATATTTTATTTTTATTTTATTTACATGATTATAAGGGCAGCCATTTTGCCTGAGCTGCTGCTCTGAGCTGTAAACAGTAGTTCCATAGATTTACTTTACATCAGGCACCTGGAAGTAAAAAAGAAAAACCTCAGAAACTTTTTTACTTGAAGAGTCTTGTGGGCATGCTCTGTGATATGAAATTTCCAATCTCGCAAATTTAATATTTTAAAGAGCTGCTTCCATAGTAATGCATATTTATAAGGCAGTTTGAATATGTATAAGTTTATCTTTTAAATTTTTGCCCTCTAATAAATAAATAAAGTCCTCTAATAATATGATTTATGACTTTCTAAACGATTTTCTCAATGACAAAAATTGCTGATTTTTAACTCCTTCCCGCCACAGCCATTTTTTACATTTTCAGTTTTGCTTTTTCCTCCCCACCTTCCAAAAGCAATAACTTTTTTTTTTCTGTTGATATAGCCATATAGGCTTGATTTTTGTGGGACAAATTTTAGTATTTCATGGCACCATTTATTGTGCCATATAATGTACTAGGAAACGGGAAAAAAATTCTTTATGCGGTGGAGTGGGGAAAAAAACAGCTATTCCTCCATTGTTTTTTGGGTTTCATTTTTATGGCACTCACCGTGCTATAAAATCTATATGTTAAATTTATTCTGTGGGTAAATATGATTACGACAATACCTAATTTATATAGTATTTTTTATGTTTTACCAGTTTTACAAGGAAAATATAATTGTTAAAAATAAAATGGATTTTGTGTCACCACATTATAAGAGCCATAACTTTATTATTTTTCCATCGATTGAGCATTATAAGGGCTTATTTTCTTGTGTGGTGAGCTGTTGTTTCTATTGGTACCATATTTGAGTACATGCAAATACTTTTTATTCCATTTTTTGTGAGAGACATGACACAGCAATTCTGGTGCTTTAATTTTCAATTGACTGTGTTCACTGTGCGGGTTAAATAATGTTATATTGCAAGGTCACGTTCAGATGTGGCAGAATTTTTCCGCTGCAAATGTTGGTGCAGATTTGGGGAAATTACGCAACTAATCTGCACAAACATTTGCATATTTGACAGGTAGTTCAGACATTGCGGATATCACAGCGGACTTGCCACAGATTTCTGTTTTTGCATTGCAAAGGGTGAAATCCGGAGTGAAATTCCGGTACTTCTCCGTAACATAATGTTCTGCACCGCAGCCTAATTTCCGCACAGTTATTTTCCGCAATGTCTGAACTAAGTTTCCTAAAAATGTATCGAAACAAATGTAAAAAACTATTATGTTGTTGTTTTTTTTTTTTTACAGCCCTCTAGGGGGGAAATGGGAGAAAGTTTTTTTTTACTTTTAATTAATGTTTTTTTGTATATAAAAAATTCTTTATTTTACTTTTTTTATTAGTCCCCCTAGGGGATTTGAACCAGCGATCGTTGTATAGCTTGCACGATATACTGCAATACTAATAGTACAAAGATGGCAGACCTTGGGGTCTTCATCTGGCCTCCAGGCTGCAATACCAACTATCAGCCCCCCGAGTCGGGGAGCAATTTACTGTCAAAGTGGGTCACTCATCTCTTTTTAGTGGCTTAGATACCGTGGTCGCTATTGAATGCGACATCTAAGGGGTTAAACAAGCGGGATCCCGCTCGTTACAGTGAACAGTCGGTTGTATCATACAGCCGACACCTGCATTGTATGGAGCGGACTCGGCCCGTGAGCCTGCTCCATACTTCCCCTACCCGGCTATGACGTAAGTATACGTCATACGTCAGGAAGGGGTTAAACATCCCGCTTCCCAAAATGAAAGTGTTAAAAAAATAGTATGTACCCCAAAATGGTAGCAATTTGTCCCGCAAAAAAAATAAGTCCTCATAGAAGTCTTTTTGCCCAAAAAAATTTAATGTTAGGGGTCTTAGAATGGAGTGACACCAAAATAAATGATTTTCTAAAACAAAGTGTTTTTATTGGTCAAAAGGGAAAACACATAATAAAGCCAATAAACATCTGGTATCACTGTAATCATAGCAATACACAGAATAAAATTATCATGTAATTTTTACAGCACGGTGAACTCCGTAAAAATAAATCTTTTTTTCTTGCCTCCTCCCCAAAAATTTGTTAAAAGTTATATAATACTTTATTTGTACCCCAAAATGGTGCCATTAAGAAATGTATCATGTATACTGGATCTGGGTTGGGAGACCTACTCCAGCACCCATAAGAAAAAAACATTTTTCCCCCATGGTTTCTGTGTGCAGTGTAGAGTAGACATGACAACAGGGCTCATTCAGACAAACGTGAATAACGTCCTTGTGCTGCGCATGGAAATCCCGTGCAGGACATGGACCCATTGATTTCAAGCAGGAGATTTCACGCAGCAAGAGTCTGTTGCGTTTAACTCACTGCATGACCTATATTGGTGCGTTATAACGCATCTTCGCGCCCATTGAAGTCAATGGTTGCGTGAAAACCACACACCGCACACGGATGCACATTCGTGCGTGGTGCGTGATTTGCACATCAATTCAATTGAAAATAATAAAAAAAAAAGATGTGCTTTGGGAGTGCATGAATAACGCGTGCCACTCGCAAAGCACACTGATGCATTACGCAACACACACGGACCAGATTCACACGCGTTTTTCCCGCGCGTGAGTCTGATAAGCTTGTGTGAATGTAGCCTTAGGCTTTGCCCACTAGATTAGAGATAGAGCCTGTAAGGGGAAAACTGCTAAATAATGCCAAATACAACTCATATAATGACCAGAAATAGTGTTATTACTCATGTAAATGTAACAGGTGGGAGAGGGTTTAGGAGGGTTACTGTGCCGCAGAGGAATTTACACAGCAAGAACTTCAGACGACACAGGTATAAGATGCTGAATAAAACTTTACTCCAACAGCGGCACAATCTTCACGGTTACAATATTTGGTACATAATCTTGACTAGAGATGAGCGTACCGGGACAACCGAACCCGGTTTCGGTCCGAACTTCCGGAAAAGTTCGGTTCGCAGCGAATCCGAACTTCACCGGGTTCGGCCGAACCCGTTTTGACCGAACCCGGTCAAAAATATTATACAAATCGGCAGCCACTTATCTCTATCAATCACTGATAGAGAAAAGAGGCTGCTGATTAAAAATAAAATAAAAAGCATTTCATACGTACCTGGTCGTTGTCTTGCGGACGAGTCCCTCTTCTTCCTCCAGTCCGACCTTCTTTTCTGACGCGGCAGCCTGTGATTGGCTGCAGAGGCCTCTGCAACCTGTGATTGGCTGCAGAGGCCTCTGCAGCCCGTGATTGGCTGCAGCGCCGCTCACATGGGCTGCATCGTCATCAAGGAATGTCGGGCCGGATGTCGCGAGGGACGCGTCACCAAGGCAACGGCCAGGAGACCGGACTGGAGGAAGCAGGGAGTTCCCGGTAAGTATGAACGTCTTTTTTTTTTTTGCAGGTACTCTATATTGTGATCGGTAGTCACTGTCCAGGGTGCTGAAACAGTTACTGCCAATCAGTTAACTCTTTCAGCACCCTGCAGAGTGACTATTTACTGACGTCGCCTAGCAACGCTGCCGTAATGACGGGTGCACACATGTAGCCACCCGTCATTACGGGGCCTCATGCACACGACCGTAAAAACACCCGTTATTACGGGTCGTAATTACGACCCGAAATAGCGGGCCCATAGACTTCTGTTAGCCACGGGTACCTTCCCGGGAAGGTGCCCGTGCCGTTAAAAAGATAGAACATGTTCTATTTTTAAATTTTACGGGCCGTGCTCGTAATTACGACTCGTAATTACGAGCACGGCCGGCCACGGGCAGCCGGCCGCTTTTGCGAGCCGTGCTGTTATTATAAGGGTATGTTCACACGACAGCGTCCGTTACGGCTGAAATTACGGGGATGTTTCCGCCTGTAAACATCCCCGTAATTTCAGCCGTTACGGCATGTGCAGGCGCTTGAACGCCGCGTCCATTACGGACGTAATTGGCGCTGCTATTCATTGGAGTCAATGAATAACGGCTCCAATTACGGCCAAAGAAGTGACAGGTCACTTCTTTGACGCGGGGCGTAAATATACGCCTCGTGTGAACAGACAAACGTCTGCCCATTGCTTTCAATGGGCAGATGTTTGTCAGCGCTATCGAGGCGCTATTTTCGGACGTAATTCGGGGCAAAAACGCCCGAATTACGTCCGTAATTAGTGCGTGTGAACATACCCTGTGTTCACACGCACTAATTACGGACGTAATTCGGGCGTTTTTGCCCCGAATTACGCCCGAAAATAGAACCTGTTCTATTTTTTTAACGGCACGGGCACCTTCCCGTGGGTAACAGAAGTCTGTGAGCCCGTTAATAACGGGTGTTTTTACGGTCGCGTGCATAATGGGAGTACGGCTTGGAAAAACGACCGGCTGCCTGTGGCCGGCCGTGCTCATCTCCTGAAATACTCTGTGCTGCCTTAAACTCTGTGGACAGGTCAGGATCCTGTTTCTTTTAAATGCTGCTAGGGAACCCGCTCGATCCACTATATAAGGCTGCGCTACAGTGCAGCATTTAAAAGAAACAGGATCCTGAGCTGTCCACAGAGTTTAAGGCAGCACAGAGTATTTCAGGAGATGAGCGTGCAGATTCAGTGCTGCTGTGAACTCTGCTCTTACCATTACGTAGCTCTCAGTCTGTTACCTCTCCTCCACTACTGTCCTCAATAACACCTTCATGATTGGCAAGTCACCACGTAACGGTAAGAGCAGAGTTCACAGCAGCACATAGTATTTGTGCGCGGTGGTGACTTGCCAATCATGTGAAGGTGTTCATGAGGACAGGAGTGGAGGAGAGGTAACAGACTGAGAGCTACGTAATGGTAAGAGCAGAGTTCACAGCAGCACAGAATATTTCAGGAGAGGAGCGTGCAGATTCTGTGCTGCTGTGAACTCTGCTCTTACCATTACGTAGCTCAGTCTGTTACCTCTCCTCCACTCCTGTCCTCAATAACACCTTCACATGATTGGCAAGTCACCGCTCCGCACATGATCCGCACGCTCATCTCCTGAAATACTCTGTGCTGCTGTAAACTCTGCTTTTACCATTATGTAGCTCAGTCTGTTACCTCTCCTCCACTCCTGTTCTCAATAACACCTTCACAAGATTGGCAAGTCACCACTCCGCACATGATCCGCATGCTCATCTCCTGAAATACTCTGTGCTGCTGTGAACTCTGCTCTTACCATTACGTGGTGACTTGCCAATCATGTGAAGGTGTTCTTGAGGACAGGAGTGGAGGAGAGGTAACAGACTGAGAGCTACGTAATGGTAAGAGCAGAGTTCACATCAGCACTGAATCTGCACGCTCATCTCCTGAAATACTCTGTGCTGCCTTAAACTCTATGGACAGGTCAGGATCCTGTTTCTTTTAAATGCTGCACTATAGCGCAGCCTTATATAGTGGATCGAGCGGGTTCCCCAGCAGCATTTAAAAGAAACAGTGTGTGTGTTTGGGTATGTGTCTTTGTCTGTTTTTGTTTTTATATGTGTGTTTGTGTTTGTGTGTTTGTGTATTTATGGGTGTGTTTGTGTATATGTGTTTGTGTATATATGTGTGTATGTGTATATGTTTGTGTGTAGATGTTTGTGTGTGTGTGTTTTTGTATATGTGTGTGTTTGTGTATATGTGTGTATATGGGTGTGTGTTTATGTGTGTGTTTGTGTATATATGGGTGTGTTTGTGTATATATATGGGTGTATTTGTATATATGTTTGTGTGTAGATGTTTGTGTGTGTGTGTGTTTTTGTATATGTGTGGGTGTGTGTTTATGTGTGTGTGTTTGTGTATATATGGGTGTGTTTGTGTATATATGGGTGTGTTTGTTTATATGTGTGTGTTTGTGTATGGTTGTTTGTGTGTGCGTGCGTATATGTGTGTAGGTGAGTAGAAGTATTGTTATTGTTCACATTGATAACTGTTTTTTTATGTTGTTGCAGATTTTGATGTACCAATTGGACTACATCTTCGATTCGTTGGACTACTGCGTAGATCTACGTTTTTTCAAATTTTAATAAAATGGTTAACGAGCGTTTTGTTGGGGATTTCTTATTTCAATAAAAAAGAATTGTCTTTGTGTTTTTTTTAAAACTTTATTAGTGCCTAGATAATGGCAGTTGGCTGATTGACAGCGTCCATTATTAAGGCGGTACTTAGTGTTAGCCGGTGCAGAGGCTAGCACTAACCACCCATTATTACCCCGGTACCCACCACCACCAGGGGTGCCGGGAAGAGCTTGGTATGATCCAGTACCCGACCATTTGTTGTGATGGTCGGGTACTGGGGCGGCCGTAGGCTGGTATTATGAGGCTGGGAAGGGCCAAAAACAGTGGACCTTCCCACCCACGTCGTTTTTTTTTTTAATTTAACAAATTTAACAATAGACGGGTCCCCCACATTTTTAATAACCAGCCATATACAAGGCCGCAGCAGTCTGGCATTACATGGGTGGGAAGGGCCACTGGTTTTGTCCATTCCCAGGCTAATAACACTGTGTTGTATGTGGCTGGTTATGATAAATTGGGTGGAACCCCATGTCTTTTTTAAAAAAAAATAGAAATTAATAAATAATTTTAAAAAAATGACGTGGGGTCCCCCCCACTTTTATAACCAGCCAGATACAACACAGCAGCAGCAGCCTAGCATTACAAGGGTGGGAAGGTCCACTGTTTTTGGCCCTTCCCAGCCTCATAATACCAGCCTGCGGCCGCCCCAGAGCCCGACCATCACAACAGATGGTCGGGTACTGGATCGTACCTGGCTCTTCCCGGCACCCCTGGTGGTGGTGGGTACCGGGGTAATAATGGTGGTAGTGTTAGCCTCTGCACCGGCTAACACTAAGCCTCGCCTTAGTAATGGATGTTGTCACTCAGACAGCGGCCATTACTAAAGTGGTAGTAATAAAATTTGAAAAGAAAAAGACAAAGATATAGATAAAATATTTTATTGAAATAAAGCACCCCCAACACAACCCTCATTAACCATTTTATTGTAGAAAAAAAAACCGTCATCGAAGTAGTCCTCGAAACCGACGTAGTCAAAACACCAAACCTGTAAAAAAAAAAAAAATGAAATAAAACATGTCGTAGGCTTAGATTCAGTTTAATGTGTGATACTGACTGTTATACCATGTATAGAAGCCTGCCGCGAAGTTGACTTAGATACAGGGCGCCAGCAGACAGTATCATACATGGCCATACAGACATATATACAAACAAACATACATGCAAACATACATACATATATACAAACATACATACATACAAGCATGCACATATATACATGCAAACATACACACATATATACATACATGCAAACTATCATACATACATGCATATACACACACACACACACACACGAAAACATACGTACAAACATGCAAAGATACATACATACATATATACAAGCATGCACAAATATACATGCAAACATAAATAAATGCAAACATAATTACATACATGCACATATATATAAACATACATGCAAACATACATGCAAAAATAAAAACATGCAAACATACATACATGCACATATACATACAAACATGCAAATATACATACAAACATGCACATATATACATGCATGCCAACATACATGCACATATATACATACATACATGACAACATACATGACAACATACATACATACAAATATACATTCATGCAAATATACATTCATGCAAACATACATAAATGCAAACATACATACATACATGCAAATATATACATGCAAATATACATACAAACATGCACATATATACATGCATGCAAACATACATGCACATATATACATACATACATGACAACATACATACATACATACATACATACATACATACATACATGAAAACATACATACATACATACATGAAAACATACATACATACATACATACATACATGAAAACATACATAAAATGCAAACATACATACAAACATACATTCATGCAAACATACATACATACATGCAAATATATACATGCAAATATACATGCACATATATACATACATTCCAACATACATACATGCATGCATACATACACACATGCAAACATACATACATGCAAATATATACATGCAAATATACATACAAACATGCACATATATACATACATGCCAACATACATGCAAACATACATGCACATATATACATACATACATGACAACATACATACATACATATATACATGACAACATACATACATACATGACATGCAAATATACATACATGCAAACATACATTCATGCAAACATACATATATACATGACAACATACATACATACATACATGACAACATACATACATGACAACATTCATTCATGCAAACATACATACATGCAAACATACATTCATGCAAACATATATACATACATGCCAACATACATGCAAACATACATGCACATATATACATACATACATACATACATACATACATACATGACAACATACATACATGCCGAAAAAAATAAATAATACGTTCATACTTACTTTCCTCCTGTCCGGCCTCCAGCGATGACGTTTCATCCATGTCGCCACTGCAGCCTGTGATTGGCTGCAGAGGCGGTCACGTGGGATGAAGCGTCATCCTTGCATGCGTGACTGCCACTACAGCCTGTGATTGGCTGCAGCGGCGAAAGGGATGAAACGTCATCGCTGGAGGCCGGACAGGAGGAAAGTAAGTACGATCGTATAATTTTTATTTTTTTATTACATTTAAATTGTATTTTCCGCGCGCCGAGCATGAACTGTCAAGGTTGCTGAAAGAGTTAGTGCAGCCCATTAACTCTATCAGCACCCGAGACAGTAGCATGCTCGGCGCACGTAAGTGACAGGTTCGGTCCGAATCGAACTTTTTTGTGAAATTCGGCGAACTAGCCGAACCGAACTTTTGAAAAGTTCGCTCATCTCTAATCTTGACGGTTTCACTAGTAAATAGGCTCTATACTTGGTCATTTCTGGTATAACTGTTGAGAACTGGACATGGTGTTGGCTAATGGTTCAGTCTCAAGTTAGCCTTGTGGTGCAGGGGATGTTTGTTCTCATATGAAGGTCAGAGCTAGCGATACGCCATTCAGCCTAGCAATACAAAGTATTTTTGGTGGATCAGTCACTTGGTAGCTTGCAGTTCTTGCCCTGCCCGGCTATCCAATCTGGCAGCTCTCATCTTGCCCTGCTATTCAAAAGCGGATCACGCCCCACTCGGGAAATCCACCCACTCTGTACTGACTTCTTTCTCACTCTCCTGCTTATCCCACATGCCTCACTCTCTTTCTGTCTCTCTCCTCCATCACTCACCAACTGTCACTATCGAAAAATTATTTTATTATTTTTTGAAAGACTAAGCTCCTCCCTTTTTTTAAAGGGGCCGCACGCAACAACTGACCTCTTGTCTTCACAGAGTCCCGTCTGTATAAAATATATAGTGCTCTATGGAAGAGAACCTGTTTTCCTAATACAAATACAGTTGCATTACATAACATTAGGTGCTTAACATATATACATAAGTGGGTTCGGGGCACACCCTACATACACATGGCAGTTTATTCTGAAAAGTCCCCTGAAAGTTAGGTACGCTATATATATTATATTTGAATCTAAAAGTAACATAATGATAACAAATGGAAATTCACTTTAAGACCTCATGCACACGACCATGCATTTGTGACCGTATGCTATCCGCAATTGCGGAGCAGCAATTGCGGATATTATAAAACACATGCTAACTAATGGGTCAATGCACATGACCAGAATTTCCATGGTCCGTGGATTGCCCAGAGTCCGGACTGCAAAAAAAATAGGATATGTCATTATATGGTACGTATTTGCGGTCCAGGCTCATTGAAATCAATGCACATTTTGTGTGTGCACGGTCCATGGTTGTGGACGGCCCATGGATGACTCTCCGCGGCCCCTTTCGTGCTGTAATCACGGACCATGCACATAGCTACGGCCGTGTGCATGAGATATAAGGCACTTTATTTATTTATTTATTTAGTTAATTAGTAACTTTATTTTATTGTAATGTGTAGTATTTATATGGGTAAACACAACAACTTCAATGCAAATGTTTATGTATATTTTTATTCTTCCACAGGATAAACCAGCATAAAAAAGCAGGTCATGTGAGGGTTATTCAAATATTTATTTTATGGTTTAATCATTGTGGTTTCTAAATTAAAAAACAAGCGGAAAAAAATTGTAATATGTTTAACAATGTATTTCTTTGCAGTGTAAATGTGAAAAAAATTATATAAAATAAACCTTACTATAAGATTAAAACAAAGTTATTTCAGGGAATATCTGTGTTCTACCACAGCAATACTGTATCTGCGGGATATAATCCTACAAAAGTAGATGATTGTGTTTTATGAAACACGCATGATTAAAGAATTTTTTTACTAAATTCCATATGGCATTGGAGGAAATATGGACAGTGATCACATTAAATAAACAGAGATGCAATGGACAATATGATATCCCGGTTGTTCAGTTAATTGGGGTCTATAACAAGTTGGCATACAGCATATATTAAAATAGTCCTTCATCAAGTATACACAGCTTACAGCCAACTTATATCTTAGCTCACTTCAACACTTTTAATCATGCTTGGCAGAGACTTGAAAATACCTACAGATCCCTTTCAAGAATAAATAAAAGGAACGTGAAAGCCGATTTCTTGTCAGCACTCTGTTTTTTCCTAAACCTACAGTGGGAACTAAAGAAAAGACTTAGTAATCATGCTCCTACACACTTAAGATTAGTGACTCTATAGCAATATATTTTTTCTTCTGAACACAAAATGTTACACAAATTATTTCTATTTTAACCCTTCACAAATGCAGCCAATTCTCGGTTTTTCATTTTTGCTTTTTCCTCCCCACTTTCCAAACGCCATCATTTTTTTTATTTTTCCTTCGATATAGCCCTATGAGGGCTTTTTTGTTTTATTGCGGAATGAGTTTTTCTATGGCACTATTGTTGTACCATATAATGTCCTGGGAAACTTGAAAAAAATTATTTGTGCCATTGAAAGGGAAAAACAGTGATTCCTCCATTGTTGTTTGGGTTTACTTTTATGGAATTCACCATGCCGTAAAAACGACATGTGAACTTCATTTTACGGGTCATACGATTATGACGATACCAGTTTTTTTTTATGTTTTACCATTTTTTCAAGGAAAAAACTCATTGTTAAAAATAAAATTTGTTTTGTGTCGCCATATTCTGTGAGGCATAACTTTTTTATTTTTCCAACGATTGAGCAGTGTGAGGGCATATTTGTTTTGCAGGACGAGCTGTAGTTTTTATTGGTACAATGTTGGGGTATATAAAACTTTTAAAGTTAAGGTTAAATAATGTTATATCGAAAGAGGTCAGACTTTTATGAACGAAGTGATTGATTTATATAAATTTTTTTATGGGAAAAGATTTTTTTAACTCTTAACATTTTTCTTTACTATTATAGTAGTAATATACGCTAATAATGTAATACTAATATAATATATAGTAGTATATACGCTAATAATATACTATGTATAATACGTATATATACACACATATATAATACTCATAATATAATACGTTCACTGTGTGGGTTAAATAATGTTATATAATATAATAATAATAATATAATACGTTCACTATGCGGGTTAAATTTTATTATATTGAAATAGGTCAGACTTTTATGATCGAAGCAATACCATTTATGTAAATGATTTTGTTATGGGAAAAGTTTTTTTTAACTTTTAATATTTATCTTTACTATTATATGTAAAAAAAACGTTAACTGTATTTAACTTTTTTATTTTGTAACCAGCGATCCAATACTAATGTATTGCAGTATATCGTGATTCTTAAAGGCTTCTTAAAACCCTGCCTCTGGCAGGACTTAATAGGAGCACTAAGATGACAGACCTGTGGGCACTCATTAGGACTCCAGGCTACTATGATAACCAACGACAGCTGGTGATCACTTCCAAGGGGTCCCGATGGGAGATCGTAGGGGGCTGCCCCTCTCTTTTTAATGGTTTAGATGCCATGGTCGTTATTAAACGCGGAATATAATAAGTTAAACTAACGGTATCCTGCACATTGCAGTGAAGTGTTGGCTGTATAATATATGGAAATATGAATGTCAGGAATGAATTAACGTATTGAAATGTTCAATGTAATTTGTACAGTAACTTAGGCTACGTTCACACAATGTTTAGCCGTAAAGTGAGAAGTATGTTTCTGGCTTTTCTCAAGACTCAGTGCCCATCTTGTCCATAGGTTGTGTTTGATAAAAAGTGTCTCTTTTTGTCTAACCCATAAGAATGCTAGATTTAGAAATGCCTGCACACATGACAAGGGTGGGCAAAATAGAGGGAAAATTAAAACACCACATACAAGTTTAACCATCTTTATAACAATGTCCCTTACACTTAAATAAAAAGTTAAAATGTTTCCATAATATAAAAATTACAATGGTGGAGTGTGTGAGTTTGGACCACCCCCGATTTCCTGGAGCAGTGTATTCTAGGCAATAGGGCTCAGATATTTACATCACAAGAAATCCCTAACTCAACATTTACAGTAAATGACATTGTAACCTTCAATTTTTTTCTTGACTGTGTCTCACACCTGAAATGTAAATCTCATGGCAGAAAACACAGTTGGCAGATCAGGTAGCACTATTGGGGAGGCAACTGTAAGATGCATAAAGACTCTCCTACATAAGAGCTTTACAGGTGAGGGTACGGACAGCATAAGGTCGCCTTTCCCACAGTGCCACCTAATATACCAGCTACATGTCCTACCCTCAGGCTAGAAGGAGCTGAAATTTAGCTTATCTGCATCATTGGTGAATAAACCACTGTAGTCACTTTACCTTGGAGTGTTGCTGTCTTTTTCCTTTGTATTGCATGTCCTACCATTAGATTTAGACTTCTGACAGCCAGGGCCACTATTGGACTTACTCTTTAAATCTCTGAATGATGCTTAAGGCATTCTCTTACTCTAAAGAGGCATGCAGCCTGGAAATTGGGGGTGGTCATGGACTTACGTGATCATGATTTCATGACTAATTGTTTTTA
Source organism: Rhinoderma darwinii (assembly GCF_050947455.1). Classification (NCBI taxonomy): domain Eukaryota; kingdom Metazoa; phylum Chordata; class Amphibia; order Anura; family Rhinodermatidae; genus Rhinoderma; species Rhinoderma darwinii. The sequence goes on along the minus strand of NC_134688.1, from coordinate 449,490,010 downwards.
GGCACTGCCCAAATGCCTGAGTGAGTAATTCATCCCAAGGGACTGCACTTTGACTAGCCCTAAATAATGAAAGCACCCATCTTCGCATCAACAAAAAGTTGGACCATAAATCTCAGTTCAGAGATCTGAGGTCAAAAACGTAGTTTAGAAATAACGACAAGGAAGGAGTTTGCCTAAATGCAGGTTTTAGATTCACAGTATTTGACTTCACAAACCACTGCCAACTTCAACATTAAAAGAATTTATTCTACAAAGAGTGACTCATATATTATCTATGTTATTTTCCCAAAAGAAATGCTTAGCTTGCCAAATTTTGGAGCAAAATCTAAGTTAATAAAGCATCTTGCGTCTGTTTAGGATGATTTAAACAGTACAGTCTGTGTTTATTTCTGAAATGCAACCTTTTATCTTCCATTGGGTGATAACTTTAGTGAGTGGTGATGCCAGGCCTGGCACACAGGGCACTTGCCAGGGGGAAGAGTACAATTGGATAGAGGCATTGAGAATATTGCACACTTAATCTGTGATGATGTCAGTGGCTTTAGTCGGCAAATAATTCATTCATTTTGACTTGCTGCTAGCCATAGTTGAGGAGGAAGATGTGCTGCCGGGGTAAGAGGGGAGGGGGTGATCTCTTTCTCTGCTGGAAGAAAATATTTCCTACTTAAGGAGGCGATGCGCTCCAAGAAATGGGGACATGTGTTGCCAAGAAGACTCTGTTGACAGATGTGAGATGCATTGCTGAGTGTCGGGGTGCATATGCTACTAGAGAGTGGGGGGAGTGTTGAAAAAGGTAGGAGCTTAAGATGTTTAAAGGTGAGAAGTCCCCATAATGATATTGGCAAATGGTGTGCACATGCTCTGGAGACGGAAATAATTGAATAGAGGCAACAATAGTAGAGGAGACATCAGTAGTCGGAGAGTTTTGTCTAGTGTTATCCCCTTATAGCTACGCCACTGTCTGACTACAGTATTCTTTTCAGTCAAACTTAACACTTTTATAACAAAATTGCATAGATTTGCAAATATTACAGTCCTCTAATAATTTCTTAAACCCTCAAATAAGTTAAATAATTCCAATACAAATAGATTTTAATGTGCAGGGTAAGGCTTATTTTAGTCCAAAAGGCCAGGCCTAAAAATTTTATGATTTTGAATGATAAAATTTGACTAGTAGAGTATTACATAGTCTTATTTTTTTTCTTCATTATCATTCTTTAAAATGGAGGGAGACATTTTAACCCCTTCCTGCCGCAGCCATGTTTCAGATTTTCACTTTAGTTTTTTCCTCTCCACTTTCCAAAAGCCGTAACTTTTTTATTTTTCAATCAATATTGCCGTATGAGGGCTTGTTTTTTGTGGGATGATTTTTAGATTTTCACTGCACCATTTGTTGTACCATATAATGTAGTGGGGAAACTGGGGACAAAATATATCTGGGCTGTAATAGGAAAAAACAGCAATTCCTCAATCTTTTGGGTGGTTTTGTTTTTACGGCGTTCATCGTGCGGTAAAAACTGCATGTTATCTTTATTCTGCGGGTCAATACGATTACAGCAATACCAAATTTATATAATTCTTTTTTATGTTTTACTACTTTTACGAAGAAAAAAACGATTGTTAAAAATAAAATTTGCGTTTTGTCGCCATATTCTGAGAGACATAACTTTTCTATTTTTCTTTTGATTTAGCGGTATGAGGGCTTAATTGTTGTGGGGTGAGCTGCAGTTTCTATTGGTACAATTTTGGTGTACATGAGACAATTTGGTCACTTTTTATTTCATTTTGTGTGGGAGATGAAGTGACCACAAAACAGCAATTCTGATGTTTTGAAATTATTATTTTTTACGGTGTTCACCGAGTGGACTAAATAAAGATATATTGTAATAGTTCGGACTTTTACGGATGTGTCCATACAAGTTATGTTAATTTTTTTTTACAATGTGCTTGAGGGAAATTGGGAAAAGGTTTTTTTTCAAACGTAAATTGTTTTTTAAAAAAAATATATTTATTAAAAAATTATTTATTTTACTGAATTTGAACTTTTTTACTTATTCCTGAGGGGACTTAAACCAGCGATTTCTGGATCGCTTGCATGATACAATGCGAAACTAATGTATTGCAGTATATCATGATACTGACAGTCTCCTATGAAGCCCTGTACAAAGATGGCGGACCTGGGGGCCTTCATCAGGCCCCTAGGCTGACATGTCAACCAACGGCACCCCCAATCGCGCCACGGGAGGGCGTTGGAACAATACAGGGGGTCACCCCCCCTGTTTTTAGTAATTTAAACGCTGCAGTTGCTATTGACCGCGACATTTAACGAAAATGCTTGTTCTATGGAGCGGGCTTAGCCCGTCATACTGCTCCATACTTCACCACCCGACGTGCGCCGTATATATATGGCGGATGTCGGGAAGGGGGTTAAAGATATTCTTCTTTTCATCAGACATTACAGATCAAATTGTTATCTAAAAGTAGTCAATTGGATTTATTTTCATTACTCTGTTAATATTTTTGTCACTAGCTCAAAAATGAACACATATTCCCTTGACAGCACACCACATGGCAGCTGATAAATAAGCATAATCATTAGAGCTTTTGCTAATAATCATTTTCCAATATTATATACTTATGCTACATGTATGTATATTTTGCCTCTGAAGTGTATTTTATATAATCTTGCTAGCTAAGATTTGTTCTTAAACAGTATTCTCTAAATATCAGATTGCTGCCCCCCCCCCCTACCAGATCTGCAAGGCCGTTGTGAGATAAGATTGCTAAACTAACTAGAGAAAGAGCTGGTTCTCTAGACTTATCAATGGATTTACAATTAAAATCAAAACTATTTGCTGTTCACTTAACTTTAATGTTAAACAGCCTTGGGAGGAAATTAGGCCATTTTGTGTGGTATTAATGGTATGGTCGCAAAGTGTAACAGCCGCATGCATCCGAAATTACGGCCGCATGCAATAATGCCTGTTAAAATCGTGTGGCCTTTGGTCACTGCAAGTGAGGTAGGGTTTGACCGCATGTGGACTCCGCTTGTAGGACAGTACCTATAGTGCTTTTAACCAATGTTAATATATAATTTGACAATAGTGTTAAAAGGACCGAACAGTGAATGAGTAATTAATTTTTCCACCCATTTTGTCTGTAAAGTAAATTTGTCACAACTCCCAGGATACTCATAGACACTTCTCTTTCTTACCACACCTCATCATGGCTGTTGAACATATACGCCAGTATTTTAGTATTTTGGTACTAGTTCATAATAAATTTGACTTTGCTAGATCATATTCTTCCATTGCATGTTTTTCTAATCCATCATACATATTGCAGGTTTGTAGGTGGTGCAAGTCTTTCTGTTAGGAAACGTCCGTCCCTTTAAGGTTACCATGACTACTAATCTAGCTTCTGGGCGGTTCTGGTTTTAGTTGTTGAGTTTATTCCAATTCTCTGTATTTCAATCCGGGTTGGTTCTGTTTTCTTTGCTTGTGATTTTCCTTGTTTCTATGTTTTTGATCAAGCTACTGAGTATACCCTGTACCTTTGACTATTTGCTATTTTTGGAACTGGACCTCGGCTTGTCACTAGATTACCTTTTGCTTACTAATTTGGACTTTCTGCTGATGCTGGTTTTGACCTCTGCAATCCCTGATATCCACTAGCTTTGTGATTTGGACTCTCTGTTTGCCCACGGACTGTCTTGTTATCTGCTCTGGTGTTGCCTGCATTGCATCTCTTATCCAACACTGAACTCTGTTAAAACAACCTGCGTTCTATGCTGCAAAGTCCAACCTGTTTTGCGGTGGGCTCTAGCAAAAAACGTAGAGTTGCTTTAGATTCTGTTGATCAGAGTTGTGATGGATTTGGGGTTGCGGATTTATTTGCACACTCATTCCTGACAGTCTCCAGTAGCCTTTGGTGAATCGCTCACCTTACAATTCCATAAACTTACACCCTGGGAATTGCTCAACTGGTGATTACATAACACTTTCATAAATATGGTGCATATTACTTTCATAATTTTTGTCAATGGGCGTTAACCCACTTTTCAGATAAATTTTGCATGATAAATGTGCCTTTTTATAATTTAAAAATTACAATTATAATCACAAGCTAATGAGTACATCAAACTTAGCGTTTTTATATCTGAGCAATCAAAACTATGGATTTTCCATAAAAGAATCAGGTTTTGAGCACTTTCATTCAGTGATGCCAGCTGTAAATTCATGAACAATTTATAAAAAAGGAAACTTTTGTCCATGATTTTCTTGAAGCTGGAGGAGCTTGTACAGGTCATTGTGATTGTAGTTATCATAAAATTACAGACCATGCGACTGCTAAGGGGCCCTCAAAGAGAGGGGCCCAGTTCTGGTTGGTCCTATACCAATTGTTTTTGGGTGGAAAGAACCTGTGTGGGAGTCCCCTCTTCACAGGTTGTAGGAAATTGGCCCAAGGGTCATTAAAAGAGCTTGAAGGCCCTTATGTCCTGGATGGGAAAAAATGGCACCTAAATGGTGGGAGCATTTTAATCTTTGCTATGTGGCCCCCTCTTTTCTATGTACGTCACTTTTCACAGTGAATGCTGAAAATATGTTTATTTTTATATTATAAGCTATAAACATCTTTTTGGTTCATCAGGGTTTTTCCACGTGTCTGTAAAAATATTGGCTAAGTTGTCCAGAAATAAAAGGAGGTTGATAAAAATGTTTTCTTTTTCAGGTCAGTATGAAATGTATAGATAGATAGATAGATAGATACACTCCTCAACATTGAAATTGCAACACCAAGAATGATAAGCCGTAAGGTTATGGAAATCGAGGAAGGAGCAGGTGTTGCTAAGATCTGCAAATTATCTAATTTTCAAGCACCTAGCTCATATCTGTGGCATGTGGCTGGCATAAAAGCCAGATTGAAAACAAAGTTTTTTAGCCACATGAAAAAGTCAAGATCAAGTGGTGTGGGATGATTGTGCGATGCCTCCTGTTCGTCAATCTGCCAGTTATTGCTACTTGTTGCAAACTGAGATGAACAGAATCCTTGAACTGAGAGACCTTGGTTTATCACTCCGGCAGATCACTACGCGCATAGGCCGAGATGTCAGCACTGTTCAATGTTGCAAGGTTGGGAGAAAAACAGCAAACAGGAATGACCGCAAGAGGCAAAACCTCTGCACAGACGGATCATCTGATTGGAAGAATGGAGCGTAGTGATCCATTCTGTATTGCAAGTGAAATTAAATGTCACATACCAAGCCTAGGGCAGCAACTAGTGTCGACACAATCCATCAGAAGGTGTTTGCACTGCATTGGGCTACGAGCCGGACGTCCAGCTACAGGTGTTCCATTGACCACACGCCACCGCTCTCAAAGGCTATCATGGTGCACAGCAAGATGGCAATGGAGGCTGGAATAGACACAATGTCACGGACGCAATGATAGCCAGAGATTGGTCTGGAGATCACATGGGCAATGCCATGAAGAGGCCTTCACAAGGGAACGTCCCACCGGTCCTACTCCCGTGATTATGGTGTGGGGTAGCATAATGTATGGTAGCCGGACCCCTCTAGTCTGCATTTCAGGTACAGATGTAGCCGTCTATATCTTGACTTTTAACGCATTAGATACACAGTGTCAAGAAACTTTAACTTTACTTTTTAAATGGCTTTTCAATGGCTTTTGTTGTGTTATATCAGACTGCAACAAATTATCAGAGTCAAGATAAAGATGGCTACATTCGTGCACTAACAGCTCGGCGTTACAATGATTTGGTCATGGAACTAGTGGTACGGACATTTCTCCAGAGTGTCCCAGAATCCGTTGTTCAAAAGAACAATGCCAGGCCGCATGTTGCTTGTGCTACTGTGAGCAACCTGCGTGGCATTAACGTGCTATCATGGTCTGCAGCATCTCCAGACTTATCTTCCATCGAGCACATCTGGGACGTCATTGGTCAGCAATTACAAAGGGAGCTGCCAGCAGCCAATATTGATGATTTGCGTGCCCAAGTGCATTCAGCGTGGCATTTCTGCGTGTGGCGCTCATATTCGATACTGTATAAATCAAGATGATTGGAATATTTTGTTTCCATTTTTTTATCATTTGCATATCATTAACATGTCTATTGGTCCTGTGATTTCCACAATTCCAAAACTTTTCCTTCTTGGTGTTGCAATTTCAATGTTGAGAGGTATAGATATATATGAGATAGATAATTCAATACTGTTTATAAAATAACTGGTGTGTGGATTTGGAACACACCGTATAGAGATTAAGTGTTTATTCTGCATTTGGAGCAGGGGTGTAAAATAAAACTTTTATCTGGGCCCCCCTCCGCTGGGTGCACACACAGCCCCCCTTGCCCCCTATAGATTGTACCATACAGCACCCCCTGTATATTCTGCCATACAGCCCCACTGTAGATTGCGCCATACAGCCCCCCTGTACATAATGTCACACCGCCCTTGTTGTTAGTGTCACCCTTCCCCATGTAGATAGTTCCTCCCTCCCCCTTGTAGATAGTGCCATACAGCCCCCTGTAGATAATGCCCCCACCCCCCGTGTAGATAGTGCTATACATCCCCCCTTGTAGATAGTGCCCCCACATCCCCCTTGCAAATAGTGCCATACAGCCCCCCTTGTAGATACTGCAAACACATCCTAGTAGGTAGTGCCATACAGCACCCCTTGTAGATGGTGCCATACAGCCCCCCTGTACATGGTGTCCCCACCTCCCCCTTGTAAATAGTGCCATACTTCCCCCCGTAGATAGTGCCCCCATATCCCCCTTGCAGATAGTGCCATATAGTCCCCCCTGTAGATAGCGCCATACAGCCCCCTGTAGATAGCACCATACAGCCCCCTCCCCGTAGATAGCACAATACAGCCCCCCTGTAGATAGCACCCCCAAACAAATAAATAAATACAATTTATACTCACCTAGTCCCTGTTCCTGCGACAAACAGAGCTGCTCCAATGCATCAACGCCAACGGGATCGTTGCTGACATGTGCAGGGATCCTGTCCCTGTGCATAGTAGGCTGCAGGCTGAACGTGACCTGTAGCCTAGTAAATGGCAGAGCATGGAGATACCTCCCTGCTCTGCCACAGTGTTCAATAGTATCTGCTTCCTAAGGACGCAGATACTATTGAATGTGGCATCGCTACTGCTGTAGCAGCCATAGAGACTGCTAGCGCCGCGAAAAGGCATGGGGGTGGGCTGAGCCAGCAGGCGACATGGCCCCCTCATGCCGCAGGCCCTGTAGTAGCCGCTATATCTGCTACAGCAGTAGTTATGACACTGATTTAGAGGTATGTTACGGTATATAAAAGGTAACTAAGTGGTTTCCATGATTAGAAAAAAAAGGGTTGTTTTATTCCAGGGTTGCTTCTTTCCACAACTCTTGTCCATGGGTAATCCATAATCATCAACATTAAAAGAAAAAAATTCTGGAAATAGATCACTCGGTGTGTAATGAATCTATATAATACATGAGTTTCACTTTTTGAATTTAATTACTGAAATAAATTAACTTTTTGATGATATTCTAATTCATTGAGAGAGACCTGTACTGTTATGTTTTGAATAACTTTTTCTACCAAAGGCAGACTGTCCCCAAAAGAGGGTCTTAATCTAAGGTAATCCATGTGACAACCCCCAAAAATTACAATGAAGGGCCTAAAGAAGCCTATTCTATATGATAACACAACTCCTGGTGTCCAGTGAACCAGCTCAATCAATCAACATTACCAAGACAGGTCTTGAGTCAGCACGTCCTTGCTTGTCAGAACCCCTTCTTCACATACCAAGTCTTCAGTGTTTTTTAAATGTCATGAATTTCAAGCATTTTTCATGGCGTTTTTTTACAAACAATTTTAGTGGTGTATTTTTATTTTGAAACATTTTAAACATGCGTTTTTTCTACTGTTTATCAAATCCTATAGAGAAGCATATGAGAAAAAATGACATACTCAGAACATGCTATGTTTTGGAAAAAAATAGCCACTGAACCACCAAAACGGTACAAACCAAAATGTTGTGTTTGTAGACTTTTTAATATTTCACTATAGTCTGTGAAAAAACCTGTGTCAAAACACTATGTGTGAATACAGCTTTAGAGTCTGTAAAAGGAATAGTTAAAATTGTTATTTCTTATTCTTAGGCATTTGCCCCCATGTGAGTGAAGACGTTGGGGGCAGGGGACAATTCGCATCCGTCGTCAATTAACTACCAAGTTAAAAAAAAACTGAAACATCTGTTTCGTCAAGTTTCCGCTGTTTTGACATTCATGTACCAAATAGGTTAATTATAGCACATTTTCCTAGAACTGGGAAAAAACATGAAAAATAATTCATTTCCTTGAAGAAGGATTAATGCAGAACTCATTATTTTACTTAGATACAAGGAGAATGTTAGAGGTGGAATATAGAATTAATTCTTACATATGTAACAGCATAAAGGGAGTTATGGCTTTCACTCTCGTCTTTCCATTTGCACTTCTTCAACATAAATGTTAATTGGCATTCAAACAAACTATATCCTGTGCGCTTGTCATGTAGCTGTTCATCCATAAATAGTGCATAATCCACTATTATCTTGTTGACTAGAATATGATTAATTTCACACATCATTGTTCATTAAAATAATATGTACCTATGCTCCAGTTGTGTCTCACTTCAAAGCTCAACCGCTAACACATTCACGGTCAATTAAGTCTCCTCAAAAATGAAAGGTTGAAATTGTTATTTCTTATTCTTTGGCATTTGATAGGCTGTAAAATTTTGTATTTAATAAATCAATTATCAAATAAAGGAGAGTGGGCGTCCTTTGTATTTAAATGTTCAGTCCCACACATAACTACTTAGGAAAAATATCATTGACTTTATTCCACATTTCTGATTGCATATGTTATTAGAAATAATAGAAAGTATAAAAAGGTTTGCATTGTTACAAAATGTTAAATTTTTTACAGAAGCTATTTCACGAAGACCACCCCTTTTCTAATAGAAGCCACTTCTCATACCATTGATTTTGCTGGGGGAAGTTTCCATCAGCTATACATTTCCCTTGCAATGGAAATGTATTGTTACGCGCTTGCTATTCAAGTGAATGATTTGTTAGCGGGTCTGTGCCCTGGCTCATAGAGATATTCCCTTTATAGATAGGGGTTGTCTTTGTGTGACAATCAGCTTAGAAATTTAATTCCAAAATATTTGTAAAAATATTTTCACACCCCTTAAATCTTGCAGATTTTTATACTACAATAATAGTACTAATAATAGTCTTGTCTGCAGGCAGGCAATCCATGCTTTTACCGTGATACACCACAAAATTTGCTGCGTATCTTATGCCTTATGTGTGTCATAGGCTATAAAGAGTTGTGACAGCATCCAACATGTGTTGATATATTATGGTATTTATCCTTCCATCTAGCAAAAAAATAAGCTTGGTTCAACCTGTGGTTTGTAAAAGAAAATGATGAAGTCCCCCTATATTCTTTTCTGAGATTTGAGGTACAGACTGAAAAGAAGAAAAAGCAAAAGTAATAAAAAATTAAAATCTTGACAGCCCCCCCGACATGTTTCGCTACAAAGTAGCGTCCTCAGGGGTACACGGGGCTAATGGCGGCGCGGCAAAAGAAAATCCTAATATGGACATGTCACATGACTTATCAAGGGGTGTGTCAGACAAACGACCAATGACATTGAAGGAAACAAGCCGGCCGTTCAGAAGGAGCGACCGTCGAATAGGAAATCAGAATAGGTATACCAATAGGGAATAGGATACGGCGCATGCGCATAGCAGTAAAGAGGGACTTAGTGCACATATTGTCTCCCAGACCGTAGGTGTCCGAGTAAGATTACCAGCCACTAATCATTTGCTTACCTGTCATATACCAAATGACTCATACGTATGTTATGATTTTTCAAACAATAAATGACCATACACACTAAAATGTGATGGTCTTAATACGTTATCCATAATTGATTCATGACATTGACCACATGGTTGTGGCGGCTTGTTGTCACCGACACTATGTATTTATACCCTAGCTCTGTTAAATCGTCAGATGGACTGTTTATTCCCTCCTGGTTTTTTTTCGAACAGTGTCAGGGTTCTCGACTAGTGCCATTGTATGTATGTTAATTCTACTATTCTAAATACTTACCATACTATTGTATAGGAATCGGCTCCTTTCTCTTTCTTTTTCTAAGTCCGTATACCTCAGTAATGCGCCTGCGCTTGTCTCTGCGAGACCGTCGGTAATAAGTTTTGCTTTTCTAACTTACTAACTGTGCAGACATTGGCTTGATAAAGCCTAGATGCAGGCACTAAGTCGTAAACTCAAAACCACAAAAAAGGCCATACTTACTAGGTAGGTGGGTGGGTGAAAACCCGTTCCCATCAGGACGCAGACGGGTCAAAGAATGCTGCAGAAGGAGTGTGCATTAAATAGTGATAGCCCCTCCCACTAGTCTTGAGGGGAGTGGCGAACTAAGTGCTCAAAGGTGTGCGATAAATGAGTGTCAGTGTAGTGCTAGGGTGTGAATGGATGGTAAAAAATAAATATGTATGTATGAAAGTGTCAGAACTGTGTAATAATGTAATAAAAATAAATAAATAAATAAATAAATGTGAGGAATAGGGGTCAGTGCTGTGAATAGTACATGGGGTGTCAGTACTATGTGTAATACGTGGAGGGATAATGTGCTGGTCGTCAGGCATGGCGTAACTTGCCGAATAACAGCCTATTTGTAACGCCGCTAGTGTTAGCTAAAGCGGGCTGCTCTGCATTCCAAACCAAACTCCAGCACATCATGCCCTCCCAGCATATAAGACCCGGCTGCGTCCTGAAAAAATGTGTAGTATACGTAGTAAGAAATATCCATGAAACATGGGGTATTAGTTGTTATTTTGGCCAAAATACGCAAAGCTCGCAACCCAACGTCAAGGGTCCCCAAGTCGTAAACTGTTCATCAGCGCATGCGCCGGTAATCTTACTCGGACACCTACGGTCTGGGAGACAATATGTGCACTAAGTCCCTCTTTACTTCTATGCGCATGCGCCGTATCCTATTCCCTATTGGTATACCTATTCTGATTTCCTATTCGACGGTCGCTCCTTCTGAACGGCCGGCTTGTTTCCTTCAATGTCATTGGTCGTTTGTCTGACACACCCCTTGATAAGTCATGTGACATGTCCATATTAGGATTTTCATTTGCCGCGCCGCCATTAGCCCCGTGTACCCCTGAGGACGCTACTCTGTAGCGAAACATGTCGGGGGGGCTGTCAAGATTTTAATACCTACCGCTGACCGGACCTATTGTTCACCTATTAGTCAATTTAACAATTTAACTTGCTAATGATAGGAATCTGTGCTCCTATTTCTATTACTATACATGCCTGTATTCATACAGGTAATCTACCTTCATGTCCGGTCCTAGGTAGTGATAATTTTAATACAATCTATGTGGTCTGTCTTGCTATACGTAGCTTAATAAAGTTTGTTCTACTATTAATCGGTAGTTGGGAAATTGGGCATAAATGGAGTCTGAGCATTTGAAGCTGTGGTAGTTTAAGAAGTGCCGCGTGACTTGAGAGACAGACTTTTCCTGACAAGGGGAATGGTAACACCAATTTGTCTATCAGTCCTGGACTGCACAAAGACTTTTTGTGAAATACAAGGTTTTCCTATAATAAACATGTCAAAAGAGATGACAGATTCTCTATAAATCTAGTGACTCACAGGTGACGTCTCAGATTCTATTTGTTTGTTTTCTTCTTTTCTTGTCCATCCAGACTAGACTTCATGATGGCTTCTCCCGGCCAAGACATTTCTGGAGCATTTGCCACTCAGATGTCTTTGGCTGCTTACTTTTCCAACATTTCCACATCTATAAACGAAGATAAAATTATATAATATAAATATAATAGCACCATGCACTGCGCCACGGAATGAAATAGTACCAAACTCTGAGCCCCTAAATGTAATTGTGTCAAACACTGTAAAGTAAAGCACCACATACACAAAGCCCCCTGTAGATAGCACCACACCCCCATGTAGATAGCGCCACACACACACCCCTGTAGATCGCGCCACACACACCCACTGTAGATAGCATCACACACATCTCCCTGTTAAAAGCGCCACACACAGCCCCCTATAGATAGCATCACAAACAGCCCCCTGTAGATAGAGCCACAAAGCGCTCTCCCTTGTATATAGTGCCACACAGCGCTCCTCCTGTATATAGTGCCACACAGTGCTTCCCTCCATGTATATAGTGCCACACAGTGCTCCCCCCTGTATCTAGTGCTACACAGCGCTTCCCCCTTTGTATATAGTGCCACACAGCGCTCCCCCTTGTATATAGTGCCACAAAGCTCTCCCCCTTGTTGATAGTGCTACACAGTGCTTCCCCTCTCTTGTATATAGTGATAAACAGTGCTTCCCCCTTGTATATAGTGCTACACAGCGCTCCCCCTTGTATATATAGTGTTACACAGTGCTTCCCCCCCTTGTATATAGTTCTACACAACGCTTCCCCCCTTGTATATAGTGCTACACAGCGCTTCCCCCTTGTATATAGTGCTACACAGCACTCCCCCATTGTATATAGTGTCACACAGCGCCCCCTTGTATATAGTGATACACAGCGCCTCCCCACTTGTATATAGTGCTACACAGCACTCCCCCCATTGTATACAGTGTCACACAGCGACCCCCTTGTATATAGTGTCACACAGCACTCCCCCCTTGTATATAGTGCAACACAGCGCTTCCCCCCTTGTATATAGTGCCACACAGTGCTTACCCCTTGTATATAGTGTCACACAGCGCTCCTCCTTGTATATAGTGCTACACAGCGCTCCTCCCAGAAAAAAATAATAAAATAAAATATATTTTACTTACCTTTCCCCACTCCCGCGACGGACAGGGAGCTGCACATCCCCCGGGCGGGATGCATGCGCAGACCAGCATGACTTCATCACGCTGGCCTGCACAGGGAGTCTTCCCAGCACCTTATAGGCTGCAGGCCTAACGTGGCCTGCAGCCTATAGTATTCATTTGTATCTGTGTACTGACGCAAATACAAGTGAATGTGGCTGTCGCTAGCACCGGGACCCCCTTTGGTGCTAGCGACATTACCAGGCATGAGGGGGGCCAAGCGGTCATGTGCGGTCATGTGCCTATGGCCGCCCGAATGGCCCTAATGATGATCCGCCACTGGAACTATCCTTTCCCTATATATGACTTCTATGTGCATCATGCTGACAAGCCAATCCCAGAGACTGTGAGAGGAATTTAAAGTGGAAGTCACCACAGCCAATCACTGTAAATAGTTTTTTACAAGAGACTGTATTTAAGAATGGTGCCCATTGTGGAACCAGCAAGCATATGGTGCCTAAGTAAATATCGCCACTAATCTGCCAACCGCCATGTGTATTGTATAGAAATCTGCAACTTACAAGTTTGTGCCCACTGTGTGAGAGACTGTCACTGTGAGCTTATTTAACAGTATATATACAGTCCTCAACATTGAAATTGTAACGCCAAGAAGGAAAAGTTGTGGAAATCGCAGGATCGATAGACAGGTTAATGATATGAAAATAATAAAAAAAATTTACACAAAATATTCCAAACATCTTGGTTTTTCCAGTATCGAATATGAGCACCACGCACAGAAATACATGCACATACACGCCTTGGCATGATATTAATGAGGTAATTAGTGGTTGTCTGAGGAATGTTATGCCACACTGAATGCACTTGGCATGCAAACCAGGATTGGCTACTTGCAGCTCTCTTTCCAATTGCCGACCAATGATGTCCCAGATGTGCTCAATGGGAGACAAGTCCAGAGATGCTGCAGGCCATGGTAGCATGTTTAGGCCACGCAGGCTGCTCACAGAATCACGAGCAACATGCGGCCTGGGATGTCCTGTTTGAAAATGGCTTCTGGGACACTTTGGAGAAAAGGCCGTACCTCTAGTTCCATGACCAAATCAATGTAATGATGAGCTGTTAGTTTACCTAAAAATAAAGAGAATAGACCTCCATTCCTCCCTCCATTGTCGTCTTGCTGTGCACCATGATAGCCTTTGAGAGCGGTAGCGTGTGGTCAATGCAAACCCTGTAGCTGGACGTCCGGCTCATAGCCTAATGTCGTGCAAACGCCTTTGGTGTGATGGTTTGTGTCAACACTGGTTGCCATCCTAGGCTTGGGATATTAAGAAAAAACTGAAAACACGGCGCCACATAGTGCAGATTACCCAGGCACAAGGTAGTATATAAATGCAAATACTACTAACCTAGTGTAGGATGATGAAAGGCAATGAGAAATGTAGGTGCTGCTGCTGCCAGGACTCAAAGCCGGTGTTTCAAAGGAAAAACCGCAAGAGGTATGCTGGGTTTGCAAGAAAAGGGAGACTCCCTTTTCTTGCAAACCCAGCACAGGCTTGGGATGTGACATCCAATTTCACTTGCAGTACAGAATGGATCACTACACGCTATTCTTTCAATCAAACGATCCGTCCGTGCAGAGGTTCACCTCTGCGCACCTCTTGCTGTCATTTTGGCCTAGGCGCATGGCGATCTGCCAGAGTGATAAACCAAGGTCTCTCAGTTAAAGGATTCTGTCCCTCTTAGATTGCGACAAATGGCGATAACTGGCACGTCAACGAACAGGAGGCATCACACAATCATCCCACACCACTTGATCCAATTTTTGAGGTTTCATGTGACTAAAAAAACTTTGCTTTCAATCTGGCTTTTATGTCCCTCTACATGCCAAGAGTAAAAACTTCCACTCATCCCATAAAAACCAAGCACTCATTTGGCTATGTAGATGGAAAAATAAACGTTATGGCTGTTGGATTGCTGAAAGGAAAAACCTACAATGAAAAAATGAAAATAGCTGCGGGAGCAAGGGGTTAATACAGTAGTATTATAGTACTGCTATAGTTAGTAATATAGAAGTTTTAATACAGTAGTCAGCACTCTTTTACATAAAACGCAAGATCTCTCGATAATCAGTGAGATCTCGCTCTCTGAGCCTGCAGGGTTCTGTGAGGGATTGTGGGATGACACAGGGGATGCTGAGAATCCAAACCCGGTCATGTAAGGAGGTTTTTTAAAAATATGTAAAATTACATGTATTTTTTCAAATATATTTTTATTAAGGGGCCAGTGCTTGTGAAATAAAAGTGCCCTATTGGTGATGATAGGTAGTCTTGAAGTGTGACCATTAGAATTGACCAGTTTGTTACAATTTACCAGTTTGCAGCTGCTAAAGGTTAGCTGAAAAATTGTATTAAAAATATAAGTAAAATTGGATAAAATATCTATGTATAAGTATATACTGCATGACTAAGCCATTTCTTTGTGTCTATCGGAATAACTAGAACTATAAAGTGCTGTTCTATAGCAGTAAGGGCAAAAGTTTCTTGCAGTGACATTTAATGTGATTTTGGTACATTTTGATTCGAGGATTAATTGCTTACAGTATCATTGAAGTTCAAGTTTCACATTCATCCTGAATTGTTTAACATCTCCATTATAGATGTGATCCTCTCTGATAAATAATGAATACAAGGCAGGAAGCCAAGTACTTAGAATGATAGCCAAATGTTTTGAAAGCAGTCGTTTCATAAGAAATTATTATTTTATTGAAGTAATATTTGCCAAATGTCATTCATTCCAAAGCAACACTTGTGACCCAGCGCTATTAATTCATACATATTGAATAGAATGGTGACAGAAATTAAAGATAAACTGAAGCAAGCTTAAAGGGAGCCTGTCACCAGAATGTCCGTATTAAACTAGTAACAGGGTATTGTAGGGGAGACTAACCTGTTTCTAACATTTATTTTCAATTTCTGCTTACTGCCTCCTTTGTAGAGGAATCCATTTTATTAACTTTATGCTAATGAGCATTTAGGTGCAACGAGGGCATCACCGTTGCTCCTAAATGCTCTTACATCACTCACCAGTTCAACCCCCTCCCTTCTTACATTGATTGACAGAAGCCAGGCAGCATAATCGGCGCATTCATGCCTGGCCCGTACTGTCTGTAACGTGCGCCTACCCTGCTCTTTACTCAGTGCATGCACAGTACGATCTTTCTGCTTCTGCGTTCTAATCGGCACTACCGCGCATGCGTCGAGTAAAGAGCAGGGTCGTGCTTGTGGGCTCACAGGCTGAGCGTGCACCATACTCAGCGGGTATTGGCTGTCTAATACAGCCGACACCTCACTGCAATGGGCAGAATCAAAGATCACTTTGATTCTGCCCGTTTAGCACCTTAAAAGCCACGGTCAATTGCGAATACAGCATTTAAATAGTTCGAATCAGGGGAGCTGCCCCCTCCAACGTGCCACACCCCCCCCCCACACACATCACGATCGCGGGGTACCAATGGTCATCTTTGTACTCGGTTAAAGCACTGCCTCAGGGTTTCCAAGGAGAATTTTAGTATAGCGATATACTACAATTCATTATTATTGCAGTTTATCATGCAAGCGATACAACGATCGCTGGTTCAAGTCCCCTAGGTGGCCTAATACAAAAAAAAGTAAAAAACAGTTAACGTTTTTTTTAATGTTCCAAAAAAATTATTAAAAGTTAAAAAAAAACAACTTTTCCCATTCTTCTCCTATGTTAAAAAAAGTTAACATAACTAGTATTGCCGCATCTGTAAAAGTCTGAACTATCACAATATGTCGTTATTCAACCCACTCTGTAAATGCTGTTAAAACAAATATATATATATATATATATATATATATATATATATATATATATATATATATATATATATATATATATATATATATATATATATATATATACACTACTGTTCAAAAGTTTAGGGTCACTTAGAAATTTCCTTATTTTTGCAAGAAAAGCACAGTTTTTTTCTAATGGATGATTAGAAAACACTTGAAAACCCTTGTGCAATTATGTTAGCACCGCTGTAAACCGTTTTGCTGTTTAGAGGAGCTATAAAACTGACCTTTCTTTGAGCTAGTTGAGAATCTGGAGCATTACATTTGTGGGTTCGATTAAACTCTCAAAAGGGCTAGAAAAAGAGAGCTTTCATGTGAAACTCGACAGTCTATTCTTGTTCTTAGAAATGAAGGCTATTCCATACGAGAAATTGCCAAGAAACTGAAGATTTCCTACAATGGTGTGTACTACTCCCTTCAGAGGACAGCACACACAGGCTCTAACCAGAGTAGAAAGAGAAGTGGGAGGCCCCGCTGCACAACTGAGCAACAAGACAAGTACATTAGAGTCTCTAGTTTGAGAAATAGATACCTCACAGGTCCTCAACTGGCAGCTTCATTAAACAGTACCCGCAAAACGCTAGTGTCAACGTCTACAGTGAAGAGGCGACTCTGGGATGCTGGCCTTCAGGGCAGAGTGGCAAAGAGAAAGCCATATCTGAGACTGGCTAATAAAAGGAAAAGATTAATATGGGCAAAAGCACACAGACATTGGACAGAGGAAGATTGGAAAAAAGTGTTATGGACAGACGAATCGAAGTTTGAGGTGTTTGGATCACACAGAAGAACATTTGTGAGACGCAGAACAACTGAAAAGATGCTGGAAGAGTGCCTGACGCCATCTGTCAAGCATGGTGGAGGTAATGTGATGGTATGGGGTTGCTTTGGTGCTGGTAAAGTGGGAGATTTGTACAAGGTAAAAGGGATTTTGAATAAGGAAGGCTATCACTCCATTTTGCAACGCCATGCCCCTGTGGACAGCGCTTGATTGGAGCCAATTTCATCCTACAACAGGACAATGACCCAAAGCACACCTCCAAATGATGCAATAACTATTTAGGGAAGAAGCAGGCAGCTGGTATTCTATCAGTAATGGAGTGGCCAGCGCAGTCACCAGATTTCAACCCCATAGAGCTGTTGTGGGAGCAGCTTGACCGTATGGTACGCAAGAAGTGCCCATCAAGCCAATCCAACTTGTGGGAGGGCCTTCTGGAAGCATGGGGTGAAATTTCTCCCGATTACCTCTGCAAATTAACAGCTAGAATGCCAAAGGTCTGCAATGCTGTAATTGCTGCAAATGGAGCATTCTTTGACGAAAGCAAAGTTTGAAGGAGAAAATTATTATTTCAAATAAAAATCATTATTTCTAACCTTGTCAATGTCTTGACTATATTTTCTAGACATTTTGCAACTCATTTGATAAATATAAGTGTGAGTTTTCATGGAAAACACAAAATTGTCTGGGTGACCCCAAACTTTTGAACAGTAGTGTGTGTATATACATATATATATATATATATATATATATATATATATATATATATATATAATCCAAAAATCAGGCAGTACGCCAAGGTATAAGCAAGGTAGAAAAAGGTGCTTTATTGGTCCATATACACACACGACGTTTCAGATCAACACAGGAGCCTTTCTCAAGTGAACAGATTCATATCATGACCACACATTTATAGGAGAACCAATGTTATAAAAAAGTAGTGCCAATAAAATACAACAACACATATAAGGTTGCCAAAAGGTACATAGTGAATTCATATATGCAACATTTAATGAGTGAGGAATGTGTTAAAAAGATACTATCACAACAGGACTGTAATACATAACATAATACATTACAGAAAGTTATATAGTTTAACAATCTTTAAATTGTGTATAATTAGATAGGATCGTGCACATGTGTAGATATCACTACACTTGAGGGACTCACCGAGAATAAGGATCCGGCTCCAACGTAAGCACAAAACATGTGCTGCAATCACCATTGTGGAGCTGTCAGAAGCATTGGAAGCATTAGTATTCGTGCTGCGCATGTCATGCATGCGCAGTCACGAAGGGAACGCCAATCAGCCATACCCAAAGAGGGCAAATGCCAATCATAGACATGCGAAGAAAATCCACAATGAGAAATGGAATTTTAGGAGTGAAGGGGAAAAAACCTTTATCACTCCTATTTGATACAGGAAGACAATATGTACTAGAATGTCAAATATGTATGTGTGTATATAAAGAGACCTCAGTCTACTACATAGAGGATTAAATACAGAACCCTGAATCACGGGTATTCTGAAAAGATAAATCAACTCCTGATAGTATATATATATATATATATATATATATATATATACATACCCACATATAGCGCAAAAATTGCAATTATTGCATAGTTGTACATGTCTAACTCAAACCACATGTCAAATATTGGCACGTCTCAATGCATTTGGAAATACTAATTATAGTTGTCAAAATTTTCAACAGAAAATACAATAAGCATATTTCATTAGTATAAATGAGCCAGTCCCAGTATCGGTGAGTCGATCAATGCCGCGATGTGATATGAAAATACGTGATCTGTGAATAAAGAGAAGTGTATTAAAAACATGTAATAAAATTTTGAAAAGGACATGAAATGGTAATCAATCCTAATACCAAGGAAGACGTGGATTGAATATCTAATGTAAGAAGTGTAACTGTATGCAAAATTTATTTAATAACGGTACCCAGAGGAAACTCAACGTTTAATCCCCCTGGTTTAAGTGTACCCAATCTGTAAATCCACTGTTTCTGACAGCTCCACAATGGTGATTGCAGCACATGTTTTGTGTTTACGTTGGAGCCGGATCCTTATTCTCGGTGAGTCCCTCAAGTGTTGTGATATCTACACATGTGCACGATCCTATCTAATTATACACAATTTAAAGATTGTTAAACTATATAACTTTCTGTAATGTATTATGTTATGTATTACAGTCCTGTTGTGATAGTATCTTTTTAACACATTCCTCACTCATTAAATGTTGCATATATGAATTCACTATGTACCTTTTGGCAACCTTATATGTGTTGTTGCATTTTATTGGCACTACTTTTTTATAACATTGGTTCTCCTATAAATGTGTGGTCATGACATGAATCTGTTCACTTGAGAAAGGCTCTTGTGTTGAGCTGAAACGTCGTGTGTATATGGACCAATAAAGCACCTTTTTCTACCTTGCTTATACCTTGGATTGCTGCCTGATTTTTGGATTCTACTACAGCAGGTCTGTTAGCCCTGACCTGGGCAGGTCGGCACCCACCTATGATTTATAAGGCTGTGCGGCTGACATTGTATTTGGACTTTTTTATATATATATATATATATATATATGTATATGTGTATATATATATATATATATAAAACACACAAATAGCTGTTTTTTGGTCACCTTAGCTTTAAAAAAGTTTTTTATAAAAAGTTAGCAAAAAGTTGCATGTACGCCAAAATGGTACCGATATAAACTATAGCTCGTCCCCCAAACATTAAGCCCTCACAAGACTCAATTAATGGAAAAATAAAAAAGTTAAGGCTTTCAAAATATGGTGACACAACATTTTTTATTTTTTTTAGCAAATACCTTGTTTTCTAGAAGTGGTAAAACATAAAAAAACAAAAAAATATACATTTGGCATTGCCATAATCATAGCAACCCATAGAATAAGATGAACATGTAGTTTTTACCGCCTGATGGATGCCGTAAAGCCAAAACCACACCCCAAAAAAAATATCTTTATTTTGCCTATTTCACCCCACAAATTTTCAGCTTCCCAGTACATTATGCGGTACAATAAATGCTGCCATGAAAAACTACAACTTGTCCTTCAAAAAACAAGCCCTCATATGGCTATGTTGATGAAAAAATAAAAAAATTATGGCTTTTGGAAGGCGGGGAGGTAAAAATGAAAATGAGAAAACAAATATTGGCCGTGTCATTAAGGGGTTAAATTAATTCAGACCCCAGACAAGAAATCTAAGTTAATTTAGACTACAGACCATACCCTTAAATTAATAAAGACACCAAACCAGACCCCTATATTAAGTCAGACGCCAAACCCTTAAATTAAGTCAGACCCCAGACTTTTAAATTTATTTAGACCCCATACTTTAACCCTACATTAATTCAGAGCCCAGAAGACTAAATAAATTCAGACTCCAAACCAGACACCTATATTATTTCAGACTGCTATATTAATTCAGTCCCCAGACTAGACCCCTAAATAGACCAGATCACTCACTTACAACTCCTCGCTTCCAGCTCCTCTTTATCTCCGGAAGGCACCGCACAATGTTTTCAGCACAGCATTAGGACCCAGGGCAGCAGTGCCTGGAGTGAAGAGAAGCGGGGGTGCAGGTAGAAGTGAGTTTTGCCGTTAGCTATTGGATTAGTCCAATTTTTGACACTCAGAGTAAGTTTATAAAACTGGGGCTTCTATGACATTTGGTTGTATAGATACCATAACTTTGTAAAGAGGATCAGTCATGGAAGTGTAAACCGCTTTTGCATGAGGTAAAAAATACAAATATTTTCTCCTCCTGCTTTGATTTTTCTTTCATTTTCCTACCTCTTGCTCTTGGATAGGGAAGTGCTGTAAAGCAAGGAATTGTCGGTGGAGAATGAAAAGTCAATTGAAGTGCTTGACTTGTATATATTTCTTTATTTATGTATTATTTTTAATAAAATGTGTGATTATTATCTATAAGTAGTCTAAAACCTCTATGTGCGGCTAGGCCCATACTAGTAAGAAAGCTTTAGCTTATTTAATGAATGAACGATTAGTAGGTATGCTTCGAATGTGCTTACCTCAGTTTAATTGCTTGTTCGAAATTCTGCTGCTTTGCAACTTCTTTCTGGCACTGAGCTGCTATTCAGCTATTAATAACTCAAAATCTTCTCCTGACTCCTGTTCTGAATCCCATTAAATGTACATGTATCCTAATTATAGATACCTAGCAAACAGTAAAGTAAGAAACAATTTCCCTATGGGCACTTTCATCCAAAATATAGTAAAAATATAAAATGTTAAAATATAGTAATTAGGATAAGGAGGGCTTTATGAAAGTAAATTTAGTATTTATAAGAAAATAAAATTACTTTAGAAAATAATGAGGTGAAAATGTATTTTTCATAAATCAGATTATGTTAGATAGAGGAGAGCTCTAAATTGAGCGGATGCAAGTTTCATTTTAAATATAAATTTAAAGGGTTAGGTTTTTATTTATTTTTTGGTTTTGACCCTACTGAGAATGTATTAAAATAGCACTAGTGCCAATAGCATTTCCTTCATGTCAGCTCTTCTTGCCCATGAGTAGCTAAACTCCTCTTCTTTGAACCCTGTAAGAATATGTAACATAGAGGCCACCCATGCTAACTTTCACCATGGAGCCTTTCCATATTATGCACTGATATAGGGTAATAAGCCAGAAACAGCTGTATACATGTCTCAGGCTATGTATGTCCTACATACTGTACCAGCTATTCTGAATGCATAGTTGGCTATATAGGCTATAGGCTATATAGGCAGAAAGGAACAATTTACATGTCTCCACCCGCTTTTCCATAATGTTGATTAACTTCTGTATTTTCAGGAAAAGTATTGGAGTTGATCTTGTGAATACTTGTTTTAGGAAGGTAGTTCTGTGATTCATAGGGTTACATAGTTACATAGTTTGTACGGTTTAAAAAAAGACACATGTCTATCAAGTTCAACCAAAGGATGGGAAAGGGGAAGTAAAAAAAATTCTACACATAGGAACTAATATTTTTTTGTTCTATTAAATTATCTAAGCTTTTTTAAAAGACATCTACTGTCCCTGCGGTGACCATCTCCTGCGGTAGACTATTCCATAGATTCACAGTTCTCACAGTAAAGAAGGCTTGTCGCCTCTGCAGGTTGAACCTTTTTTACTCCAGACGGAGTGCCCCCTTGTTTTTTGAGGAGGTTTTGCATGGAACAGGATTTCACCATATTTTATGTATGTGCCATTCATATATTTATATAAGTTAATCATGTCCCCCCTTAGACATCTTTTTTCAAGGCTAAATAAGTTTAGTTCTTTTAATCTTTCCTCATAACTTAGATTCTCCATGTCACTTATTAGCTTTGTTGCTCTTCTTTGTATTTTTTACAACTCCAGGGCATCCTTTTTATGAACTGGAGCCCAGAACCTAACTGCATATTCTAGATGAGGCCTCACTAATGCTTTGTACAGTGGTAATATTACATCCTTGTCCCGCGAGTCCATGCCTCTTTTAATACACGACAATATCTTGCTGGCCTTAAAAGCAGCTGATTGATATTGCATGCTGTTTTTCGTTTATGATCTACAAGTACACCCAGATCCTTCTCAACAAGTGACTCCCCCAGTGTAGCCCCCCCCCCCTTGGACATATGATGCGTGCAGGTTGTTCGTACCCAGGGGCATAACTTTACATTTATCTACATTAAACTTAATTTGCCAAGTGGACACCCAAACACTTAGTGTGTTCAAATCAGCTTGCAATTCACGAACATCTTCCATAGTCTGAACTATATTACATAGCTTGGTGTCATCTGCAAAAATAGAAATAGTGCTATTAATCCCATCCTCTATATCATTAATAATTAAGTTTAATAATAGTGGTCCCAGCACTGAACCCTGTGGTAGACCACTTATAACTGGGGACCATTCAGAGTAGGAATCATTGACCAAAACTCTCTGAATACGGTCCTTGAGCCAATTCTCAATCCAATTACAAACTATACTTTCTAAACCTATAGTCCTTAATTTACCCATTAGACGTCTATGAGGGACAGTGTCAAATGCCTTTGCAAAGTCCAAAAACACTATATCCACAGCGGCCCCTCTGTCTAGTTGTCTGATCACCTCTCCATAAAAACAAATCAGGTTGGTTTGACAGCTTCTATGTGGGGTGCTAAGGGGGCATCCTTACTATGTGGGGAACTAAGGAGCATCCTTACTATGTGTGGGGCACTAAGGAGGCATAATTATTATGAAAGGGCATCCATAATGTGTGAGGGACACTAAGGGGGCATATTACTGTGAAGAGACACTAAGTGGGCCTCATCACTGTGTGGGGGCACTATTACTTTGTCCTCCACAAAAAGAGCTTTATAAAAGTGTGTGGGGCACAACGGGGCTATATTACTGTATACTACACAATGGGGAGCACTATTATTGTATGGGACACTAATCTGTTTGCCACAATTATTTTGGGGGCACAGCTTGTGTGGTACTATTTTTTCAGCAGTAGGACACTGTTAAAGGTAGTAGCAGGATGAGGAATTTCTGTGCAGGATGGGGAGGGTGCTTGAAATAAAATACAGCTAAACATATTTGGGTAGCAAACTCTGCAGAGATTAATCGTGGCCAGGAGAAGTCGTCATGGCGATCTGGGTCGGATGAAGAGAAAAGGGAATATGATTGAGTCCAATCAGAGAAGACGTCACCTGTGAGTCACTGGATGTAATTGTGCTATAATCATTGCACTGTATTAACAGCGTGATAATACTCTGTAGAGCGCTAGTGTAGAGCTGGTAGGTGACTACTGTATTATCACTGTATTGTGATATTATTGGTTATATTGGTCTTTGTGGAAGATATATCTGGTCATGGTGTGGAGGTATTATTAAGCCCTTGTATATTAGTATTTTCTGGTAAATGCATCATAGTATTATTAATAGGTAAACTAGAGTGTATATATATATATATATATATATATATATATATATATATACACATTGTCCCTTGGCAGCAGGGCTGATGCATTTACTGAAAATGGTTCTAGGTGCCACAATGCACAATTTTCATTATAAAGTAATTTCCAGAGACATTATACTGCTGAGATGGTGTATCTAAGCCTAATATGTGTTTTTAAGAATTTGTCTTATACTGAAGCTATACTGTCTTCAATAATGTTTTTTTTTGTTGTTTTTTTGGGGGAGTCATTTGCCTTTGGGCTTTTACCCTTGATCTTCCGTGGCCAAAAAGTGAAGGGGATGGAGAACACCACTAAGACTGGTATATTAAGGTCTAGGCTGGGGTCTAAATGTTTATTTTTGTCAGGTCTGATAATGAAATGAAAGTTCCTGGCGTTCCAGAGATCCAGGGGGATTCTCACACAGTTGACTCAGCCCTTTGCACACACGTATAGAAAGTTATTTCCTGTACAGTTTCTGAGGCAGCTTATTACATTCACTGCTTGAGACCGGAACAGGCAGCAACAGTAACAGAGTAACTCGCTTGAAGACCCTCATGGATCTCCGGATTGGTGGGAACTATGTAAAGATAACTGGGGGTGGGATGGCCCTTCCCTTCCCTCTTGGAAATAAAAGGTTCTTTTTTTATTTTCAACTTTGTCAACATAGGTGATTTTTAGAATGGATATAGTAATCACTTTTTGGACAAAGTCACAGCACAACATTGTGAGCTGATAATAATATGAGCTATATTGCATCTGGCAATCCATCACACAGTCACAGTTCTTAATAAAGTTATAAAGCAATGCTTTATGTGTGATATAAAA
The DNA here is from genome assembly GCF_050947455.1 of Rhinoderma darwinii. NCBI lineage: Eukaryota > Metazoa > Chordata > Amphibia > Anura > Rhinodermatidae > Rhinoderma > Rhinoderma darwinii. The sequence goes on along the minus strand of NC_134688.1, from coordinate 449,464,637 downwards.
GGTTTTAAAGCACTAATAATTTTACACTGTACAAATACAAACGCATCATAATAACACGTTTACGACTAACACTAGGGTTTATGTTTCTTAGTCTACAAGAAAAATGTTAATTGAATCATATATATTTCAAATCTATGGACCCTAAGGACAACATTTTCATAATAAATAATGCGAATAAACCGCAAGATGAAAGAATGTAAATTTATTCATTTAGTAGTTTACCGGAATTTATTGTACTATAATAGTAAAAGGTTTATAGTGTTATATACAGGATCAGAGGTGAAGATAATAAAAATAACTGATCACATCAGTACATTACATGTTACAAACATAAAATAATTTTAAAAAACAAAAATACTAGCTGTGTGGTAAGTGTGGAAGCAATTGTACAATAAATACTTACTAAAATAATTAGTTTATAAGCTTTAGTAAAATGAAGATGAATTATTAGTATTATTATCTATTATTTTTACTGTGACTTTACCTGCAAATATATTTACTCCAGCTAATTGTAAACTAAAGGGTTCTCCACTTTGGACAATTCCCTACTTATTAGAAGCATCACTTTTGGTAATTAACCCCTAAATTGTGATCCTCACATTTAAGAGGTTTTGTAGCACATAGGCACCCCCCACGATGTGATTGTGGGGGGTGCCGATGGTTAGCATGGCAACCAGAGGCCGGACAATGGCCTCCGGGTCTGACATGTCAAGAATAAAAATGCCCTGGAGAACTCTAAAAACTCGGGGACTAAAAAAGTCACAGACTAATAAGATTGATGCCAAAGAATCATAATTGGTGCTAAAAGAGCCATAATCCTTGACGGAAAACGATGATCACGGATTATTCCTTACTGTAGTGAGGGTGCCTCAAATTTGTTTACCTCAAAATTCATGTTAGGTGAAATACCATAGATATATAAATCTATATATGTATAAAAACGACATAAAATATAAATAATGAAAAAAAATAGTTTCATGGATATTCTATTCATATGTGTTCTTTAAATAGTTTGCAATCAGCTACACTTCTATCAGTGGAAAGAGAGGTCATGTATGTATACGTAGTAGTGAAGAGACAATATTGAATGCCTGATTTTTTGAGAAATGAATTGCCTATAGAATGGTTTCAGTGATCTCATTAAGCCCGTTTGGTTTTAAGGTGTTACGTTTGTAGATCCAATATATTTCCCTTCTACACAAATTTTGGAAACTGTTGTTGCTTAGAGGATCTATATAGTCTATTGGGGTGATAGTATAGCAATCAAAACTGCCTCTGTGTTTATGGAGACAGTGTCTAAATATACTATGCTGTAAAAAATTGATGGTAGAATTTGGGCGGTGCTTATTGAGACGGCAATGTAAGGGTTGTGTGGTTCTGCCAACATATTGAATATTGCAAACACATTGGATAAGATATATAAAATATAGTGATTTGCAGTCAATATGAAAATTTATATTAAACGTGTTTACTGAACCGACGGCTTTATAATCTCTCTCCTTGTGGTTGATCGTCTTACAGAATAGATATCTAGTGGTTCCACATCTGTAAGTCCCAACGGGTAATGTGAGCTCGGAGTGAGTTGCAGTCTGCTAGGTGCTAGCATGTTTTTAAGAGTAGGAGTTCTTCTGAATGTGATAGTGGGTTTCGGGGGCAATACTGTTTTGAGATAAGGGTCTAATTCTAAAATATGCCAGTTATTTCTCAGACTCTTCCGTATTTTATTATGTGCTGAATTGAAAGTAGTGATAAAATTATAACTATACAGTGATATTGTAGATCCTGAATGGTTATTTTGAGAGTTTTATGGAATCATGCATTGATTTTGGGAAAGAGATGAGGACTTTTTATAGGCCTCTTTGAGTAGCTGTTTAGGATAACCTTTCTCCACAAACTGGTCATTCCAAATTTTTGCTTGTTACTGGAAGTCTGAATCTAATGTACAATTTTTCCTTATTCTCTTATATTGACTGTACAGAATATTTCTGATCCATTTGGAGAAGTGACCGCTTTTGAAATCTATATAGCTATTTATGTCTACTGATTTAAAAAATGTTGGTGGTGAAAATAGCGTCTGTATGTGAAATGACTAGATCAAGAAATTCTATTTTTTGATCATTTAAGCTACTGGTGAAACTCAGACCCCATGTGTTCTGGTTAAGTGAGTTACAGAATTTGTGGACTTTTTCTTTTTCTCCCCTCCAAATGAAGAAGAGATCATCTGTATAGCGTCTATAGAGGACGATATGTGTATAGGCCCAAAGGTGATGGAATATGTACTGACCCTCTAAATCCCCCATGAAGAGATTGGCGTAACTAAGGGCCACACGGGTCCCCATAGCCGTCCCCTTGGTTTGATGGTAAAGTGTCTGTTTGAAAGTAAATATATTGTTGTGCAAAATGAATGCCAAACACTCTAATAAAAATTTGGCTTGTATGAGGTTCATGTCAGCATCTGTATTCAGATATTTGCTGATACTCCTCAAACCGGGGGCGTGGCTTGGACATGGCACTGACCAGACGTGCTGCTTGAGAGCTCCGTTCCTGCACTTCCCTAACCCGGTCATAAGCATATTAATACGCAACATTTTATCAACCTGATGGTCAGGAAATCCAAGGCCTCTGTACACGGGGACTCCTTACTGTACACGGCAGATGTCTTCAGCCGGCTCCATCCAGCGATTCCTGACCGACGCTGCTGCTGGAACATCATCTAAGATGGCGCCGCTGGAGGGGAGACGAGATGGCGCCGGGACTTCGCTTCCAGAGGGGCTGTCATCTGCGGCCGGCGCTGCTGCATCAGGTACCGCTTGTACCTTCCCCTCGATCTCGGGTTCTCAGGGGCAGTTTCCCTCCCTGCTCAATGGGATGGAGCCGAGCTCTTCTGGGGCTGTGATGGTGCTGCCTGCGCGGGACTGCTCGCCACGTGGTGCCTGTCATGGCGGCCGGGTTTCTCCCTTATCTTCCCCTCATGTGCTGGGGCCTGCATTGCTGCCTTCTACCTCTCCCAGAGATTTGGCTGTTCATCCCTCCTCTCACATAGGGGGGTTCTGCTGTCCTAGGGGATGATTTACAGGGCTTGAGACAACAGTTATCAGCATTGCCCACTAAACAGGACATGGAACGTTATGTAAACCGCCTTGAGACGACGTATAAATCAGAGATACAATCTCTTACTACCAATTTATGTTTCCGTTATTACACAGCAACAAGTTTCTCATGCCAACCGATTGGATCAACACTCTCATCAGATTCACGCATTATTTAACCTTGCTGAGGATCACGAGAATCGGAATCGCCGTAATAATATTCGGCTTCGGGGCATCCCTGAGGATATCTCTCCAGGTCAACTCATCCCTGCTTTACAGTCTCTGTTTAATGCATTATTAGGGCGCCCTACTGATGATCCTCTGGAGCTGGATAGAGCTCACAGGACTCTAGGCCCGCGTAACCCGGATCCTGATAGGCCTAGAGATGTGCTATGCCGTGTCCATTTCTTTTCTCTTAAGGAGCAGATCATGAGGAAGGCCCGAGATAAAGGCGAGGTTTTAATACAGGGAGTCAAGATCCAGCTGCTGTCTGATTTGTCCAGGATGACTCTGCACAAGCGCAGAGTGCTACGTCCTTTGCTGGATGTCTTGAGAGATCATGAGATCTCCTATTCCTGGGGTCACCCCTTTCAGCTGCAGGTTCGCAGGGACGGGGCACTGCTGAGTGTTCGTGACCCGGGGGATGTTCCGAATTTCTGCGCTGCTCTGATTGGCCTTATGTTCCCATCCCGCCGCCGCGTCCACGATCACGCAGGCGAGGTCGTTCTCCTGCTTCTCCTATGAGGCGTCACGATGGTCGTCCTGCGGAGCCGATGTGATGCCCTTTTAATGTCTCCAAATTGCAGCCTGCTGTCAGAGCCTAATTGCAATGGTTATTGTGTTTATCAGCTTAGGCAATTATATTCGGAGTTTCATGTGGACATTGCTGTGTGGGTCTGCATTATGTTCTAGGTGATTGCTGTTGGAGATCTGGTGGCTACTGATGTTGGTTAATTGCTGTTAATACGCCACAATCGTGAATGTTTATTTTTATTATTTTCCTTTATTGCTAACCTGAATGTACATTTATGCTGACAATGAATGTATTAAGGGGTGTTCTCTGCTGGGGTTTCTTGAAGTCCCTACTAACAATGTATACTCTTATTTAATTATTTTTGGGTATCATACTAAGTGCCTTGGTTTTCCTTTCTTTTCCTTTCTTTTCTGGTATATTGTTATTTGCTATATAAAATTTGCTGGGTTGGGGGGTGCGGGGCGCTGGCTTGACCTTGTCCTGACACTTCTCCTCTTAGGGACTCACTGGTTATATCCGGTGTATATTGGATTGTTTCTCCTTGATTAGATCAAGGAGTGGGTGCTTGTTTCACCCGCTTGTTGTCATGTCTCCCTTCCTTGTCTGTCTTGTCCTTCTCTTCATTGTTGTACCACATTTCTTGACTTGCTAGTCCTACGTGCGTTGGAAATGGCACAGTTGAAAGTCTGTACCTTTAATGCAAGAGGGCTTAATGTCCCGGAAAAACGCTCGCAGATATTGTACAACATGCACAGAGAGCGTGTAAATATCCTGTTTTTACATGAGACTCATTTTCAGGTGGGCCACACTCCACAGTTTACAAATCGTTATTATCCAGTCTGGTTCCACAGTGACAACCCGGAATCCAAGTCCAAGGGCGCTAGTATATGTATTCACAAGTCACTCTCACATAAACTGGTAGACGTCCTTGTTGACCCGGGTGGTCGGTATGTGTTTCTTAAACTGTCCATTCGGAATAAGCTGTTCACCTTGGCTAATGTGTACCTCCCCAATCAGGATCAGGCTCGAGTGTGCTGCGCGTATTTGCGGAAATTGGAGGAGTTCACGGAGGGAGTCTTGATTGTGGGCGGTGATTTTAACCTGACGTTCGATTCCAGACTTGACACCTCCTCGGGCAGGTCTGCTGCTCCGAAGTCCCACTTGGGAACCTTGAAAACTGTGATGCATTCCATGCAACTGATTGACGTGTGGAGGATTCTGCATCCTCAGGTAAGAGAATATACTTACTTCTCCCCGCTACACAATATGTACAGTCGGCTGGACGCCTTTCTTATTAGCCACCATTTGCTTACCTGGCATCCTACCTCTGAGGTGGGCCCTATGGTTTGGTCGGATCATGCCCCGTATTTCTGACACTCACGTTTCCTAGCTCGGTACCCAATTTCCAATCTTGGAAACTTAACGATAATTTATTGCGTGACTCAGTGTGTGTGTCAGCCCTTAAGGACTCGCTAACCGGCTTTTTTGAGGTGCATACACGACACCACCCCATTACCATTACAGTGGGTGGCGCTGAAGTGTGTAGTTAGGGGAGTTCTGATCCAACATGGGGCACGTTTGAAGCGGTAAAAAGGAGTAGCTATTGCGCGGCTCCTTACTCAGATACAGGACCTTGAATCCCGTCATAAGCGTGTTCTGTCCTCACAGATATTTGCGGAACTTACTACAGCGAGAGAATCCTTGCGTTCTCTGATAGACCAGTCACACGCTCGATTCAGGGACCGGATGCGAAAACATTCGTACGAATTTGCAGACAAATGTGGTAGGTCTCTGGCACGGATACTACATCCTCGCACCCAGGCGTCGTATATCCCTAAAATTACTTCTCCCTCGGGCGTTGAGGTTCATGATCCGGTGGGCATCACTGATTGCTTCAGACAGTATTACTCGGCATTATATAATCTTAAAGGCCATTTTCAGGATATGCAGGCGGATGCGTTGCGGGATAAAATAGACCGTTATGTGCACGACACTGCGTTGCCGTCATTGGGGGACGGGGAGGCCTTGGGACTTGAGGAAGATTTTTTGGAAACGGAAGTGGAGCGTGCTATTGGAGACTCTCCCTTGGGCAAAAGTCCGGGACCCGATGGGTTTAATAATAAATTCTACAAGACATTTAAGGATCAATTGGCTCCATTCTTGACGAAAGTTTTTAATTCTGTGTCTTCCTCGTGTCCCTTTGCACCTCAGTCCCTTGAGGCCCATATTAGCCTTTTACCAAAACCGGGCAAGGATCCGACGTCATGCGCAAATTTCCGACCAATATCATTGATAAATGTAGACGTTAAGATTTTCGCGAAGTTGCTTGCCTCTCGACTCTCGCCTTTCTTACCTGATCTGGTCACAGATGACCAGGTGGGGTTTGTACGTGGTAGGGAAGCGCGGGATAACACTAACAAGACCCTTCTTTTAACATCATACTGCCAATCCCATAAGATACCGATGTGTTTACTCTCGGTCGATGCTGAAAAAGCTTTTGACAGGGTACATTGGGTATTTCTCCGCAGTGTCCTGACACAGGTTGGCCTTGGCGCCACTATGGTGGATAGGATTATGGCATTATATCATGGGCCTACGGCCCGGGTTCGAGTTAATGGTTTGTTATCTGACTCTTTGTCTATTACTAATGGCACGAGACAGGGGTGCCCACTCTCACCTTTACTCTATGTTTTGGTCATGGAACACCTGGCCGTGGCACTGCGGAGCAACCCTAATGTTAATGGCGTCTGTGTTGGCGCGGAACATCACAAACTGGCACTGTATGCCGATGATCTCCTTGTGTACATTACGACTCCCATGGTTTCCTTGCCATCTTTGACCGGGGAATTTGAGCGATTTGGTCATTTGAGTCATTTTAAAGTCAACTATTCTAAATCGGAGGCATTGAATATATCTCTCGATACTGCTCTAGCCACCCATCTCGCTCGAGTTTTCCCATTCAAATGGCAATCTAAATCTCTAAAATATTTGGGGGTGCATATCCCCACACAACAGTCGTATTTGTTCGCTTTGAATTACACACCCATTCTGCAGCGCACCTTGAAGGATTTAATGTCATATGGTGGGAACCGCATATCGTGGTTTGGGCGCATTAACGCGGTTAAAATGGACATTCTGCCCAAATTCCTATACATATTCCAAACCGTCCCTATCATAATTCCAACGAGCTTCTTTCAAACCTTACATAGGGCCATAACTAAATTTGTTTGGGGCTCCTCTAAGCCTCGTGTTCGTTTTGCTGTCCTTAGTCGGCCGAAAGTGGAGGGGGGGGCAGGCTTGCCGGATTTTAAACTCTACCACCAAGCTGCGGTCCTCATGCGATTGGTAGACTGGTTCCGCTCAGGTGCGGGTAAGCAATGGGTGCGCATTGAGAAGGCTATGTCTCCCCTAGCACTGTCGTCTCTGCCTTGGTTGTCTGCTCTCCAGCGACCTTCATCTTCTCTGCCTTCCCTCACGCGTCAGTTTCTTGTAGTCTGGGAGCGGATCATTGCTACGGTGGACCTTGTTCACCGTCCAGGTCCTCTAACTCCTCTTTTTGATGACCCTTCCGTCCCTCCGGCGGTGGGTGTGGACACATTCCTCTGTTGGGAGAGACAGGACATTTGTTTTTTTGATCTAAGACTCTTACACCTGAGGGTGCAATTTTGTCACAGACTGTTGTCTCTGAGGCCTGTCCGGGGAGACGTCCGGTTTTGTGGTCCTATTTTCAGTTGCGCTCCTATCTTTCTTCCATGGGCGACCGTCTTGTATTGCTGCAGGATAAGACTCCTCTGGAGCACTATTTGTTGTTGACTGCTGCCCCCTCTCATGTGTTGTCCTATTTACACGGGATCCTTCTACCTAAATATGATTACTCTCAGCTGACATTCACTACCGCATGGGATGAGGAACTGGGGACTCGACACTCTGCTGAGGAGTGGGGCACATCTTTCTTCCTGGCGCATAAGTTACCGAGCTCGTGATTCGCCCAGGAAAAAAATTATAAGATTCTCACCAGATGGTACCGCTGTCCTTCTTTGCTGCATAGGATATTCCCTAATGTATCTGATGAGTGCTGGAGGTGTGGGGAGGCTCCTGGAACCATGCTGCACATTTGGTGGGATTGTCCCAAGCTTCGTCCCTTTTGGGGAAAAATTTTTGATCTTGGTAACAAACTTTTTCATACTGAGGTTCAGGCTTCGGCCTCCATTGGCTTACTTTCCATGGTTCCTGGATCACTCCCACACCTCAAAAAGGGTGTCTTTCAGCATTTTTTGACCGCAGCAAGAACAGTGATCCCTCGTCATTGGAAGTCCAGCACTGTACCTTCTTTGAAGGAATGGGTAACGGAGGTGAACGGAATTATGAGGATGGAGGAGTTGATGTCTGCTGATCCGGGTAAATCTGAGCTCTTTGTCCGCACTTGGGCAGTGTGGTCTGGATTCCGGGGTGGTAATGATCTACCTCTCTGGCTGGATGGCCTCTTTTGAACACCTATGTAAGCCTACTTTTTGCGTGCTATGTCCGTATGTGTTTTCCCTTGTTGTCTTGTGTCTGTGTTAGTCTAAAGTATAATGTGCACTTATATGCAACAATTCTTATCCAACTGTGGGGACTGGCTTCCCTAAATAATGCACTACTTCTGCTGCACTTATGGTACTGTTATTCTCATTGCCTTCTTATTTAGCTTCTGCTTACTGATTAGGAGGCTACCTCCTACTGCTGTTTCTATGTCTCTGTATATTTTATGCGATATTGAAGTAGTTATATTGCACTGCGTGCGAATTTTGCAAATTTATGAAACCATGTGTATGCTGTTATGTTTTTTATATTTTCAAAATAAAAATCTTTGATAAAGGAAAAAAAATACTCCTCAAACCAAGTTCGTGATCAATGTTACTGTATAAGGAAGCCACATCTAGGGTAATAAAAATCATGTTGTCTGTGTGAGTGATTCCTTTCAATTCCTGGATGAGTTGGTTGGAATCTTTCAGATAGCTGGGAAGGGCCCTAACATATTTTTGCAATAAATCTAAATAATGGGATAAATTGCATGTGGGGAAGTGGATGCCTGATGTGATGGGGGTCAGTAATGCTTTTGTGGACTTCGGGAAGGTGGTAAAAAAAATGGGGTTTAAAAGTTTTTTTTGTTTTTGTTAAGTATAGATTGAGAAAAGACCAGTTTTATACTGGTGTTTAGTTTGTTGATATTATTGCTAGGGTCTATGGAAAGGAAGGTGTAGTAGGTGAGATCTGATAAGATAAGTAGGGCCTCTTTTTCATAATCATGATGGCTCTGAATCACTATGCCCCCTCCCTTGTCAGCTGAGTGACTGGAGGGATCTACGTTCCTGAAAGTTAAGATTATCTTGAGAGTGTATGGGGAAAGTTGGGGGGGGGAACGATGATCGCAGACTATTCCTTACTGTAGTAAGGGTGCCTCAAATTTGTTAACCTTAAAAATCATGTTAGGTGAAATACCATAGATATATAAATCTATATATGTATAAAAGCTATATAAAATATAAATGCTGAAAAAATAGTTTCATAGATATTCTATTCATATGTGTTCCGAACACAAAACCGCCAGGTTAGCATAACTGCTTATCCTATCTCTTTTCACCATCTGTTTCACATTTGGTGCACTATGTACGCTGGCCATTGTCTTTTTTCTTTTCATTTTCTCTGACATGTAAAGAAGCCTATGAGGACCAGCCTCTGGCTGGTCCTCATAGGCTTCCTGTCAGCGTCACAACGTAGGTAGTATAATGTATTATAGCAGCAGTCAGTGCTGCAGGTCTGCAAGTCCCCTAGTGGGACAAAAAAAAGTTAATAGAAATGTTTTTAAAAAGTGTAAAAATAAGTTATAAAAAAAAAACTTTCTATAATAAGTCTTTCATTATAGGAAAAACACATATTTGATATCACTGCTTTCATAACGACCCAAACTATAAAACTATAATGTTATTTTTCCTGCAGTGTGAACACCGCAAAAAAATAAAAATAATCACCACCCCTCCCAAAATATAGAATAAAAAGTGATCAAAAAGTTGCATGTACTCCAAAATCGTACCAATAAAAACTAGAAACCGTTACACAGCTTTTTTGACTGAAAAATAAAAGTTATGGTATCACTGTAATCGTATCGAAATAAAGTAAAATGTAAATTATTCCGCACAGTGAACTATTTTGTGTTGTATTACTATCTGTTTTATAAGCAGATACATTAAAATTTTCTATAATTTTTTTTCACGAATAAATATTTAATTTATCGATAATTTTTGCACTAGCATGAAGTACAATATGTCACGAGAAAACATACTCAGAATCGCTTGGATAGGTAAAAGCATTCCAAAGTTATTACCACATGAAGTAACACAAGTCAGGTTTGAAAAAATCATTGTGTGGGGCACTAGTAGGAGCTCTATTACTGTGTGGGGCCTAAAAAGGGTCACTATTACTCTTTGAAGGCACTGAGAAGATATCTATTACTTTGTGGGGCACAAAAGATGACACTATTTATTTATGGGGCACTATGACCATGTGTGGCACAAATAATGTCTGGAGCACTGCAGTATCTGTTTGAGACTATTATTTTTGTTGGCACTATGTGGTACTATAGTTTTGAGGGGCTCTGCCTGTGGGGCACTTTTTTGGGGGTAGCTACAGTTCTGGCATCATTATTTCTGAAGTACAGTATTTAAGAGCACTGTGCAACACAGCAAGTGCAGTATTAGGGGCAAATGGAACAGTAACAGGCACATAATTAGGGAAAAGAAGCAGGTTATGGAGTTTGTGTAGAGGGAGGGGAATACGTAGAGGGTGTGCTGGAAAGCAAGGAGCAAAAAATGTCTAAGCAGCAAACATCGTGGCTAGAAGAAGTCATCATAGAGTTATGGCCAGATGGAAAAATGAACAACTACAATCAGAGAAGACCTCACTAGTGAGTCACTGAATTTACTGTACTGTATCCACTTTTATGGTCTGCAGAGCACCTGTGTCTATCTGGTCTCTACCCCTATATGGTCAATGTGGTAATATTAATTTTTCTGGTTTTTATTTGGTATCAGTATGGTAATATTATTCAGTCAGTAAGTGGTGGTAATATGTAGCCATGTTGTAGAAGTATTATTTGGGCAGTGTACATTGGTATCATTCGTAACACTAGTCTTTGTATAATAACAGTATGGAGGTAATAGAGGTAATATGATGGAGGTAGTATTTATAAACACTATAATGGTAATATTCTTTTACTGGTATAGTGATAATATTTGATAACTATATATGTATATGTATGTAAATATTTTTTGTATGGGGAGGGACAAGTGCCTTTGGGTTGTGCCCCTAATTCCCTAGCAAGCGCTAGAATGAGCACTGCAGCTCTCTGCTCACGGATATTAGCAACACTCCTTGATCCATACTCGGCCATTTCCATATCACCTGCTACCCTGAAACATTCTAGTGCATTTGTTCCAGTTACCAAAATTTTACGTGAATGATAGATAAAGTACAAGTGGGCTAAATCCTTCTCCTGCTGTTACAGTTTGAATATACATTTTGCCATCTGGTCTGTTTCTGCATATGTTTCTGTAATGGCACCTCTATAGTGCAACTGGTACAGGAATATGTCAATAGCTATCTCCTCTATGAATGTGAAGGGGATAAATTATGGGTGTAAATAGAGAGTGCAGGGCCATGTGCTAGGCCAATGCTGGGCCACATGCTGCCTCCAGCATTAACATCCCCAGGTCAGACATCAGGCGCCGACACAGAAGGTACACACGTTGTGCAGCGTCAGAACGTTATATGCGTTGCGTATAATATATTTACTCCAATATAGTATATTTATTCCAACTACCTGACCATATTTTGGTCAGTATTTTCAATTCATAATTGTAAATGAAAACCTGAAGTGGGATATAAACAGAGTAAGGCTATGTTCACACGGAGTATTTTGGGGGAGGAATATCTGCCTCAAAGCTCCAAACGGAATTTTGAGGCAGATATTCCTCCCCCAAAATACTCCGTGTGAATAGCAATGATCGCGCCGTTTTTCGCCCGCGGCCATTGAGCGCCGCGGGCAGAAAACACGCTTTCTCCTGCCTCCCATTGAAGTCAATGGGAGGTCGGAGGCGGAAGCGCCCGAAGATAGGGCATGTCGCTTCTTTTTCCCGCGAGGCAGTTTTACTGCTCGCGGGAAAAAGACGCCGACGCCTCCCATTGAAATCAATGGGAGGCGTTCTCGGGCCGTTTCTGCCGAGTTTTGCGACGCGGTTTCCGCGTCAAAAAACTCGGCAAAAGACCCCGTGTGAACATAGCCATCAAGTATCATGTAAATGTTTGCACCTCATCCGTTGTTTGGAACTACTTGGTTTTGGCCTACAAATACTGATGCAAAAATGTGCCTATGTGTAACTTCTGATGACTAATCTAAAAGGGGGCCATGGAAAGGAGTCATATCAGGGAATGTTATAGGCCTGTCTAAATAGATGTGTTTTCAGGGCACGTTTAAAACTGTGGATATTGTGAATTAATCTCATTGTCTGGGGAAGCAAATTACACAGGGCAATTATCGGCAATGAGCGTTTTATGAACGAGCATTTGTTCGATAATTGACCCGTGTAAAAGGGCCTTTAGTCTTAGCTTGCTTCTGAACTAATCTTATCCTGTAGTTAGCTGAAGTGTGACTAATTACATGACTCTGTCATCTCTGATAAATTATTAGAATCCATGGAGATTATTTTTTTTTTGAGGGGACGTTTTGTGAAAACAAGGAGCACACTACACTCCATTTCTTGGTCTTCTTCATCAGTCAGTATTGTAAGCAAAGTCTGCCAGGCGATTAACCCCTAGACGCTACAGCCAATTTTTTTAGGCTTTTTTTACCATTTTTATTTTTTTACCCCTGCATCCAAGAGCAATAACTTTTTTATATTTCTATCGACATTTGAGTGCATGTTTTTTGCTGGACGAGTTGTATTTTTTAATGGCACCATTTTATGTATTGAAAAAATATTTAACAATTTTTTAGTCTGAGGTGGAATAGGAAAAAAAAGCAAATTTGGCAATTTTTTTTTTTTGGGGGGGGGGGGGGGTATTTGATTTACATTTTTTTTATGTTTTACTACTTTTACAAAATAAAAACAATTTGTTCAAAAAAATAATTTTGTCTCGCCATATACTAAGACCCATAACTTTATTATTTTTCCATTGATGAAGGTGTGTAAGGGCTTGTTTTCTGCAGGATGAGCTGTAGTTTTTATTGGTTCTTGGGGTACCGACGACTTATTTAATCACATTTTATTCTAATTTTTGGAGAGTCAAAGAGAAACCAATTATGTTATGTTACATAAAAAAAAAATAGTAAAGTTTTTTTTAACTTGTTAGGGTCAGTTCACACGTTGCGTAAATACTGCGGATTTTCCGCAACGGAATTTGTTGCGGAAAATCTGCAGCAAATACATTAGCAGTAAAGTGGATGAGATCAAAACAAATCTCATCCACCCAGTGCGTAAATACTAAGCCTAAAAAATGCTCAGAAATTGACCTGCGGTGTGAAATTTTATTCTGCAGCATGTCAATTGTATTTACGTAAATGCTGCTTATTTGTTGTGGGTTTTCCCCATTGAGTTCAGTGAGGAGTTAAAACCCGCAACAAATAGTAGTTGTTACGTTTTTTTGCGGTGGGTTTGCACCGATTCTGCCGCAAAAAAACGCAACAAAATTTAAAAATCTCATACTTACCCAGAAGTCTGTGTTCCTCCCTCCAGCACAGTCTGCTTGGATAACATTTCATCCCATGTGACCGCTGCAGCCAATAACAGATGGATCACATCAGAGGGCCGGACTCCCGGGATGACGCTGCATCCCATGTGGCCACCGCTGCTGCCAATCACAGGCTGCAGTGATCTCCTGGGATGAAACGTATCCGCCCCTTGTGAACTCAGCCTTAATGGTTTTTTTAATATTTATATTGCATACTTGAATTTTTTTTATTAAACTTCTTTTGACATTGCTTCCTTAGTCCCAATAGGGGAGTTGAATATGCGATCAATTGCACAATACACTACAATATGCATGGCAGAGATGGGGCGATGGGGTGACAGAGGCTTTCCTCTGTATAATGGCTTAGATGTGCCATGGTCGCTATTGACTGCGATATCGAAGTTGTTAAATGTCTGGGATCGGTATTATTTCCGGTCCCACCCATTAGAGCAGGATGTCTGCTGACTCTTGCTAAGTATCAAGCTCACTCCATAAATAATCTGCCATACGGTGGATGTCACTAAGTGGTAAAGAAACCGTTGGTGCAGGTGCAATGCAGGTTTTGAAAGTGAAATAAATATTTTTTTGTTAATATAACATGTATACAGTTTATTCATTATTATTTTAGCTGAGGTCGAAGACCCATTTAACTTTAGGACTCCTAGTAGCGGATAAAGAGGTATGTTTTATCTTACAATATACATTAATACATTTTATTGCAGTACACTAGAATGAATGAAAATTTTGGGCCATACTACAATTAGTTAAATATTATTTTCTTACGGAACCTAGAACAATATTTCCGCTGATGTCAAATGCATGATCTCATATTTATTGATTGGCATATGTAAATCAATCAGAAAGAAAGCAAGGTTGATAACAGATCAACAGCAATTGTAAAGATTTATTAAATAATGTATGCCTTTATATTTGAACCCTGTCCAAGGTTTTAGAAGAACAAGTCTGCCAGTGCGTGTGTGTTTTACATCCAAGCCAATACCCATAAAATCAAAACAAAGTTAAACAACTTTACAAAAGGCAGAAATAGCTTTTTAAGGATTCACAAGGGGACTTTTGGTCTCTTTCATGTAAGCAGCTATCATGGCAAGATTGATGTTTAGTGGCATAGTAACATTTCACAAGGCAGCTGTCTGCTCAATAATAATAGGATAGAGTTATCTATCTTCATTGTGCTCCATTAACATGCACCTCAAATCTATCACAAATAATGTCTACAACTCTGCTTTATGACTTCATATCACTGTCAGTTAAATATTCTTAAATATTTTGTCTCATATGGTCTACGTGATGTCTTTTAATTCAAAAGAATTTTATGTTCTGAACCTGATGGAGGAACACATTGTGGTGGTTGGCAGCCAGATTTTTATCTACATTGAAAGTGTTTCGGTGAAAGTAGTTTATGTACCTTCACAGCTGTCAAAACACGATTTACACAATGCTTGCATTTTAAATATATTCTATGGGTAGTAAAGAAATCAAGGCAGCTGAAAATCAAATTTAGAATGTAAAAATTGCTCAGCGCAATTTCTAACATCTGTTCCAATAACTTCTTGACAACTATTATTTGTGGCTGTTGTCATTATGGTGGAATTGTGTCAATCAGGTTTAAGGTTTGTGTTACTTTAAAGAAATGAGAACAAAGACATAGAATACAATTTTCACAATTTAACAGATTTGTGAAACACTGCAGGCTAATCAAATTAATTTTGTACACTTGATTTCAATCCAACATATGTTAGAACAGTTTGTTAAAACATTTTAATAAAGTGGGAAAAATTGTAATAGATTGCAGACTACTATAGAGAATGCTGTGGAGTTCTGCTAAAACTGTCAACATTATCATCTTATCATCCTTTGATCAAATATTACTACTACTGCTACTACTATTATTATTATTATTATTATTATTATTATTATTATTATTATTATTACTACTACTACTACTGCTACTATTATTATTATTATTATTATTATTATTATTATTACTACTACTTAACAAAAATAATCTCTATAATTGTATATATATATATATATATATATATATATATATATATATATATATATATATATATATATATATATATAGTGCTAACATATCTTGTAGTGCTTCACATTTGGTGAAGTAACAAACTGACAATTCAGCAAAATAAATAAAGATTTCAATGAAGTCCCTACCCATAAGAATGATCTGATACATCCATATACATAATAACACGTACATTTACATAGTGACACATCCATATACATAGGACACATTCATATAAAGAGTGACACATCCTTATACATAGTGATATATACAGTACTGTGTAAAAGTTCTAGACAGTTGTGGAATAATGCTGCAAAGTAAGACTGCTTTCAAAAATAGAAATGTTAATAGTTTTTTTTATCAATTAACAAAATACAAAGTGAATGAACAGAAAAGAAATCTAAATCAAATCAATATTTGGTGTGACCTCCCTTTGCCTTCAAAACAGCATAAATTCTTCTAGGTACACTTGCACAAAGTCATGGATTTTGTGGGATTATAGTCAGGTATAACTGATCATCATTTTAAAATGTAGTTTGATACAAAGTCATTAAGGCAGGGTTCACACGACCTATTTTCAGACGTATTGGAGGTGTTTTACGCCTCGAAAAACGTCTGAAAACAAGCCTCGAATACGTCGGCAAACATCTACCCATTCATTTCAATGGGTTTGCCGACGTACTGTGCCGACGACCCGTAATTTTACGCGTCACTGTCAAAAGACGGCGTGTAAAATAGCAGCCTCGTCAAAGAAGTGCAGGACACTTCTTGGGACATAATTGGAGCCGTTTTTCATTGAATCCAATAAAGAACAGCTCCAAATTACGTCCATAATTGACGCCTCGCAAAACGCGAGTACGAGCAATTACATCTGAAATGCAGGAGCTGTTTTCTCATGAAAACAGCTTCGTAATTTCAACCGTAATTCACGTTATCGTGTGCACATACCCTTACTGTAACAGAAACAGCTGTGTAAGGAGGCTTAAAACTGGGTAAAGAAGAACCAAACTCTGCTACAAAGGTGAGGTTGTGGAAGACAGTTTTGTGTCACCAGTCCATCATGGCAAAACTGAGCAAAGCAACAAGACACAAGATAGTTAACTGAATCAGCAAGGTCTCTCCCAGGCAAAGATCTCAAAGCACACTAGAGTTTAAAGATGTGCTGTTCAAGCTCTTTTGAAGAAGCAAAAAGAAACGGGCAACTTTTAGGACTGTAGATGCAGTGGTCGGCCTTCAAAATCGGAAGATGACCAGCAGTGCCATCAGATCAGAACTGGCAGAAACCAGTGGGTCCCATTGTCACCCATCTACTGTTTGGAGAAGTTTGGCCAGACGTGGTCTTAATGGAAGAATTGCGGCCAAAAAGCCATACCGTCGAAGGCCAAGCGTCTCAACTACGCACGAAAACATAGGAACTGGGGTGCAGAAAAATGTCAGCAGGTGCTCTGGACTGAAGATTCAAAATTTGAAATATTTGTCTGTAACAGAAGGCAGTTTGTTCACCGAAGGGCTGTAGAGCGGTACAATAATGAGTGTCTACAGGCAACAGCGAAGCATGGCGGAGGTTCCTTTCAAGTTTAGGACTACATTTCAGCAAATGTATTTGGGGATTTGGTTAGGATTACTGGTGTCCTCAATGCTTAGAAATACAGACAGATACTTATCCATCATGCAATACCATCAGGGGGGGCTTCTGATTGGCTCCAGATTTATTTAGCAGCAGTGCAACAACCCCAAACATACAGCCGATGTCTGTAAGAACTATCTTCAGCATAAAGAAGAACAAGGAATTGATGATATGGCCCCCACAGAGCCCTCAACATTATCGAGTCTGTCTGAGATTAAATGAAGAGACAGAAGGATTTGAAGAAGCTTGAATCCACAGAAGATCTGTGGTTGGTTTTCCAAGATGTTTGGAACAACCTCCCTGTCAAGTTCCTTCAAAAACTGTGTGCAAGCGTACCTAGAATTGATGCTGGTTTGAAGGCAAAGGGTGGTCACACCAAATATTGATTTGATTTCGATTTCTGTTCTGATGTGCAACACTTTGCATTAACACTTCTTTTTTTAAAAGCATTCTACGTTGCAGCATGTTTCCATAACTGCCTAAAACGTTTGCACAATACCATACATAAACATAGTAACACATCCATATACATAGGACACATCCATATACATAGGGACAAGTGCATATACATAGTGATACATACACCCCTTAACATTGAAATTGCAACATCAAGAAGGACAAGCCGTAAGGTTATGCAAATCGTGGAAGTAGCAGGTGACGATAAGATCTGCAAATCACATTTTCAATCACCTAGCTTGTCCAATCTGTGACATGTGGAAGGAACTTAAAAGCCAGCTTGAAAGCCAAGTTTTTTTAGCCACATGAAAACTCAAAAATCGGATCAAGTGGTGTGGGATGATTGTGCGATGCCTCCTGTCCGTTGATGTGCTACTTGTCGCAAATTAAGAGGGACAGTATCCTCGAACATTAGAGACCTTGGTTTATTACGCCAACAGATTTCTATGTGCCTATGCCGAGATGTCAGCACTGTTCAATGTTGCATGTCCCAGAGGTTTGGATAACAACGAACGGAAATGACAGCAAGAGGTTTCTTGGAGGCAAACCTATGCACGGACAGATTGTCTGATTGGAAGAATGGTGCATAGTGACCCATTCTGTACTGCAAGTGAAATTGGACGTCACATCCCAAGCCTAGGGTGGAAACCAGTGTCAACACAAACCATCAGAAGGTGTTTGCGTGACATTGGGCAATGAGACAGATGTCCAGCTACAGGTGTTCCATTGACCACACGCCCCAGCTGTCAAAGGCTATCATGGTGCACAGCAAGACGGCTGCACATCAAGAATGGAGGTCTATCCTCCTCAGGGATAAGTCCCACTTTTGTCTCGGACACAATGATAGCCGGAAATTGGTTTGGAGACCACGTGGGCAACGCAATGAAGAGTCCTTCACAAAGGAACGTTACATGGGTCCTACTACTGGGCTTATGGTGTGTGGTGGCATAATGTAGGGTAGCCAAATCCCTCTAGTCTTCAATTCAGGTACACTAACAGCTCGATTTTACATTGATTTGGTCGTGGAACCAGTGGTACTGCCATTTCTCCAAAGTGTCCCAGAATCTGTTTTCCAACAGGACAATGCCAGGCCGCATGTTTCTCGTGCTACTGTGAGCAGTCTGCGTGACCTAAACATGCTACCGTGGCTTGCAGCGTCTCCGGACTTGTTTTCCATCGAGCACATCTGGGACGTCATTGGTCGGCAAATACAAAGGGAGCTGCCAACAGCCAATCTTGATGATTTGCGTACCAAAGTGCATTGAGCGTGGCATAACATTCCTCAGACAACCATTAATAACCTCATTGATAGCATGCCAAGGCGTGTAAGTTATGTATTTCTGTGCATGGCACTTATACTCGATACTGAATAAATCAAGATGTTTGAAATATTTTGTCACTATTTTTTTATTATTTGCATATCATTAACACGTCTATCGATCCTGTGATTTCCACAATTCCAAAACTTTTCCTTCTTGGTATTGCAATTTCAATGTTGTGTAGTATATATACACAGAGTGACACATCCATTTACATAGTGACACGTGCATATACATATTGAAATATACATATACATACAGTATGCACATGTCACTATGTATATGGATGTATCACTATGTGAATTTGGCCTTAAAGTGAGTATTGGCAATCGGATTTGCCCAACAAGAGATCATTAGATGCTTCAGTTAATGCCGTTTTTGTAGAATGTAAAGCATGGAAGACAAGTTGTGAGGGGTCCAACAGAGAGTTCGTAGAGAGATTATTGACTAGTTTAGTACACACCAAACATACTAGAATAGTAGTTTAGAAGCAAACATCACTACTACTGCGGCTTATTACTACTTATTACTACTACTACTACTACTACTACTACTACTACAAATATATTAATATCTACATCATAATACTCATATGTCTCTTATATCTATAGAAAATCCCCATGATGCATGGTCATAGGAAACCATAAATGCCATGCTGCAACAGAGATAGCATCTGCTGCAGAACCGCTTATTAAAGAGGAATAAGAAACATTGGTTGAAATATGTTAGGGGATCTGCTTGGAAAGCTTTCAGTAAAGTGAGGAGTGGCTTATTGTACAGGCCGATTCACACCTGTGTTGAAGGCTCCATTGGAGGTCTCTGTCGCAGATCTGGTCGAGATTAATGGAAAAAAATAGCACTATTCTATCTGGTAAAACCACGAACACCCCAACAAAAAGCAGACGGAACCCTTTAAAGTCAATGGATTCGATCGGCCGCTGGTGGTGTCCATGGTGCAACGGAAGCACTTGCTCATCAGCTGATCTGCTTGTTTAGGCAGCATTAAATATTATCGTTGTCTGCAGAACAACTCCCAGTGTAAACAGGAAGGTGTCCTGCGACATGATGGAAATGTATAGGGTTGAATAATCGTAGTAATGATCGCTCGTCCCCATACATAAGCAATCATTGCTCCTTGTTGATTGTCGCTCATTTTCATAGCCCATGGCTGTGTAATAGTAATAATACTCTTAGCTTATGCTAACACCAGAGGTGGACTTTTTATTGGAGACCTTAGGTACCAGGTAGCATACCCTAGGTGCAAGTTAGATTTTTATTTTTTTTCGTTTTCTGACATTAAGAACATCCATAGACATCAATAAATTGAAAAACAATTTGTTAGGTTTAAAAGAACATTTCTAGTTGCCTAACAGTTGGCTATCAATGACAGGTTTACTTCAAACATAAGTTCTCCAAAGTTGATCCTAGACAATAATGAATGAAGTTCATAACCCAACCATATCAAATAATGGCTATATAAGTTTATTTTATTTTGAGATATTTATGCTTATTGCTTTTCATATCTAAAAAGACCCAGGCAGGACAGTTGGGAATGGCTTTTTAGTGTATCAACCCATTCTTTTTAGAGAAATATAAGTACAAAGAAACAGATCTAGATCAAAAACATATTTATACATATTCAATTTTGAATGGATTAGAGGATCTTATTATGTAATATGTACTAATATTTTTGGCTATTGTGCTCCTCTAAAGTCTAATATGGAGGTGAATTAACGGTTTTGGAGATATACAGAGTGGTAACCTTTAAACATTTTAATGATTTGCAAGTGCTGGGTATAAAATGACCTTTCTCTATCTGGAACACTCAGCTGATTGATTTACCTGCTAAAAAATTCTAACAGTGACTAATCTATACTTACCTGCATGCTTAGCCATTCATCTGCCAAATTACTGTAACAAGCATCGGCGGATACAATTCAATTACAGTGTATGTTCTGTCTGCATTTTAAAGTATAGTTATGTTCATTCTATAAAGTGCTGATTGTTGCTAACACCTACTTGATAAATTTCCTATATGATTGTGGAATTTTAAACTAATGTAAATTAAATTAGTGTTGTCGCACTTTCTATTATAATTGATTGCTCCCTAGTTGTTTTGTATTAGTCAGCCTTTTCTGGTGGCAAACATTGGCCTGTCTAATGTACATATTCTTTCAATTATTATTATTATTCATCATGACATTGATGTACTTTTTTATTTTATTAATTTAAATATGATTTATACAATAACGTGTTGCTATAGATATAAAATTAGGCTTTGGTATAGATCAATCATACACAGCAATATCATCAATATTGTCATCAACATTATCATCATCAAAATTAACATGCTAAAATATCTATTTAGCGCTATACTTTATTTACACTATTACCATACCACATACACAGCACAGCACAGCACTCTATAGCTATGTATACATAGTCTACCTCTAAATTTTATAATAAAGTCAAGACTGCAAGACTTGGGGCATGATGCATTGGAAAGATAATATTTATGCTCTGATGCAAAAAAAATAATTAAATTAATTTAATAACATCTTAAAAAATGTCTAGAATATCCTAAAAAATGCACCAAATGTTTTGAAAAAGAGGTGTGGCTTAGCTGGAAAGGGATGTGGCTTACCGGAAAGAGGGCATTGCATAAAATGTGGCAAAGAGCGACAAAAATGCACAAAAATCTAGTGAATAATAAGCCAAATCAAAGGTGGTACAGTATAAGGAAGAGAAAAGTGTCTAAAATGTCATGCAAGATGCACCAAAATTATCATACAGCATCCACCACTGTAATAAATTTGGTGGATTTTGTGACTACCTGGTCTACATGTACACTGTGTAACTGTTAGACAGCATTAGTAAATGTGTACCATTATATCTTATATATGTATATCACAGGATTTGAGATTGGCAGAAAGTGTGGATAGACTAAAAGGGGTTGTCCAAACCTATAATTAAAAAAAAAATAATTTAAAAAAATGCTTACAATGTTGTAAAATAACAAAATAAATAATACTCACCTTATCAATCCCCTGCCGCTCCCATGCTACTGCTTCCAAGGTCCCCCACCGGTTTTTGTTCTTTCTGCATAAAAGGAGCCTGTTACCAGCATTTCACCCATTGAACTTTACTTATCCCTCACTGGCCGCTGCTATCATAAGTTCATTGGTGTTATCCCCTCTCCTAAACTCCTCCTCCTCCTGTAAATAACGGTCTGAAAACATTTGCGCCTTTTATCATAATAATCCGGTGTCCCTTTGTGCGCACACACCAGAAGAGGACATCAATGCACAAGCGTGGGATTTTGTATGTTGGGTGAAGGCGATGAGCTGTCAATCAAAAGTAAGGAGGCGGGGTCAACTTGGAAAGACATGAGGAATGAAGATATGACTTTTCAAGCAAAGATTTGACTCTTTTCAAATGAAGATATGACTCTTTTATGCTCATTTGCATACGGTGTGGGAACACTAAAAAACTGAATACAAAAGCTACAGAGTCGACTAAGAAGACAATTATAGGTTATATAGAAATTATTTTTCACCCACTACCAGCAGGTATTGCTGGTTTAATAGGTGAAATGCTGGTGACAGGTTCCCTTTAAGTGATGACGTGTCGACACAACATGTGACTGCTGCAGCCAATCACTGTTATGGTGGCTTCAGTGGTCTCGGTACAACACCACTGCAGTCAATTATTGGCTGCAGAGGTCACTTTTCGTATTGACATGTCATCGATGGAGCAGGAAGAATGGAGACGGCTGAGAGACTAAGTATTGCATATTTTGCTATTTTACAACAATGTTAGCAGTTTTTAAATTTTGACATCTTCCTTGACTAACATAATATGCAGGATTAGGTAGTAGTACGGACCCTTTTCTGCACCCATAATATGTCCACAAATCTCCACTCAACCACGGTTCCCATTGATGTTGCAAGTACAGGTTATCATACCTGCGGTCAGGCTGGGATTTGCAGTTGAGAAAGAAAAGTGTTGTAAATATGCCCCCCTCCATTTTATGGTCCAGATATGCAGAATTAATTCTATATAGAATGATTTCCTGATATTAATATTGCATATAGTTATCATTTTTATTAGAGAAGGATTCCTCATACACGGGTGAAGCACTTTAAGTTCTTTAACATGCTCAGTTAGGAATACAGGAACAGGGAACACTGGAACTGGAAAACACTAGGAGACTATTTGCTTAGACAAACTAGGATATTACAAACAACGCTCAGGCATCGAAGCAAGGGGCTGTGCCCCTCTTATAGTCCAGGGCACTCATGGGCTGATTAAAAGATTAAAGTCCGGTGCATGCGCTGCCCCTTTAAGAGCGGGCACGAGCATGCGCGCACACCCTATGGGACCCGGCCGAGGTGAGTGGAAGTGAGGAAGAGACTGGGGCCAGCGCTCGCAGACCCATGGCTGCAGCCACGGACATGACAGTATCGCCCCTCTTATGCCCCCTCTTCTTGGGGCCAGAGCGAGAGAGAAACTTCTTCAGAAGGGTAGGCGCATTGAGGTTCTCCTCTGGCTCCCAGGACCTCTCTTCAGGACCAAATTCCCTTTAATCCACTAAATAAAAAGGTCTTTCCTCTCACTCTCTTGGTGTCCAAGATCTCCTTAACTTCGAAGGTGTCTGAAGGGCCGCTGGAGGCAACCACAGGGCTAGGAGTCTTAGTAAAGCGGTTCAGAACCACTGGTTTCAGGAGAGAGACATGGAAGGAGTTGGGGATCCTGAGGGTAGGAGGCAGCCAAAGCTTGTAGGCGACAGGGTTGACCTGCTGCAGGATCTCGAAGGGTCCGAGGAACCTGGGAGCAAATTGGTACGACGACACCCTCAGTCAAATATTCCTGCAGGACAGTCAGACCTTCATGCCAGGAAGAAACTAAGGAGGTTCTCTTCTCCTTGTGTCCGCCTTCCGTTTCATGCGGTCGACCGCCAGCAGAATGGAGGATCGAGTCTGCTGCCAGATATGCAGAATGTCCCTAAAAGCCGTGTCAGCAGCTGGTACCTCGGACGTATCAGGGACCGGGAGAGGAATTCGTGGGTGTTGGCCGTAGACAATAAAGAGCGGTGTCTTTTGTGTGGACCAACTGGTGTGATTGTTGTAAGAGAAATCAGCCCACGGAAGCAACTGCACCCAGTCATCTTGCTGCTTGGAGATGAAGTGGCGTAAGTAGTTCTCCAAAGTTTGATTGATCCTCTCGACCTGACCATTGGACTGAGGATGGTAGGCCGATGAAAAGTTCAACTTTACGCCTAGGAGTCCACAGAGGGCTCTCCAGAACTTTGAGGTGAACTGAACCCCCCGATCAGACACCATATACTGCGGAAAGCCGTGCAGGCGGAAGCTGTGTTGGATGAACAGCTCGGCCAGTAGAGGAGCAGAAGGAAAACCGGTCAGCCATCTTCGAAAATCGATCCACCACCACCCAGACAGTACTGCATCCAGCAGAGAGAGGCAGGTCAGTAATAAAGTCCATAGCTATATGCTGCCAGGGAGCATCGGGCACAGGCAATGGCTGGAGCAAGCCAGCAGGTCTGGAGTGAGTGACCTTGTTAGCTGCACACACTGAGCAGGACGAAACAAAGTCCAAAATGTCCTTGGGCAGCGTGGGCCACCAGAAATGACGGGCAATCAGATCTCGGGTCTTACGGGTCCCCGCGTGACCTGTCAGTCTAGAGGAGTGTCTCCAGCTGAGGATTCTCCCTCGGTCAGCCAGGCACACAAATGTCCTCCCTGGAAGAATGTCCCCAACTTGCAGGGGATTGATAAAGACAATGCAAGACGGATCAATAATCTTCTGTGGCATCTCCATGGTATCCTCTGTCTCGAAAGACCTGGACAAGGCATCGGCCCTCACATTCTTGTCGGCCGGGCAATAATGGAGCTCAAACTGGAACCTGGTAAAGAACAGCGACCACCTGGCCTGACGAGGATTCAGCCATTGGGCCGTCTGGAGATAGGTGAGGTTCTTGTGGTCCATAAAAATCAGGATGGGATGAACTGCGCCCTCTAGTAGATGTCTCCTCTCCTCCAGGGCCAACTTGATGGCCAGTAGCTCCCGATCCCCAATCGAGTAGTTGCGTTCTGCGGAAGAGAAGAGCTTAGAGAAATATCCACATACCATAGACGCCCTTGGAACCTCTCTGGAACAGGAGTGCAACAGCACCGACAGAGGATGCGTCCACCTCTAGCGAGAACTGTAGAGAAATGTTGGGATGATGGAGGATAGAGGCTGACGTGAAGGCACTCTTCAGGCTATTGAATGCAGATTCTGCCTCAGGAGCCCACACCTTGGCGTTCATGCCCTTCTTAGTGAGGTCAGAGATAGGAGATGTCAGTGAGGAGAAGTTTGGAATAAACTGTTTATAAAAATTAGCAAATCCCAGAAAGCACTTCCAGAACGGACTTTACCTTTTCAGGATCCATCTTGAGACCTCTATTCGAGAGAATGTAGCCGAGGAAGGGCAGAGCATCTTTTTCAAACACGCACTTCTCCAACTTAGCGTACAGACGGACGATTCTCTCAACTGCAGTAAAACTTGACGGACATGTCTCTGATGAGTCATGGGATCTGGAGAAAAAATCAATATGTCATCAAGATAGACCGCAACACAAACATAGAGGAAGTCACGGAAAATGTCATTAACGAACTCCTCGAAGACGCGGGAGCATTAGACGGGCCGAAGGGCATTACTAGATACTCATAGTGTCCATCATGGGTGTTAAATGCAGTCTTCCATTCGTCACCCTGGTGAATCCGGATTAGCCCCATGCAGGTCTAGTTTTGAAAAAATCTTGGCACCACGTATACGATCAAATAATTCAGAGATCAGCAGCAACGGATATTTATTCTTCACCGTGATTTGGTTGAGACCCCAGTAGTCAATACAAGGATGCAGGGAGCCATCCTTTTTTTTGATGAAGAAGAACCCGGCTCTTGCCGGCGAGGAAGACTTCCATATGAAGCCCCTCTCCAAGTTCTCTTTAACATAGGTGGACATGGACAGAGTCTCTGGCAAGCAGAGAGGATATATCCTACTACGAAGAAGGGATGCACCAGGAATCAGCTCGATAGGACAGTCATACGCCCGGTGTGGGGGCAGTGTCTCCGCCTCCCTTTTGCTGAAGACGTCCGAAAATGCAGCATTATGACCAGGCAAATCTGCCAATGACCGAGGCAGAGGAGGCTGGACCCAACAAATCTACACCAGGCATCAGCTGTGACACTCGGGGCCCCACTGGAGAACCTCTCCAGAGTTCCAGTCCACGACTGGGTCATGTAGTCGGAGCCAAGGCAGACCCAGCAGCACAGAGTTAACGGCCTTGGACAGGACATAGAACGGTAGAAGTTCGGAGTGGAGAGCCCCTACTTGGAGCCTCAGCGGCTTGGTCACAGCTATAACTGGGTCTGGCATTGGTAGTCTATTTACCGATGCAATCATCAACAGTCTCTCCAGAGTGGAGTGGGTAATTGAAGGTCCACCAGGTCTGTACAAATGAAATTAGCAGCGGATCCAAAGTCCAGATACGCAGAGACCTGATGCGCTCTCTCATCGGACACTATGGTCACTGGTATGGACAACTTAGACGGGAGTCCTTCTTTGCCCAAGGTTATCTTTCCTACCAACCCTAGAATTAGG
Source organism: Rhinoderma darwinii (assembly GCF_050947455.1). Lineage (NCBI taxonomy): Eukaryota > Metazoa > Chordata > Amphibia > Anura > Rhinodermatidae > Rhinoderma > Rhinoderma darwinii. The sequence continues at coordinate 449,437,914 of NC_134688.1, read as the reverse complement.
GGCTTTTGAGGACACAGACACACAAGATGGCCTCCGAGGCCACAATAAAGACAGAGTCGCGAAGTGCGTCTGCGTTGTCTGTCCTGGCTAGCTAGCTTACATTGGTCCATCCTCACAGACTCCTTAGGAGAATCGGCTTCTGAGGACGGCAGGGGTTGCTGCAAGGTAGGGACCAGACTTGGAAGACCTCCCTCCCGACGAACCTCTTGGAACCGTTCTCGTAGCCTTCTATCAATCTGGGCAGCCATAAGGATGAGGTCATCCAGGGTAGACAGCAGGTCTCGAGCGACAAGTTCATCTTTAATTTTAGGAGACAGTCCATGCCAGAATGTAGCCACCAGGGCCTCATTGTTCCACAACAGTTCTCCCACCAGGGTGCGGAAGAGATGTCTCCTTGGCGTAGGTTCAGCAAGGAAGCCGCTGCAGAGGAGACTCGTCCAGGCTCCTCAAACACCATGCAAAATGTCCGGAGGAACCCCTGGAAGTCACGGGTCTCTGGTCCTTGTCTCTCCCAGATAGGGTTCGCCCATGCAAGGGCATTGTAAGTAAGAAGAGAGATGCTGAAAGCAACCCTTGCGCCATCAGACGAAAATGCCCTTGAAAACAGGCTGAAGTGGATCTGGCACTGGTTCAAAAATTCACAACAGGTACTTGAGTCTCCATAATAGCGGTCAAGCAGTGGCAAAGAAAAACAAGGATCAACACTGCCAGGAGGTGTAGTCTGAGGAACAGTACTGCCAGGAGGTGTAGTAGGAGGAACGGCAGCTAGTGCCTCCTGCCTACGTGCGAGCATGTTGAAGGCCTGGAGGAGTTGGTCCTGTCGAGACCGGAAGGTCTAGCATATCCGCCCACATCTCTTGTGACGTCGTCATGGTCTTGGATCGACCAGCTGGGTCCATGGCTGGAGCATACTGTTACATTGGGTTCGTGGACCCACTGGGCCATACCGCCTTGGCGGTAGGGCAGCTGGCCAACAGGGTGCAGGTCACAGGCTCGGCTGGGACTAGGCAGCGGGAAGACGTTAGGCGTGGAGCAGCAAGAGAGGCATAAATACAGCACAGCATGACTACAGCACAGCACGGCACTAGAAAAGGATAGCACGGGATACAGGAACAGGGAACACTGGAACTGGAAAACACTAGGAGACCATTTGCTTAGGCAAACTAGGATATGACAAACAATGCTCAGGCATCAAAGGAAGGGGCTGCACCCCTCTTATAGTCCGAGGCACTCACTGATTAAAACATTAAAGTCCGGTGCGCGTGCTGCCCCTTTAAGAGCGGGCACGAGCGTGCGTGCGCACCCTACGGGACCCGACTGAGGTGAGTGGAAGTCAGCCCTGGCGTCTCCTGAGCAGGAGCCTGGGGCCAGCGCTCACAGACCCATAGCTGCATTCGTCAGGGGGTGAGTGAACCTGACAGACCGCAGCCACGGACATGACAGTAATTCAATAGTTAATAAATTATTGTATTTTTGTTACCCTTTTAGCACTTTTCTTGTCTTTTTCTAGTCTTGTTTAGAAGATTTTCTCAGCCCATGGGATGGTCTGCTTGTTTGCCTGCATGTTTCTAACCCTGGCTGTAATTTAGCATGGGCAGGATCTCTTCACTTATAGACTGTCTCTTGGCTCCCTCTTTGTACAAGATTTGAGAAAGAAGGTTTATTATCTATATAAAGGGTAAATCTAGCACTGAATCTAGAGAAAATTACATGCAGGTCCTGTAACAAACCCTTCATTCATGTTGAAATGGGAACAGGGAGGAGTTTATTCAAGGAGAGAGAAGTACAAAATGTTATGTACAGTTCTTAAGACACAAGAGGGTGGAGCATGACCAGATTACTGTAAAACTCTAGAGGAAACTTTTACTAGTATGGTCATCACGGAAACTATTTAAGGTCATGATGATCAGTTTTTTGTGATGCATTAATAAAGAGATTGAATAATGCTTTAACTATAATCACGTGTGAAATTGTTTTTCCATGTGGTTTTTGATCTATTACAAGCATGGCATACCAATGTAAAACAAACAAAGTGCATGTTCTAAAAATAAGTAGCGGAAGATATGTAGGTCATGTGGGCACTCCTTAAAGGAATACTAAACATAAAAATGAAAGTAAACAGAAGATAAACTTGACCCTAACTGTATCCTGCAGAGAACGCAGGGTTAAGTCTCTTGAAGTTCTGCTCCATTTCGGCTGGTGAACGGCTGAGGGCACTGGTTTAGTAAAAGGAGAGGGTTTAACTATCTGTCATGAAGGGTCTGTGGACCCACTGGGCCGTACCGCCTTGGCGGTAAGACAGCTGGTCAACAGGGCGCAGGTCAATGTCTATAGTTTGTATAGGTACCTGTGGCAGCTTGGACAGCAGCAAGGAGGGCTCGGCTGGGAATAGGCAGCAGGTGGACATCAGGCGAGGTGAAGCAGGTCAGATGTGGGATACAGCACGGCACGACTTTGGCACAGCACAGTGCTCGACCAGGATAGTATGGAATGCAAGGAACAGGAACACACTAGGAGGCCATCACATAGACAAACTTAGGAAACATCAACAATGCTCAGGCATAGAAGCAGGGGACTGGAGCCCTCTTGTACTCCAGGGTACTCAAGTTCAAGTTCATCAGAAGTCCGGTGCGCGCGCTGCCCCTTTAAGAGCGAGCACGTGCGCGCACCCTACGGGATCCGGCTGAGGTGAGTGGATGCGAGCGCTGGCATCTCCTGAGGAGGCTGGGGCCAGAGCTTGTGGCTAGTGGCTGCGGCTGTCAGGAAGAGATTGGAGCTGACGGCCCACAGCCACGGACATTACACTATCTTTTTGTCCTACTGTAGACAGAGCAGAAGGGGGAGGCTCCTACTATAGCCAGTTGTCAAACAAAAAACACAGGACAGTGAGGAGGAGCGGGAACATGGCTGATTTCCTGGGACACATCTTCTTAGTTTAATTGCGAAATAGGGTCAAAGGAGAATTAGAGATTTTTTAACAATGGTGCACTTTCTATGTTTATGTTCTTTTCATTTATTTTGTTTAACCTGAAATACACCTTTAATTTCCCACTTTCTATACACAGTAGCACTTCTCACATCAATCCCTGTGGGATTCACACTGAGAAATAAAAGTCTATAATGAATAATATATATGTACCATATTTTATACTGTATCTCAAAAAATATATAGTGTATGCATAAATTCAGATATACATTATGTCCTTGGTTGCGAATTTACTTCTTGGTGTCTTGCAATTTACAATATTTGTGTTTTTCGTTACGATATTAAGAAAAATAATGTTGTCTTAAGCTCATCTATTATTAATATACTAATCTATGCAGGTTATAAAATGTGTCACATTTGTAAAACACAATGGATTCCTAAGTTGGTGCAGCTACAGTTTGTACTGTATGGTAATGACTTACAGTCCATTTTGCTAATGTGTCATTCTCAACATTGCCTGCTTCCTAATTTTATATTTATGGAATAATTTTAACACTGTTTACAGCAATTCTCATGCCAATATCACACATATGCAGAGACAGAATGATAGATTTCTTTAAACATTTCACTCAGTCGTTTATCGACTATATATTTAAAGAAAATCTCCAGCAGTGGGGGTGGGGCCATTTTCAGTATTGGCATACTTTTTTTTTTAAACTAAATTTAGAGTAGAAAACAACACATATATATATTTTTAAGATTTCTATAACGGCTGACTACTATTTTTTACATGTTTTTATTATTATCCATCATTAAATCATTCAGTTAAATTGGGCGGGAGAATGCTCCCCTTATGAATACAGCGGACTCATAAGTATGAGTCCATTCAATTGTGTATCAGGCTTTATTGGCCAAATGGCACAATATTTTATGTGGCATTTGCTGCCCAAACATAAGCCAGCATGGTATTTTGACAGATGCACTCTAAAAAATATGTCTACCTTTGCAACTACTTTTTTTTATGATTATAAATCCCATGCATCTAATTTAAAGAAAACGTGTGCAACATTGCAAAAAATTTTAATTAAACATATCATATCATCGGGGAGCTAACCATGTGATCAGACGTCTGAGATCCTGCCCCTCCGTTTCCGGTCAAGGCCCATGAAGCAGTGAAACACTAAATACCACGCTGCTCTGGCAACCAGCCCCATCTCCCCATGCTCTCTTGCTGCTGAGAATGCTTGGACAGTTTTTTTCTAGACACCCCTTTGAACCACACTGTCCTGGCTGTCTGCCCATCATTCTCAGCTTGGATGCTGCTGAGAAGGCCCGGCTGCTCCACTCTGTGCTTTCATATCTTCAGGCTTACCAGTGCTGTGACCCATGCTTCTCCCGATTGCCTCTGCTTTCTAGTCAGCTCCTCTGCATCTGAGGCAGCTTGGAACAGCATACCTTCACAAGTCCCTGGTCTTCCACTTCCTATCATTATCCTCAGTCAAACTTTATTTGACCATCTGTTGGCCTAACGTGGAGATCCGCTGGGAAGCTCTGTAGGGCCAGCACTGAACATGAAAGACTGCTGAGTATTCTTCCAGAGTCGTGTATTGAGGTATATTAAAAAAAGGCCAGTGTTCCTGAAGAATCTTGTGGCGCTCTGCAAACTACAATCTCCTCGGCAGGGATGGATTTAGATTTTTGCTTTTTTTGGTCACTCTACCCGCCACTCTCTTAAATATGTTAACCACACCATTTACACATATAGGAAATTTAAAATGGAACATAGAAACACCTAATCATCTAGTCAAGGACAGGCGTACACTAAATTTTTCATTTAGGGACTAATGTACGCTTCCACTATACAAACTCCAGAATAACAAATAATACCACCATACAGTGACCATATAATGGTCAGATACCAGTTCTACACTGGCGGTCTACAGATTATTATCATGCTGCAGTATACACCAGACAATACTGTACTGATCCGATGCAGTCACAGCCAGAATACATAATAATTAAAGAGGACATATCACTTTTTCTGACATGTCTGTTTTAGTAAATACTTGTATTACCCATGAAATAAGAATTCTGGAACATCTTTTCTTAGAACTCTGTTTGCTGCCATTTCTCTGTTATTCTAATTGGGGGATACCATTCTCCTTGTCCAAGGACTTTGTCCCTACACACTCTGAAACTGTGATATAATCGCTGACAGTATCAGACTGTGTAGGGACACATGCTAATGACAAGAGGAATAAAAAAGGGAATGGAAACACTCAGTTGTCAGTTAGGCCTGGACTACACTGAGACTATTTGTAGCTCCATAGTAAAAATCAATTAGTTTAAAAATTGTTGAAAAGTCTCCAATTAGTTGAAAAGTCTCCCCGTAGGCTGGGCCTTATTCATACATTTCCAGGAGGAATACCAGAGAATCATTACAACACAGAGTCCTAAGTATAACGGTTCTCACCGGTTAGTTTGTGGATCCTCTGTGTCGTCTGGGAGATGGTGCTTGGAACCCAGGCAATGCTTGGCACAGTGGGTAGAGGCGGTCGGATGGAAAAGCAGAAGTCAGGACAGGCAGCAGACGTCGTAACGGGTATGGAAGCAATAGGTCATGGTAGGCGGCAGGTGGCGTAACGGGTATGGAAGCAATAGGTCAAGACAGGCGGCAGGCAAGGATAGTCAAGTTCAGGCAGAGGTCAGCAATGGGAAATCCAGACAAAGGCAGAAGGGAAGGAAACAGAGAACCAGGGCACAGGGAAAGTCACGGGGAACTTGGTTGAACAAACACGGATGAAAGGAAGGAGGAACCTTAAATAGGAAGTCTTTTGAATTAAGGCGCGCGCTGGCCCTTTAAGACAGAACAAGTCAGCGCGCGGCCTCTAGTGACTGCATCGAGGATGACGGCCTCGGAGGGAGGTAAGGGATGCACTTACCTGATGCCGCCCAGGGCCAGCAGAGCGTCCAGATCTGGTAAGTGGAGCTCGGGATGAGCAAGAGGTAATGGAGGGCTCAGGAACCGGAGCAGAGGTCATGGGGAAGACGGGGAACGGTGCGGCAGCCGTTACACTAAGTTAGGATGCTCCAGAATTGTTATTTAATGGGCTATACAAAGAATTACTATAACATACATGTCAGGAGAGATGACAGCTCCTTTATAAATTCAGTGACTCACAGGTGACATCTTCTCTGATTGAATATGGTCTCTTTCCTTTTCCTCTCCATTCGGCCCAGACTGCCATGACAACTTCTCCTGACCACTGCAGAGTTTGCTGTAGACATCTTTGACCTCTCACTTTTTCAGCCATACCTAGCCTCTGTAGCAACATAAATAAATTCAGACCACAGACCAGACCCTTAAATTAATCAGACTCTGGAGCCAGACCCCTAAATTATTCCATACCCCAGACCAGACCCCTTAAACTAATCAGACCCCAGATAAGGCCCCCTAAATTATTTAGACTCCAGGCCAGACCCCTTAAATTAGTCAGACCTCAGATCAGTCCCCAAATTAGATCCCATAAGTCAATCAGACACCAAATCAGACCCTCTAAAGTATTTTTAACAGAAAGCAGATCATTTGCCATAAATGAATCAAACATCAGATGCTTAGATTCGTTAGCTCCAAGCATCGCTTTCCAGAAACAGCATTCTGACGCTGCACAGCGTCAGGAAGTTGTGTGTGCTGCCAAAATAACAGAGGAATGGCAGCATACAGAGTTCTAAGAAAAGGTGCTCCAGCGTCAGGAAATTGTGTGCACCATATGCCCTGTTACTGGATGGCGTCAGGACTCAGAGCGACGGCTTCCAGAACTGAAGGGGAGCAAGGAAGTTAAGTCTAATTGGCCGCTATTTTTTTAGATAAATTAAATAGATAGCAGCCAATTGAAAAAAATCATTGCAGTGGTCTGGGGTGGAGTTGTTATTGCCCCCCCCCCCCCCAAATCTTCCCCCCTGCACCTCAGGGGCTAAATATAATAATAACTTTATTCCTGTTTAGCCATGTTTAATATATATACTATCTGAGGAAGCGTCAGGTCATACAGAAGTTATATATAAAAAAAAAAGCACAAAATTATTCTTAAGGACGCAAGTCTGGTGGAATGTATTTGCGCCATAGAAAAGGGAAAACTCCCTCCATAAAAATGGACACGTTTTTGAATTCTCCATTACCTGGAACATGTAAACCTAAAAGTGGTAATATTGAAATAGCGGAGGTTTTGGAAGGATCTAAAACTATGGAGGACACCTGAAGGCAGATAACCCCACAATGTGGATAGAAATTTTTGAAAACAAAGTAAAGTGAATGAACAAGGCTCTGCGTGGTCTCACCATATAAATTGGGGGCATAAAGACTGATGTTCTGTATAATTGATTAGAGACACTTAATCTATTTAATAAACTTTTTTTCATTACCAATAAATACATAAATCTCCTGTACTACATGTACTTTTCTTTTATTAAATGAACATTTATATAATCTACTTTTATTGCAGAGAAGATTTTAAACATTTATAATTATTATGGATTTCTAAAACATGATTTGTATCCACTGGTGACATTTTCATATTTTAATGTGATTGCTCTAAACCAATGTTTGAATGGGCAGCAGTTCCTGCCAGCATACAATACACTTCATTGGCCAGATGCCGACTACACTACATTTCACAATATATAATTCAAAATACGGCTTGAGATAATAGGCTTTCCCAGAAGCTGAACACTTAAGTGTTTTGGAAGTTCTTAAACATTTACATTTGCATTTTCAAAAACAAATTTTATACATTGCGGATTATATTTGGAGATATATCAGAAGGATTACTCATGCAAAATAAAACTCAAAATCAGGACATGTTTAATTGTATGAGCACCTGAAGGTGAATATAAATATAATGCAGTTCTAAAATGTATCATCTTGTTTAGTATATGTGAAAATGTACTGGGGCATGTATAATTGTAATGTAGCAGATGTGCATTGGGTGCTTATAAGCCCCCTTCGGAGGTTATCATGTTTTCTCTCTACTCCTCTTACCTGTCAGCATCTTGAGCAGGGCCTTAAATTCATTGTTTATAGGTATCTTAAGTCACGGCATGACATCCGTATCGCCATCTATGTCATTTCAAGTACATTCTGCTTCAATTAAAAAGTTATTTAGAAACAGATAATGTGTCAGCAGAAAATATCCAACAATTATATATATATATATATATATATATATATATATATATATATATATATGTATATATATATATATATATATATATGTATATATATATATATATATATATATATATATATATATACAGTGAAGGAAATAAGTATTTGATCCCTTGCTGATTTTGTAAGTTTGCCCACTGTCAAAGACATGAACAGTCTAGAATTTTTAGGCTAGGTTAATTTTACCAGTGAGAGATAGATTATATAAAAAAAAATAAAAAATCACATAGTCAAAATTCTATATATTTATTTGCATTGTGCACAGAGAAATAAGTATTTGATCCCTTTGGCAAACAAAACTTAATACTTGGTGGCAAAACGCTTGTTGGCAAGCTCAGCAGTCAGACATTTTTTGTAGTTGATGATGAGGTTTGCACACATGTTAGATGGAATTTTGGCCCACTTCTCTTTGCAGATCATCTGTAAATCATTAAGATATCGAGGCTGTCGCTTGGCAACTCGGATCTTCAGCTCCCGCCATAAGTTTTCGATGGGATCAAGGTCTGGAGACTGGCTAGGCCACTCCATGACCTTAATGTGCTTCTTTTTGAGCCACTCCTTTGTTGCCTTGGCTGTATGTTTTGGGTCATTGTCGTGCTGGAAGACCCAGCCACGAGCTATTTTTGATGTCCTGGTGGAGGGAAGGAGGTTGTCACTCAGGATTTGACGGTACATGGCTCCATCCATTCTCCCATTGATGCGGTGAAGTAGTCCTGTGCCCTTAGCAGAGAAACACCCCCAAAACATATTGTTTCCATCTCCATGCTTGACATTGGGGACGGTGTTCTTTGGGTCATAGGCAGCATTTCTCTTCCTCCAAACACGGCGAGTTGAGTTAATGCCAAAGAGCTCAATTTTAGTCTCATCTGACCACAGCACCTTCTCCCAATCACTCTCAGAATCATCCAGATGTTCATTTGCAAACTTCAGACGGGCCTGTACATGTGCCTTCTTGAGCAGGGGGACCTTGCGGGCACTGCAGGATTTTAATCCATTACGGCGTAATGTGTTACCAATGGTTTTCTTGGTGACTGTGTTCCCAGCTGCCTTGAGATCATTAACAAGTTCCCCCCGTGTAGTTTTCGGCTGAGCTCTCACCTTCCTCAGGATCAAGGATACCCCACGAGGTGAGATTTTGCATGGAGCCCCAGATCGATGTCGATTGACAGTCATTTTGTATGTCTTCCATTTTCTTGCTATTGCACCAACAGTTGTCTCCTTCTCACCCAGCGTCTTACTTATGGTTTTGTAGCCCATTCCAGCCTTGTGCAGGTCTATAATCTTGGCCCTGACATCCTTAGAAAGCTCTTTGGTCTTGCCCATGTTGTAGAGGTTAGAGTCAGACTGATTCATTGAGTCTGTGGACAGGAGTCTTTTATACAGGTGACCATGTAAGAGCTGTCTTTAATGCAGGCACCAAGTTGATTTGGAGCGTGTAACTGGTCTGGAGGAGGCTTATCAGTTGTCCTACTGGAAACCACAGAAAACACAGTGGGGTAGATTTATCATTGTAAATTTGGACAGTATGTATGAAGCCCCTGCACTACCTCAGCCAAAATAGGTAGGTCTTCTGAGTGACACCCCATGAGGTTCATTAATGATATGAGGTATTATTTACATCCCTACTTCATATTTCACAGGGGCATGTGCCCTATCAATAAATACATTGCAATGCGGAAAGACAATGTTCGGGCTGTGCGTCAGTGTTAATAAATCCATCCATTGTGTAAATCATTCTCTAATTAATTAACTAGTTCTCAATTCACAATAACTGTGTTACGTTATTAGAGCTGTATAACAAATCAAACTTTTCGGAATCAGGTTACATATCCTGCAATATTTCTAATGAAAAGAACTAGTACAGAATAGCACCTGCCTGTACCTCCACAGTTGATGAGGGTGGTCTTCATCCTGGCATGAACTGGGAGAGACTTTATAATGCTCAATAAACTGTGTCATACAGAAATAAACATATTATGTTGGTGATTAGCTTTAATATAGCCTTCACATGTTAGATACTTCTCAAGGGGGGTACATTAGTGCAAATGGTCAAAATTATTTAACACAGACAATAAAAAATTGGAGCTAAAAAGAAAGAGTGTGAGTGGGAAGAGGGGCAGCAGCCAACATTTTTGTGTTTTGTGTATGAAATATCTTTCGGGAAAAAAGAAAGCACAAAACACCATTTTCAGTCACAAATAATGTGATTTACAAATAAATGTTCAAACAGCAAATATAGTTTACCTCGACATACTTTGTTCATTACTATCTTCATATATATCATTGCTGCTCTTAAAATATGTAACATATATATGTGTATATATATATATATATATATATATATATATATATATATATATATAAAGCACAGAGCACATGGCTATAAGTATCTGAATGACAGAACTAATCAATTGGTTAATCAGTTTCAGCCAAACACTCCTAATAGGTTATCGGTGAACACATTGAGGCATGCAACCATGTCATCTCTATGAACAAACGTGATAAAAAAAATGGCCCATTAGCCAGATCTTCCATATTTTCTGGTATCCAGAAGGTAAAAGTTGACTATTCCATAAAGGTGGACACTTATCTTCCACCCCCTGAAGTGGAACACTTAGGCACTTATTCAGCCATGGAGGAACTGTTACTAATTTGCTTAGTGGATTCCGCACATGACAAACCCACAGGATGTACAGTATAGTACAAAACATGTGGATGGGGTTTGAAAAACCCCATCTACATTTAGTGGAAAAATTATGAATGGAAATGCGAGCATGTTGTGGATTTGAAAACCTTCAGCATGCTCATTATGTTATGGAAATGCCGCCATTCTGTGAATTTGCAGGGCAATCCGCTGAAAAATCTGCATGTAACACAGATTTCTTCTGATATGTCTAGGTGTAGCCTTAGACGTGCATAATACCATGCCTTCTAACACAGTCTATTTTTTTATGGGACTACTCCGCAAACAAACTTAAAAAGAGTTGAAGCTTGTTATGACCATCAGGTTGTGGGCCCACTAGGCTACTCCACCATATTGGCTTGGGGCAACCTCTAAGGGCATTATATAAGTAGCCTCCCCGGTCTTCACCCTTTCACCCCTATACAGGGATCTGGTCTTTGCTGCTACCAGGTCGCTACCTCTTGAGGTGGACCCGGTGGAGTACCTTCTGGCCAAGCATACCAGAAACAGGCACTGTCAGGTGGCACCTTGCTGGATGGAAGTTTCTGGCTTCTCATAGACAGTGGGCAGCTGGATCGAAATTGATAGCAGGGAGCTGAACATTGGCAGGTAGCGGGTAGCTGGACACTGGCCGATGACAGGTAGTTGTGCATAAGCAGATAGCGACAGCGGACAAAATACAGATTGGTAGTGGATAACTGGATTTAGGCTGACAACAGACAGCAACAGCAGACTGGATACAGAGTGGTAGCAGATAACTAGATACAGGCTGACAGCAGATAGCAATAGCGGACTGGAATCAGATGCACACTGGAACCTTTGTAGGATACAACTAGGTTATTCCAATGTTTCTCAGGCACCAGGTGGATAGTGGAGGTGCCTTAAATAGCCTTGAGGGCAACAGGGATTCAATTAGTGAATTTTAAATTTCATGCGCGCTGGCCCATTAGGAATTGTCCGGAGCGCTCGCACTAGGGAAACTACGTCCGTGAGCAGAGGACACTAGCAGATGCCGGTGGCCTGGGGGAGGGGCAGGCTGCCGGAGGAGGTACGAGACCCAGCGCGGGGAGCATCGGCAGAAGTGGAACACAGCGCCGGCTTCGCAAAGCTTATATAAAGTGGTGCCTCTGTTTAGTGAGGTGGTGTTCCCATGTTGAAGGGGTGGATCTCAAAATTCAAATATTGGGAAAGTATGGAAGACCCATCATGTTAAAGAGTTATTTGAACTCAGCACTTGTAGAAAACAAGCCAATCCTTCTCAGCTGCCATAGGCATCATATTATCTTTTTCATCTACATAAGTTACTTCTCTTCATAGAAAAGGTTTTCAATCCCATTTCTATGCCTTGTTGAAATGACACTTATAAATAGAATTTTAAACTTCACAGAGAGAAAGCTGAGTGTCAGGAGCAGCAGATGCAATGCAAACATGGTATGTCCTTTGTCAAGTACAGTGGCACGTCCTGATAGAGTAGTCGAAGTGAGTTATGATTATTAATACAGTGCGGGAGAGTGACATCTGTGTGTTTATATAGCTATTGAGAAAGGTGAACAATATTCTATTAAAAGGTCACGACTGTGTATGTGTGAAATGCATCTCAGTTTTGTAATATAGCCCATCAAGTGTGTCTTTTACTGCCCCGAGAAATGTACTGAATTATTATATACTGCAATATTCAATGTGCAATTACTAAGGAAATCCAAGGCAGCTGTCACTGTAAACAGTTTTTGGTTTTTTTCTGTAACTAAGGTTATCCAGATTTAATATAATATAAAGCTAAACTATTGGCTTTTAAAAAGTCTTGAAGTGATACTAAAAGGGAATGTCACATTCATTTTTTTTTTTTTTTACTAATTAAACCTATACTGTATACTGGAGCATGCTGATTTTTTTCTAATATGTTTTTTGTATTTTTGATAATATATATTTTTAATTTTTTTTATTTCCATAACTAAAAATGCAGCAATCTTGCCTGATCTTCTGCAACAGCTGTTGAAAATATTTGCTTTACAGCAGGAATCAGGACAAAAAAACAACTATGAAAGCAACTAATTGACTTGGCAAACTATGGCAAGTGTTGTGGGCATGCTCTGTGACACGTGGAGAGGTTACAGGGCATGGCCGGGATAAGCTGTGTCCGCCATTTATTGTTATCTATTGTCAATGTAATTCTGTGTTATCTGCCTTCATCTTTATAATAGATGAGGTGACTTTCATTGTCCCCTCTAATTATAACAATATGACTGCTTACCCTTTCATTAGTGTACACAGCACAATATAATATCAGAGGCTGTTTTCTCTTGAAAACAGCTCCGCATTTTACAGCCTTTTTTTGTTTAGCGTGTGAACATTCCCTAAAAGACATGGGAGAAGGAGGTTCTGGTCTCCTCAGTAGTCACGCAGTCCTGATTTATTTATGTCCCCTGGGACGGGCTATGTCCTTACAAGTCAGCTCCAGCGGCATCCGATGCATGCACAGTGTGTAGATGGAGCCAAGGTCAGGTCACCTAGCATCACTGAGCATGCTCTGGATGCCCCTGTGATTAAATATCTTGGCTTGATTGACTGTAGGATGTCAATCAGTTCAAGACTGCATGACTCCTGAAGACCGGAACTGCCCCGATAGCATGCACTACTTTCTAAATGTAATTTTTCCTTTATGTTGCAAGGGACATTTCAGAGAGTGTCATCTATTACCAAACTGTATAATGCTATTGCTGCAGTTTAGGGGCTTTATATGTTATGACATGTTTCCATTAACATACTTAGATTGGAGTCATTTTCTGATGATTCTTTTTAGGTCAGTATTCCAGCCAAAGACATTTATGTCCCCAGAACCTTGTTTTGCTATAGAAGTAGGTCGCCTGTTGCCGAGGAAAAGAAAACAGCTAAGCAGGAGATGCCCTTACCTAATACATTTATAGCACAACATGCTATATGCAATACATTTCTTTGGCTGCAATATGCCGTTAAAAAAGTGTAATTTGGTCATGTAGCAAAGATGAGTTTGCTATTCAGTACTACTTCTCCTTATATCAAAATGTTCAGTATTATCTGAAGTTCTAATAAGATTGAAGTTAAATCTAATCAATTATATTTAATGAGAGCATTATAAAAATGCACAAATAATAGAGCGCCAAAAACTTTAATGACAAATTCAGCTCTAACACATTTATGTAAAATTTAGTGCAGTAACTGGAACTAATTTATGACTTACAAGGATGGGCCCAGGCAATAGGAGGTTGTAATATGGTGGTGGTAATAAATATCTAGCAAATGGTCATATATCGCTTGCAGTTCTGTATTATTGCATAAATTACGCCTCAGAATATCTTGTCAAATAATTATACAGTTTCCGACTTTAGTCATTGATATCTTTTACTTGCAATACCAGGCCTAACCACATAGTGCACTGTTAAGGATAAAATGTCCATGATAACACAATTCACTTTCATTCAGAAACATGCAGTTAGACACTCTATAGTACCCTCTAGGTAGAAATACTGTTTGTAGGATCATTAACATTCTCCGCTTTGCAAAACACAAATGACACATTTAAAGTGAATGTTAACCTTTAAGACAATATTACAAACAAAAAAAAATGATATTTCCCATAGCACTGCATGTTATTATGGGGTCACTGCCTTAGGTAAAGGGCACAATTCCAATAAAAAAAAACATTACATTAGGGAAATTATTAGAAATAGCAAATATTTACTGAATTATTAAACTAAGTTTAAACAAGACGTTTTAAAAAGAATCTGATCCGACATTATTCTTTTTTCCATGGGTCCATCTGCTGCTACGGCCGGTAAACCCGCTACTAGGACTACATTTCATTTAGAGTGGTAGCTGCAGGGGAAATTTAGTATTACATGGACATGGATGTGCAGGTTCTGCATAAGCAAAAGCCGCTCTTATAGAGGCTGGTCCTAAGCGGAGAGACCTCCCTCCTCTATAACTCTCATATGGAATAGGGTTGTCATTCAGTAATAATGCAAAAAAATCTGTGTTACACAACAATTGGATTTATTCTGAATTTGTAGGTGGATTTAAAAGAACAGTCCCTACTTTTAACTCACGTGCCTCAATCCATCCTTTCTCATAAAATGTCCACCATTTGAAAAAATGGTAACACATGTAGAGCCATTGGGACTCCATGTGCCTTCATAAATGTGCTGTGTCATGTGCAATAGGCCATGTATTATTTTATTATTTATTGCTACTGGGTTCTTATAAATGTTCATATTCAGCTCATTTAGTATTAGAATTTTAGATTTCATCCTACTTTCTCGTCCTTTGAGCCATGCTATCAATCCCATGATGCCTCAGCACAGGATCACATGAGCAACTAGAGCTAGTAGCATCTCTGCTTGCTGGGAGGATAGTGTGATTTTCAATAACCTGGCTGGATTGCTTTTCGCCTATTGAGAGTTAGCACTGGGAGTTTCAAAGTGTGGAGTCTAACAGGCCACCCGATTTTCAACGATTTTCAACTGGAACCTTCGTAAAGCGGTATGGACTTAGCTGACATTAATCTGCAGGTCACAACCTTCTAACTGCCCCCTAATGTGGCTAGTTCTAGACAAGCAGATGACTGTATGAGCATGCAGTGCAAAATCAAGATCCAAGAGAATGGTTAAACAATGCAGGGGTCAGGGTCACAAGCAATGATTCCGAAACGCAGTCACTAGCATTTATGGCCGCGGTCGCTGACCGCCGGCATCTTCTACTTACCGGCAGCCGCGACTGCAGACCTCTAAAAATTTGCTGGCGTCTCCTCCCTCCGAGACGCTGGCATACACTACACTCCACTTAAAGGCCCAGCGCGTGCACCAGGGAAACCTTCCCTAGCCTATCCCAGCACTTCCAAAACTTTAAAAGGAACTCTGCCCATTCCTTCCTTGCCTGATTAATTTTGTGTCTTCCCTACATTTGTCTTGCAAATGGTTCCTTAGCTGTATCCTGTATCCCGTATTCTGAATCCTGTTTTCCATATCTAGTATCTGTGTCTAGTTCTAGTGCCTAATTCACCATCAGTGTCCGGTGCCCGTGCCAAACTGAGTGTCTGAAACAACTTCACCATCTATGTCCGGTGCCTAAAAAAGTTAGACCCTGCTCACACTTTTTTGCAGCGTTTTTCGCAGCTTTTATCGTGTGCGGCCATTTTGCGTCACAGGCAAAAAAACGCAGTGAAAAATGCTTTCTCTTCTTCCAATTGAGTTCAATGGGAGGTCAGAGGTGGAACCGCGGCATGCCGATTTTTTTTGTACCGTGAGGGGCTAAAAACCGCCAGGAAAAAAAAACGCCTCCGCCTACCATTGAAATCAATGTGGGGCGGTTTCGGACATTTTTTGCCGCTGATTCCAACGCGGTTTCCGCGTCAAAATCAGCGTAAAAGAACTCAGTGTGAACTTGGTCTTATGGATTTGGAAGGTGGGGAGGAAAAATGTAAATTGGCCATGTCATTAAGGGATTAAATGGTACCAAAATTTTAGTTGATCAAGAATAGCTGCCCGGTAATATCTCTGAACATCTGGCACCCCCATACCACCCAGTGACTGAACATCGTGTGCATCCTGATTCTAGGTTTTTTGTGCGCCCAGATGAAATTGTTCAAAATTCTCTGGAGATCTCTCAAGTACGAGTTAGGGAGAGGGATTATCACCGTACGAAAACGGTATAGAATTATCGGTAGAATCATCATTTTAATGACCGCAATTCTACCCGCCCAGGATGTACATGCATGGGAATATGAGGCCAGCAGTTGGGGAATGGTATGTAATAGGGGAGCAAAATTATGTTTAAAAGGGAGATTAGGAGACGTAGTAAGAGAACTACCTAGGTACAAAAATCTTGAGGGGATTCCATTGGAAGGGGAAGGAGCCCTGTATGATAGTTTGTATATTCAAAGTGGGATTTATTGAAGTTCACCTTATAATATGATATATCCCCGAATTTGTCTTGGGTCTTTTGGGCTTCTACCAGGGAGGATAAGGGATCAGTTAAGGAAAGAATCACATCATCGGCAAGTCCAATTTTGTGAAGGGCGTGGCCAATTTGGATACCTTGTATGGAAGGATTCTGTTGGATTGCTGCAACTAATGGCTCCATTACCATAACAAATATCAAGGGAGAGAGTGCACACACCTGCCGAGTACCAATAGTAATAGGGAATGGAGTCGAAAGGAAGCTGGAGGCTAAAACTCAGGCAGAGGGAGTAGAATACAGCGCTGGAATCGCGGATATAATCTATCCCGTAAAACCAAATTTTGTAACAATCGCATCTAAGTACCCCCAGTTGACTCTGTTGAATGCCTTCTCCGCATCCAGAGCAAGGAGTACGGAAGGCACTCGACGGGTCTTAGCCCAATGTATCAAATTCACATAACGCCGTGTACCGTCAGGCGCCTGCCTGCAATAAATCCCACTTGGTCTCAATGTATAAGAGTAGGGAGTAAA
This sequence comes from Rhinoderma darwinii, assembly GCF_050947455.1. NCBI lineage: Eukaryota > Metazoa > Chordata > Amphibia > Anura > Rhinodermatidae > Rhinoderma > Rhinoderma darwinii. The sequence continues at coordinate 449,420,619 of NC_134688.1, read as the reverse complement.
TTAACTAATCTGTTGTATAAGACTTTGGCATAAAGTTTATTGTCCACATTTAGGAGTGAGATTGGTCGGAAGTTGGCCGGGGAATCTGGGGATTTTCCGGGTTTCGGCAGTGTAATTATCGTAGCAGATAACATCTCCTTCGGGAAGGATCCTGTTATTGCCGCCTTATTAAACACATCAACTAAGTTTAATAATAATTAGTAAAACCATCAGGTCCTGGGGCTTTACCCTGCTTTAATCCTTTAATGGCTCGAAAGATCTCTAATTCAGTGAAAGGTCATTTTAATGCAGAACAGCCTTCAGCCAAGAGGGAAGGGAGATTCAGGCCGCCCAGGAAGTTGTCAATTTCCAGAGACGATGGGTGATGAATCGAGTCATCCTCCTTAAGATTATATAGGTTATAATAATAGTTCCTAAATTGTTCACTGATATCTTGGGGGTGAGTATTACGAGTGCCTTGCTGATCCAATAAAAACGCAGTTCTCTGCTTAGCATTCTGTTTTTTAATCATTTTAGCTAATAGGGCTCCAGGCCTATTCCCATGGAGATAAAACCCAAACTGCATAGATTTGTATAAAGTCATATAACGAGACATGAGCACACTTTGGAGCTGATCTCTAAGATCTTTGATGCGGAAGGAAATAGCTGGAGTCACCTGAGAGATTCCAAGTTGTGCAATAGAGAAAGAATATCAGCAGAAGTTTTTTTCCTATGTTTCTTTAGTCTAGAGGCGGCCTGAATCCCAATTCCCCTCATGTGCGCCTTATGGGCGTTCCATAGAGAGAAACAATTCTCGGAGGAAGGAGGTCCTTGGACAAGGGATGATCTAATTCCAAATCGTTTTGTTTCCAGGAACAAATGGGAGAGGAGGGAGATGTATCTAAAACCACCAGAGAAATCGGTGCATGGTCAGACCACGATATAGTACCAATCGAGGATGTAGACATATATCGTAGGCTGAGTTTACTTACGAGAAATGTGAATTCTAGTGTAGACTCTTTGTGGTGCAGAAAAATATGTGAAGTCACGTTCGTTACCATGTTGGCAGCGCCAAACGTCATATGATTCCTCCACATGTACCGTGTGATGTAATTGTGAACGAGGTCTATGAACATTCGAGGAATCAATTACAGGGTGCATAACCTCATTAAAGTCTCCACCAATAATGAGTAATCCCTTCTCAACTTTTTATGGAAGGCCCTAAGTTGGTGAAAGTTTGAGAGATATAAATTAACCAAAGTATACGTTATATGATTAATATCACATATGAGGATCAAGAATCTACCATGGGGATCTGAAATAAACTCATGTTCTTGAAAGACCACCGAATCCTTAATTGCAATAAGTACCCCTTTCCGATTTACTGGGACTAAATGCCCGATATAAATGCACAAATTTTGGATGTGTACATTTCGGGGGATTAACGAGAAATGTGTCTCTTGAGCAAAGAAAACTTCGCACCTCAGAGCTAATGCCTCTTTCCACATCATTTGTCGCTTAAATGGGCTGTTAAGCCCTTGGACATTCAACGAGGATATTGTAAAAGGCATGATAAATTACCTAGAGGCTCAATATAAAGGGCTTGGTGCCACTCTAATATCCACTTGCTATGGATGACAGCATAAAGACATCTGGATAGACAAAACCTGACAACCTGAGACAGAAACACCAAGAACAGTAAAACAAAAGTGAAAAAGACATGGCGCCTACACTGTGCCGTAAATACCTCCATGGGGGAGAGAGAAAGGTACTATAAGAAGCACTTAGCACATAATTATGATCAAACAGTCACCTCTTGAAGTCAAGCAGTGGGACGACCCTGTTCGATTTCCCAATCGGGAGAAATGCGACGTGGTGAGCATTTGAAGGAATGGCCGCCTTGCTGGAAATCGGAATATTCCATTGGAGCAACAAAGAAGCTCCGTTAGAAAGAGAAGACATCACATGTTTGGATCCATTCCTGGATACAATAAGTTTAACCGGGAAGCCCCATTTATATTTGAGGTTGTTCTCCTGGAGAGTAGATGTAATCGGATGAATTGCTTGCGTAGCATCCACGTAGAAACAGATAGATCCGTGAAAATCGAGATGTGAGCATAAGGGTCAGGACTAGAGATGAGCGAACCGGTACAACCGAACCCGGTTTCGGTCCGAACATCAGGAAAAGTTCGGTTCGCAGCGAATCCGAACTTCACCGCGCTCGGCCGAACTCGGTCAAAAATATTATACAAATCGGCAGCCACTTGTCTCTATCAATCACTGATAGAGAAAAGAGGCTGCTGATTAAAAATAAAATAAAAAGCATTTCATACGTACCCGGTCGTTGTCTTAGTGACGAGTCCCTCTTCTTCCTCCAGTCCGACCTTCTTTTCTGATGTGGCAGCCTGTGATTGGCTGCAGAGGCCTCTGCAGCCTGTGATTGGCTGCAGAGGCCTCTGCAGCCTGTGATTGGCTGCAGCGGTCACATGGGCTGTAACGTCACCCAGGAATGTCGGGCCGGATGTCGAGTGGGACGCGTCACCAAGGCAACAGCCAGGAGACCGGACTGGAGGAAGCAGAAAGTTCTCGGTAAGTATGAACGTCTTTTTTATTTGACAGGTTACTCTATAGTCTGATCGGAAATCACTGTCCAGAGTGCTGAAACAGTTACTGCCGATCAGTTAACTCTTTCAGCACCCTGGACAGTGACTATTTACGGACGTCGCCTAGCAACGCTGCCGTAATGACGGGTGCACACACGTAGTCACCCGTCATTACGGGGCCTCATACACACGACCGTAAAAACACCCGTTATTACGGGTCGTAATTATGACCCGAAATAGCGGGCCCATAGACTTCTGTTAGCCACGGGTACCTTCCCGTTTTCTCACGGGAAGGTGCCCGTGCCGTTAAAAAGATAGAGCATGTTCTATTTTTTTATTTTACAGGCCGTGCTCCTATACTTTATAATGGGAGCACGGCTCGGAAAAACGACCGGCTGCCCGTGGCCGGCCGTGCTCATCTCCTGAAATACTCTGTGCTGCCTTAAACTCTGTGGACAGGTCAGGATCCTGTTTCTTTTAAATGCTGCTGGGGAACCCACTCGATCCACTATATAAGGCTGTGCTACAGTGCAGCATTTAAAAGAAACAGGATCCTGACCTGTCCACAGAGTTTAAGGCAGCACAGAGTATTTCAGGAGATGAGCGTGCAGATTCAGTGCTGCTGTGAACTCTGCTCTTACCATTACGTAGCTCTCAGTCTGTTACCTCTCCTCCACTCCTGTCCTCAATAACACCTTCACATGATTGGCAAATCACCACGAAATGGTAAGAGCAGAGTTCACAGCAGCACAGAGTATTTCAGGAGATGAGCGTGCGGATCTTGTGCGGGGTGGTGACTTGCCAATCATGTGAAGGTGTTATTAAGTACAGGAGTGGAGGAGAGGTAACAGACTGAGAGCTACGTAATGGTAAGAGCAGAGTTCACAGCAGCACAGAGTATTTCAGGAGAGGAGCGTGCAGATTCTGTGCTGCTGTGAACTCTGCTCTTACCATTACGTAGCTCTCAGTCTGTTACCTCTCCTCCACTCCTGTCCTCAATAACACCTTCACATGATTGGCAAGTCACCACCCCGCACAAGATCCGCACGCTCATCTCCTGAAATACTCTGTGCTGCTGTGAACTCTGCTCTTACCATTACGTGGTGACTTGCCAATCATGTGAAGGTGTTATTGAGGACAGGAGTGGAGGAGAGGTAACAGACTGAGAGCTACGTAATGGTAAGAGCAGAGTTCACAGCAGCACTGAATCTGCACGCTCATCTCCTGAAATACTCTGTGCTGCCTTAAACTCTGTGGACAGGTCAGGATCCTGTTTCTTTTAAATGCTGCACTGTAGTGCAGCCTTATATAGTGGATCGAGCGGGTTCCCCAGCAGCATTTAAAAGAAACAGGATCCTGACCTGTCCACAGAGTTTAAGGCAGCGCAGCACAGAGTATTTCAGGAGAGGAGCGTGTGATTGGCTGCAGAGGCCGCTGCAGCCTGTGATTGGCTGCAGAGGCGGTCACGTGGGATGAAGCGTCATCCCTGGAGGCCGGCCTTCTGACGTCATCCTGACGTGCGTGACCGCCACTACAGCCGAGCATGTACTGTCAAGGTTGCTGAAAGAGTTAGTGCAGCCCATTAACTCTTTCAGCACCCTGGACAGTACCATGCTCGGCGCACGGAAATTACAGGTTCGGTCAGAACTAGTTCGGTCCGAATCGAACTTTTTCGTGAAATTCGGCGAACTAGCCGAACCGAACTTTTCATAAGTTCGCTCATCTCTAATCAGGACGTTTGCCCAACTTTCTTGATTCCTGAAGAATACGATCTTTAGCTTGGTAGAAATGCACTCTTGTTAAGACATCCCGTGGAGAGTCGACAGGAGCTGAGTGGGATTTAGGAATCCTATGCTTTCTATCCAGGGTCAGATCCAAAGGAGAAAATACAGACACCAAGGATTTAAACATGACCTGAAGATAGTTCGGCAGTTCAGAGGGGGAGACATCTTCCGGAAACCCCTTTTATTTAGGTTGTTACTTCTGGATCTATCCTCCTGATCCATAATTTTGTTCTTCAACCATGCCACTTCCTCTTTAAGGTCAGCATGAGCATCAATAAGGACATTATGGGCTGTAGCATAGTCACCGAATTTGCGTTCAATATGGTCTGTACCTGGGGCGTAGCTAGGAAAGACTGGGCCCCATAGCAAACTTTTGACTGGGGCCCCCCCTCCCCTGGGTGTCACACAACCCCCCCCCCCTTGTAGATAGTGCCTTTTTTACAGCCCCCCCTGTAGATAACGCCATACAGCCCCCTCTGTAGATAGCACCATACAGTCCCCCCTGTAGATAACGCCATACAGCCCCCTCTGTAGATATCTACAAAGGGGGCTGTATGGCGTTATCTACAGGGGGGGCTGTATGGCGCCGTCTACAAAGGGGGCTGTATGGCGTTATCTACAGAGGGGGCTGTATGGCGTTATCTACAGCGGGATGTAAGGCGTTATCTACAGGGTGATGTATGGCGTTATCTACAGGGGGCTGTATGGCGCTATCTACAGGGGGGTGTATGGTGTTATCTACAGGGGGGCTGTATGGCGTTATCTACAGGGGGATGTATGGCGTTATCTACAGGGGGGCTGTATGGCGCTATCCGCAGGGGGGCTGTATGGCGCTATCTACAGGGGGGCTGTATGGCGTTATCTACAGGGGGGTCTGTATGGTGTTATCTACAGGGGGTCTGTATGGCGTTATCTACAGGGGGTCTGTATGGCGTTATCTACAGGGGGGTCTGTATGGCGTTATCTACAGGGGGGACTGTATGGCGTTCCCTACAGGGGCGGTCTGTAGGAAACGCCATACAGCCCCCCCTGTAGGGAACGCCATACAGCCCCCCCTGTAGGGAACGCCATACAGTCCCCCTGTAGATAACGCCATACATTCCCTCCTGTAGATAACGCCATACAGCCCCCTCTGTAGAGAACGCCATACAGCCCCCCTGTAGATAGCGCCATACTGCCCCCCTGTAGGGAACGCCATACAGCCCCCCCCTTGAGGCAACGCTATACAGCCCTCTCCTGTAGGGAACGCCATACAGCCCCCCCTGTAGGGAACGCCTTACAGCCCCCCCTGTAGGGAATGCCATACAGCCCCCCTTGTAGGGAATGCCATACAGCCCCCCCTGTAGGGAACGCTATACAGCGCTCCATTCATTTCTACGGAGCTGCCGACACAGACCCCGGAAGTCCGAGGTTTGTGATGGAGAACTTCAGGGGAATTTCAGTCCCCCGTTCTCACTATCAATGCCAGCGATCACACATGTATCCCCTATCCTGTGGATAGGGGATACATGTCTTTTGTTTAATGGCAGAGCGGGGAGATACCTCCCTGCTCTGCCGTAGTGTTCAGTGGCGTCCCGCTGTAGCAGCCATTGCGGCTGCTAGCGGAGCCTCCGGCCATGGTGGGGGCCCATGCCGTCAAGCGACACGGGCCCCCTCATGCCGCGGGCCCCGTAGCAGCCGCTACGGCTGCAATAGCGGTGGTTACGCCACTGGTCAGTACGAGATCCCAGCTCATCAACCGATATTTGAATCTGTATCACCACTTTGTGCAGCGTCTCCGATAAATAGCTTTGCAACGTCTGCATTAACCCTTTCATCACAACAGTAGTAAGGAGAGCATCATACAGAATAGCAGCCATCTCGGGGATGACAGAAGGTGGAAGGCGCCCCACGTGAGGTGATAATGGAGACGGGAGATGTGCTTTTTTATGCACCAGGCCGATGTTGTTAGGTGATAAAGCCCCTGAGCGGTTTCCTCCCCGCTTTCCAGGTGTGCTCATCTCATCCATCCTGTGGGGATATTTCCCCGTGCACAGACTGACCTGAACCCTCCGCTGCTGAAGTGCAGCATCCAGCTCAGAAGATGATCCGGCGCCATCTTGGAAGCGGTCCGTCGCTGGGAAATAATCAGGGAGCTTTTTCAACTCTGTCTTCATCGTCCTTCTCCTGGTCATGGTGCACACCCGATGCCGGTAAAGTTTAGGAGTGGAATCCGAGGTAAGATGAACTGCTGTGAAGTAAACTGTCACTGTGAGCTGCTGGTTTGCTACGATACAGGCAGAAGAGAGTGTACTACACCGCCATCTCAGTCAGCGGCAAGCTCCGCCTCCCTAAATGGTCTATTTTCTATCACAATGACACCTGTTGAAATAGAACATCCAAAAATTCCAATTTTTTAGAAAATTTGCTTAGAGAATTTGAAAAATAACCCACACTAAGAGAACAAACATCATTTTTAATTATGTTTAGTATCTGAATAAAACATTGTGAAAAATTTGGAACCAGTGCAACATATTAATTTAAGAAGTTTAGGAGTGGATAGTAAATAGAATACAAGTTGGAGGGATTTTAATTATAAAGGAATGATGGACAATTTTTATTCTGCTCTGTAGTAAGACAGTAATTACAAAAATTGTGCGAGACATTAAAAAGTGTGTACTGTATATTAATCTGCCAATTATGTCACAACAAATTGTATTGCAGGTTCCATTTCCTGCCAGTAATTCTTTTTGTTCCCATTAGTTTGCATATCATTTCATCATGCTGTACATGTTTACCTTAATCAAAAATGTTAATGCAGAACCCAAGATCAATTAGTCTATGGTCGGGGTGAAATAGAATATTAAGAATTTCGATAGAGTAAGCTTTTCTCCAGGGGTTTGAAATAGAAATAAGTAACTAAAACCAACCAGAACTTATTATTTTTTGATTAACCAGAACTATTGACAGATAATCAACATGATACGGCTGACAAAGTGAATTAGGTCAACGGATTTCAAGAAAAATAAATATTAATGTCTAAGGCCCACATTTACTAAACAGTTTACATTGTAAATTGTTCCTTAAAAAGTCGCAAATCGCAAATTGCTCAAATTTTTTAATCTTTTCTCGTCATATACCAGATATGAAAGTGCCAAGAAAACTGAGCGTGGTTTTTTAGGGAGTGTGCGTGGTCTCAAAGTTTTAGACAGATTTATTAAGAAGAAAAACATAAAATACCACAAATTTTGGTAAAATCGACATCTTCTCAAAGTGGACATAGACGTAGAAGCTGCGCGAAAAACACTGAATGTCTGAATGGCCCCATTGAGGTCCGTGACGTGGAATACGCTAGTATGAATAAGGCCTAAGAGTGATGCACTCTTTGGTGTAAATCACTTCAACTAGGGTAAGTTCACACAGGGCGGATACGCTGTGTAAAAAAAAAACAGTGTATCCTCCCGGCTGGCCCCAGGGAATTCAGAAAAAACGCACCAAATTGTGATGCAGTTGTTTGGGTGGAATGTCTGCTGCAGAAAAAAGAAGAGTGCATGCTTAGCCTCTGATGTCTGCAGACCAGCCACCTGGGATGACATTTCATCCCATGTGACCGCTGCAGCCTGTGATTGGCTGCAGCGCTTACATGGGATGAATCGTCATCCCAGGAGGCCGGCCTGGACGAAGATGCACAGAATTCGCAGATGCGCAGCTCTACCGCCGCAAAAAAATGCAACATCTGCTGTTTGTTGCGGGTTGTACATCCCCATTGAATTCAATGGAGAAAACCAACAACTGAAGAGCAGCGATTCTGCAGTATAAATTGACATGATGCGGTTTAAAAGACCACACCGCAGGTCAATTTCTAAATGTTTTTCCGCTTATCATTTACGCAGCGTGTGGATGAGATTTTTTTCAATCTAATCCACTCTGCTGCTACTGCATTATGCTGCAGATTTTCAGCAACAAAATCCATTGCAGAAAATCGTCAGTATTTACGCTACGTGTGAACTCGATCCAAGACTGGAATTAGAAACGTGTTAAACCCCTTAATGTAGCGGACTATTTTGTACTTCAGAACAGAGCCCAATTTTTCAAATCTGACATCTGTCATTTTTACTTATCCAAGTGATTCTGAGAGAGTTTTTTTTATGGACAGATTGGGGGGAAATTATCAACCTGCCTATTCCAGTTTTCTGGTCTAGAAAGTCGCAAAAAGGCCCAAAAGTCAGAATTTGCTTTAAAACATGCAACTTTTTTTCAGTTTTTACAAATGACACCTAATTGTCCATACTAACAGGTTCCTCCCTCTTTACACTACCTGTCAACCAAACAGTGTTGTAGTCTATGAAAACTTTTATCAACATTAATTACATTCAAAGACCAATATATTTTCCAGTCCATGCATTGTCTTAATTGTTCAAATGATGTCTTTTTTAGCGTGTTATCTATGTTTTAATATCTCGATGTGAGTACTATAGAGGTTCATATCCGACTGCCAAACAAACAGGAATAAGTATTAATATTCTATCCACTATTTAAAGATAAAATTTGATTGTTTATTTCCAATCCCATCATTGGTAACTATCTATCTACCAACGTTGTAAGCATACAGCTAACTATTAGACCAGTGATGCTCTATTACCGGCTCTCTATTTCAGCACCACTTTGCTGGACAGCTCCACTGTGCTGGATAGCATTTATTCATAGATTGCCAATGTTCTATAGGCGTCTCCTTAGTTCAACACTATTCGGCTGGAGAGCAACACCACACTGTGACAGCACTAATTTTCACCTGTTGGCAACCGGATATAAACCTCGTTCTGACATATAGTTGTTAACAAAAAAGCCATGAGTAAGGACGTGGTGTACGTCTGAAACGCGTAGGCACCTTATCCATACTTTCACCCTTGCATTTGGGAATGATCTTGTTTTAATCATCCAAATAAAATTGGAACTACGTTCTATTTTAAATTTGACTGCGCTGGACCATCTACTTTTGTTCTTTTCTTCTGTCTGCAACTTTTGGGTCTGTTATGCCGCCCTCAACACTTTTTGAAAAAGGGTGCTGGTTTACAGAAAGACGCTGTGGCTTAAACATTTTTATATAATTTACGCTAGAAAACTGGAGTAGATTAAAGCTAAAATGTATGTCAACTCTAACTCTGTGGGGCACATCACGGCAGAGGCCCATGCCAGGCCCTCTACTGTGCTCACCAGATCGGACTTAACCTCTTCTCAAAATTAGCCCATCAGAGAATAAAAAAATAAATATGTAAAACATTTTAAAAAATAATAATAATAATTACGTTCACTTCACCAGTCCTCTGCTTCCCCTTGGATCCCCTCAGGATCTCACTACCGTCTGCGGCTCATATAACGTACTAATGACCAGAGTGATGTGTCGCATGTAAGGCCATGGCGCTGCTTTAGTATCAGGACCTATATGCAGCGTGCTGTGGGGAGCCAGAGGGGAGAAGCAAAGAGGAGCAGTGAGGTGAGCATCCATTTGAAACGCCGATCTTAGTAAATTTGCCCCTTTGTACTTTATGTTAGTGGTAAAATTTTGATCAATATGTTTACACTTTATTTATTAGAAAAAATCTGAAATGTAAAGAATATTTTAAATTCCTCTGCTTCTAAAATGGCTAATGATACAACACACATTAGTAAATTAATAAGGTTTAACACATATATTCTTTATGTAGGCATTTTTTAAAATTTAATCTTATTTTTTAGAACGTTATAAGGCGTATAAGTTAACCCCTTAATAATGCAGCCTAGTTTTGGCCTTAGGCCATGATTTGTAGCTCGGACGGCCACGGAGTGTCACCCGCGGGCCATGCACATGGCCGCGTGCATTCGTTTCTATGAGTCCAGACTAGGTCCAGGCACCTGGGCCATGCACGGACCGTGGAAAACACGGTCATGTGCATGGGCTCGTTGAAATGAATGGGGTCGCAATTCACCCGCAGATTTGCTGGTGAATTGCGGCTGCAAAAATAAGTTTGTGTGCATGAGGCCTTAAGGCTCAGAGCCCAGTTTTCAAATTTGACATATTTCAATTTATGTGGTAAGAACTTTGGAATGCTTATACCTATCCAAGCGATTCTGATATTGTTTTCTCATGAGACATTGGGTTTTACGTTAGTGGAAAAATGTGGTCAATATATTCTGTGTTTATTTGTGAAAAATAGCAATATTTTGAGAAAATTTGGAAAAAATAATTTTTTTCTGAATTTAAATGTATTTACTTGTAAGACAGATGGTTATACTACCCAAAATAGTTACTAGTTCACATTTCCCACATGTCTACTATATGTTGGCATCATTTTTAGGAAATTATTTTATTTTTCTAGGACGTTACAAGGCTTAGAACATAAACAGCAATTTCTCAAATTTTGAATAAAATTTCAAAAGCCTCTTTTTTTTTTAGGTACCAGTTCAGTCTGAAGTGGCGTTGAGGGGCCACTCATATTTTATGAGTGTTTTATATTAGGAACCCCCATAAAACACCTTATTTTAGAAACTAGACCCCTCAAAGTATTCAAAACAGCAATTAGAAGGTTTATTAACCCTTTAGGTGTTTCACAGGAATTTAAAGCAAAATAGAAGTGAAATTTACAAATTTCATTTTTTTTCCGAAAATCCTTTTTATTCCATTTCTTTCTGTAAAACAGAAGGTTTTACCAGAGAAACACAAGTCAATACTTGTTGCCCAGATTCTGCAGTTTTTAGAAATATCCCACATGTGGCCCTAGTGTGGTAATTGTCTGAAGCACCGGCCTCCGAAGCAAAGGACCACCTACAGGATTTTGAGGCCTCCTTTTTATTAGGCACCATGTCCGGTTTTAAGAGGTTTTGTGGTGCCAAAACAGTGAAATGCCCCCAAAAGTTACCCTATTTGGGAAACTACACCCCTCAAGGAATTTATTGAGGGGTATAGTGGGCATTTAGACCCCAGAGGTTTTTAGCTGCATTTTGTGGAATTAGGCTGTGCAATTGAAAATCACTTTTTTCCAATAAAATATACAAATTTTTAAAAGAAAAAGTACCCTAACATTTGTAATGGAATTTGCCAGATTACAGGAAATACCCCATATGTGGTCATAAACTGCTGGTTGAACAAACGGCAGAGCTCAGAAAGGCAGAAAACCCCTTAAAAGTGATCCCATTTTGGAAACTAGACCCCTTGATGAATTCATTGTAGTTTTCATGGGGTGCATGCAACTTTTTGATCCGTTTTTATTCTTTTATTAACCGCTTCCCGACCGCCCACAGTAAATTCGTCGGCACTGTGCAGCGCCAACGAGATTTCACGGTGGGTGTTAAAAGCGCGATCCGCGTGTCTCAGAGTAGGGCTGACACCCGGATCGCGCTGTTATCCCCTGCCTCTGGTCCCGGAGACATGATCGGGACCTAATTGGTTTAGGTCCCAGTCATGTGATCGCAGGGAAAGTTTGTTGTAGCAACGAACAGGAAATTTTGTTACTATAACAAACTGGAAAGTTTGTTGCTACAACAAACTTTCCCGGGGACCGATTGTGGGTGCTGCAATCGGTTATAAGGCAAAACCGTAGGCTATACAACAGCCCCCGGGTCTGCCATGCACGGCAGCCTATGAGAACCCGCCGGAGGCCGGTCCTCATAAGCTTCCTGTCTGTGTGACTCTCAGCGTCACACTGACAGTTTATAATACGTTAAACTACCTAGGTAGTGTAATGTATTACAGCAGCCATCAGTGCTGCAGATTTTCAAGTAAAACGAGTAAGAAGTAAAAAAAAAAGTAATAAAAATGTTTTATAAAAGTGTATGAACATGTTATAAGTTACAAAAACAAAAAATGCTTTTTTTTTTCCTAAAATAAGTCTTTTATTATAGGAAAAAAATGAAAATGTTAAAAAAAGTACACATATTTGGTATCACCGCGTTCATAATGACCCAAACTATAAAACTATAATATTATTTTTCCCGCACGGTGAACACCGCAAAAAAAATAATTAAAAAACTATGTCACTATTTTTTGGTCATCAACCCTCCCAAAATATAGGATAAAAAGTGATCAAAAAGTCGCATGTACCCCAAAATAGTACCAATAAAAACTACAACCCATCCCGCAAAAAACAAGCCCTTACACAGCTTTTTTTTACTAAAAACTGTTTTGCTCCCTCCAGGGCGTTGCAAACACGACATGGAACTGAAAACCAATCCAGCAAAATCTGCGCTTCCAAATCCGAATGGCACTCCTTCCCTTCTGAGCTCTGCCGTGGGTCCAAACAGCAGTTTAGTACCACATATGGGGTATTGCCGTAATTGAGAGAAGTAGCTTTACAAGTTTTGGGGTGCTTTTTATTCTTTAATCCTTGCAAATATTATTGTTTTTTATATTTTTTCAGAAAAAAAAGTAGATTTTCACTTTCACAGACAAACTCCAATAAATATAGCAAAAGACCTGTGGGGTCAAGATGCTAACTGTGCCCCTAGATAAATGTATTGAGGTGTGTAGTTTCCAAAACCGTGTCACTTTTGGGGGATTTCCACTATTTTGGCACTACAAGACCTCTTCAAACCTGACATGGTGCCTAAAATATATTCTAAAAAAAGGAGGCCCTAAAATCCACTAGGTGCTCCTTTGCTTGTGAGGACAGTGTTTCAGTCCATTATCACACTAGAGACACATGTGGGATATTTCTAAAAACTGCAGAATCTGGGCAATAAATATTGAGTTGCATTTCTCTGGTAAAACCTTCTGTGTCAATTTCCCCTCTATTTTGCTTTAATTCCTGTGAAGTGCCTAAAGGGTTAAAAAATGCTGTTTTGAGGGGTGCAGTTTTCAATATGGGGTGATTTATGGGGTCTATCTTGTACATAAGGCCCTCAAAGCCGCTTCAGAACTGAACTGGTCTCTGTAAAAATAGCCTTTTGAAATTTTCTTGAAAATGTGAGAAATTGCTGCTAAAGTTCTAAGCCTTGTAATGTCCTAGAAAAATAAAATAATGTTCAAAAAACTATGCAAATATAAAGTAGACATATGGATTATGTGAAATAGTAACTATGTTGTGTGGTATCACTATCTGTTTTACAAGCAGATACATAAAATATTCGAAAAATCATAATTTTTGCAAATTTTCTCTAAATTTTGGTATTTTTCACAAATAAGCAATGAATTTATTGACCAAATTTTTCCACTAACATAAAGTACAATATGTCATGAGAAAACAATCTCAGAATCGCTTGGATAGGCAAAAGCATTCTAGAGTTATTACCACATAAATTGACACATGTCAGATTTGAAAAAATTGGTCTGGTCCTGTCGGCCCAAATGAGCTCAGTCCTGAAAGGGTTAAGAGGCGTTAAAAAACAGCAATTCTACTATTGTTTTTTATTCTATTTGTTTTACAGCGTTCACCGTGCGCTATAAATGATGTATTCGCTTTATTCTGCGGGGTGATACGATTACGGCGATACATTATGTTTACAGTTTTTTTATGTCATGGCGTTTGCACAATAAAATACTTTACATAAAAAATCATTTAATTATTGTTTCGCCTTATTCTAAGAGCCATAACTATTTTATTTTTATCAAGAAAGCTGTGAGAAGACTTGTTTTTTTGCGAAACAAACTGTAGTTTTGATCAGGACCATTTTTAGGTACATGCGACTCTTTGATCTCTTTTTATTCCATTTTTTGAGAGGTGAAGTGACAAAAAAATTGTGATTCTGGTATGGTTTATTATTATTTTCGTTTATGGCGTTCACCGCGCTTTATAAATAACAAAATACTTTTGTAGTTAAGGCCGTTACGGACGGGGCGATAGCAATTATGTATAGTTTATTTGTTTATTTATTTATTTTTTAATAATAAAGGGCTGATTAGGGAAAAAGGGGGATTATTACTTTTAAACTTTTATTTTTTTCCACAACTTTTTTTTTACTTTTTTACTTTGTCCCACTAGGGGACTTGAAGGTAGGAGGGTCTGATCACAATTCTAATACACTGCACTACAGATGTAGCCATCTTTACCTTGACTATTAAAGCATTAAATAAACAATGGCTAGATCTCTTATCTTGACTTTTTCAATGACTTGTCAATGACGTTTGTTGTGTGATATCACGCTGCAACAAGTTATCAGAATCAAGTTAAAGATGGCTAGATCTGTACATTCGTAGTGCAGTGTATTAGAGCTGTCAGCTACTCGCTGACAGCAAGCATAGTGGTTCCTGACTTTGTCAGGACCCACTAGGCTTTCCTAGATGGCATAGCCGGAGGCCATTGTTAGGCCTCCAGTTGCCATAGCAACTATTGCCACCTGCTATCATGTAGCAGGCAGTCGACGATGGTTTAACCCCTAAGAAGCCACAATCCCTATTGAATACGGCTTCTAAGGGGTTACTCAGCGGGGACACCGCAATTGGTCCCCGCTGAAGGAGCTGTGGCAACTGCTGTACGATACAGCAGTTGTCACAGCTCCTGTATGTGTCGGGAGGACGGGCAAAATGGCCATTCGTCCCGCGACGTATTATTCCGTCATGAAGCGCGAACTATGTGCTTACCATGACGGAATAGTATGTCAAGGAGTGGGAACATATTTTTCAGGCACCACTTCAGTTTTGCTCTGATCCTGGTCGTTGTAGTGGGTGCTTGGCTGTAAATTACAGCCGGCTCACGCTGCGAATAGTACGGACTCAACTGCTAAGTCCGCGTCACAACTCGTGCCATAAGCGTACTGCATTTTGCGGGAACCGCTTCCCATTCATGATGTAAATGTACGTCAAGGTGGTGGGAAGAGGTTAAAAGTAAAGAATAAATGTACATGTATGTTTATATATGTAAGGGGTTATCTGATGGCAGCAAAAAAAATAAAAATACACCATACACCTATAACAGTGATCTGCACTGTAATTCTATTATTTTGATCTTTTTATCGGAAAAAGAAAAATGTTCCTACCATTAGCTCCATATCGCTGCTCACGTGCTGTAGGTCTTCCTGATTCTAAGTGGGACTGCACGCTGTTGTTCTGATCTTCTCCTGCATGTCCTATAAAGCTTTGCTGTCCTCTCTGCACAGTTATCTCCTCCCACCAAATCCCTCTGCCCACATCCCATTGGTAACAGCATGGAGCATTCGCAGATTGGATAGGGGAATAACTAAGTCAATTAGAACCTGCGCAGGCGCAATGCTATATTGATGCAGGTGCTGGGTTAGTAAACGATTGTCATCAGCGCCAGCCCCTTGCAGTCACATGTTGAATGTGCGCTGACACTCTAAGGATCGTCAGTCAATATTAGAGAACCTGATTGCAAGTGTATAATTCCCCTTAAGCGCCACAACAGGAGAAAAATTAATTATTACATTGTGGCTATTAAATTTCAAGGGCTCAGCCTATAATGAATAAACGTGCCGGATTCTCTAGAAAGAAAGACACAATCTCTTCGTAGCTACTCTCCACATTAAGAAATAAATTGAGATCTTGAAGAAGTTGCCCATTAACTCAAAATACCCTAATTGGGTATTTAAAAATGGGTTTTCTTATCCAGACAACTCCTTGCAGTCTAAATCACATGCCCTGTAGTTTATATCATGAGATATTTAAAAAATATGTAAGATAAGTATTCACCATAAGTCTACACACCCCACACAGCTCAGTTTCTGTTGAGACACCATATGTTTTACACAAATTTTACGTGTAAGCGGTGATACCACCTTGGGAAGTCTTTAACAGACCATCGTCCGAGCCACCAACACACTCAGCTCCCATTTAGTCTCTATTATTGGGATCATTCAGGGCTGGCACAGGTAAATTATTTTAATTTGCCACTTTATTGTATTCTAGATGATCTCTACCTGAAGTCAAGCCACCTTTACGTTGTGTATTAACTTTAGGGGAGGACAAAAATTTGTCCAGTTTGACCATATCAGACAGTCTATTACGCTCAATATTTTTTGCTATGGACGCTATTGAAGGCATAGTTTTACTCTTTGCTGCATTTTAGGATTTTTAACGTGTTGTACCCAGCGAATGTAACTGTTATTATACACAGATGAACTAAGCTTAGTATCAATAGACAGTAGCTTCTATTCATTAATTATTATTGCCACTCATACATTGAGATGCAATCATCAGGGGAGAAAAAACAAAACATACCATATCCTTCAATCTCACTTTTCCAGCGTGTTTTGCATCCAGTGACCAACACACTTTTTTACACAAATTCGGTTAGTTCAGTAACCAATAATGAATATCCTCCAGTCAGTATTAATATTTCATAGTACAACTCATACATTACAGCATAATCAGCATAGGATAGAAATGAAAATAGCAGAACAATAGCTCTCACGAGTCCATCCAGTCACACCATTTTCCAAAGGCTTCTTGATACAGACAGGCTGAGATAGTGTGCACTGGCAGCGGTTCCCTTTTCAATATACTTCACTTGCTCTGTGCCCCTTATATACACACCCGTCTGGTATTTCAGTTAATTGGTGGACATCTGCCTTTCATGGACCATGGATATGGGATTTGCGTCTGGCTAGTATCGACAAGATAGACCTCCGCTACATCATATCCTGCATCTGCTTCCAGCCAAAGAACAGGGCTCCGCATGCGGTTTACCATAAGGACGTAGGTGCGGGCGGAGCCACGCGCCGATCATCTGCTCACATGACTTCCTCAGCTCGGATACAACCTTGCTGGTTTTATCCAAATAAGCAGCAAATAGACTTCTTAGCCAAGATGCTATATATATAACAAAAATTCTTACAATCTTTTTTATTTTTTAGATACTAGATGTCTTGGAACTCACATTCAATTCAACTGTAGAACTTTACATGTCCTCAAGTACAAATTGCGTACGATGATGAATCGTCTCGGACTTTAAAGTACTTAATACAGCTTTTGTATTGTCCAATACCAGGCCAGGGGTCATAGTTTAACCTACTCAATGTCAATGACACCTTCAGCACAGCTCACTGCGTTTTTTTCCTTCTTCTCTTCGTTTCTATAAAAGCAAGTTTAATTATTTTAATCTCGACAGATGCATGGTGATTCATACAAATGGATTTACTAGATACAGCTCCATTCAATCTGCAACTAGAAAGTACAAAGGGAAGCTTTGTCAGCTCTATTTCTGCAATAGGTATGTTTCATTTTATCTTTAATTTATACTTGCCACAGAGCTTTTAGATGAAGGGCAGGGAAGGCATACAGTAATTCTATGCAGCTTACTTTCAACTGAAACTATTTGAGTCAAGCAGCAACTGGAGATGAGGAGGTTAGCTTTGTCAGCTATCTTCATGAAAGAATGTTTAATTTTCTTCCTTATTTTACACTTGCTGAAATGGAATATAGACAAAAGTAACAAGGACACATTTACAGATATAATATAGCAGACCTTCCATGAAACAACAGAAACTAAATAAAAGTTATGTTACTGTTGGAATCAATAGGGTAAGGAAGATAATAATACTTGATGATACAATACAGAAAAAAAGATTTAAAACTGAATGCGGAAAAAATATATTATGGACTGGATTTATATGACACCAATGCAACAATGAAAAATAGCTTATTGTAAAGCACTTTGACGACGACGGGGTTGTCCGACAAAAAGAAAAACGATTTATTAGTTTGCTTTTGTGAAATAAACAAACTTTCTAATATACTTTATTTTTTAAACCTGCACAGTTTGCAGGTTTTCAGCCCTCGTGCAGTGGACCCGGAGGATCGGAGCTGCCGTTTTTGCTGTGACACGTCGACACGGACTCCGGTAAAGGGAGCACCCCCCTCCTCTCTGTGTGTCGATGATGCAGATGTATGGGCTGGCTGCCTGGCTCAATTCATCAGCTAAGCCAGCTCCCTTCTCGGTCTGTGAATCAGCCGCGATGGTGGAGGGGCTAGCTTAGCTGATGAATTCAGCCAGGCCCTTAATCCACATCATCGACACACAGAGAGGAAGGAGGAGCCCCTGCCCCAGAGCCTGTATCAACATGTCACAGCAAGAACGGCAACTATAAACTTCTGAGTACATTCGATGGGGACTGAAAACCTGCGATCCGTGCAGGTTTGAAAAATAAAGTATATTAGAAAATTTCTTTATTTCACCAAAGCAAAGTAATAAATCGTTTTTCTTTTAGTCGGATCACCCCTTTAAAGTGTTCTTTGTTTGTCTATTATATGATTGTGATATTGGAATTTTAACCTCAGTTAAAGTCATTCGATGGTGAAAAATATATATAACATTATTCTCTTAAAATATTAGTACTTAATAAAAAAAATTAACATTGATTGGTTTCCATAGCAATATACAATATACTGCCACTATTATGTTCCTTAGCCCAGGCGGCGGACATACCATAGGTGCAACCTGTGCAGCTCAACAGGGGGGCCCAGCAAGTAAGGGGGCCCACTGCTATCTAAAAATGCAGCTAACATCTTCCCGCTGTATACTAGATTGCTTGTAAGGGCATTATCTAATGAACTTCATAGCACACAATCACTGGTGGATTATGGAATATAAAAACTAAATGTAATGCAAATAAATGGGGAAAAAAACCCACATAATGGAGATTTAGTAGTCAAGAAGAATCAACATTATTTAACCCTTTCCTCCCACCACACATTAATAAACAGGCTAATGTAGCAGTCCCTGTCTGCTCCTTCACCCAGCACCATCAGCTGGAACGGGCTGTCACAATGACAGCCCAAGCATGTACTGTCATAGGAAAGTGAAATAATCAGATCCCTGTTAAAAAAGAAAACCCTTAAAGCGACCCTCCGGTCCCTGCAGTGGCGTAACTACCACTATAGCAGCCGTAGCAGCTGCTACGGGGCCAGCAGCATGAGGGGGCCCATGCCACTCGCCGGCACGGGCCCCCCCATGGCCGGAGGCTTCGCTAGCATCCGCTATGGCTGCTACAGCGCGACGCCACTGAAAGGGTTGTTCGTACAAAAGACATGCATCCCCTATCCACAGGATAGGGGATGCTTATGTGATCGCTGGGACGCCAAGCGATAAGGAGAACGGGGGGGTCTGCATGGTGTTATCTACAGGGGGGTCTGTATGGCGTAATCTACAGGGGAGTCTGTATGGCGTTATCTACAGGGGGCTGTGTGGTGTTATCTACAGGGGGGTCTGTATGGTGTTATCTACAGGGGGGTCTGTATGGCGTTATTTACAGGAGGGACTCTGTATGGCGTTATCTACAGGGAGGACTCTGTATGAAGTTATCTACAGGGGGGACTATGTATGGCATTATCTACAGGGGGGTTGTATGGCATTATCTACAGGGGGACTCTGTATGGCGTTATCTACAGGGGGTCTGTATGGCGTTATCTACAGGGAGGCACTATCTTAAAGGGGGGGTTGTGTGATACCCAGCGGAGGGGGGGCCCCAGTCAAAAGTTTGCTATGGGGCCCAGTCTTTCCTAGTTACGCCCCTGGGTCCCGGGACAACATTTTAAATATGATGGTGTGTATGGAGTAATAATATCTGATGCCCTCTAAATGCCCATCTTATGCGTTGGATCTGCCGTTTTATGGTCCCCTCTGTGCTGTTCCAAAATGGCTTCAGCGCTTCTTAGACTACGCATCTGAGAAACATCCACTGTTCTCGGATTGGCCAGAGCTGCTCACGTGAGCAGTTCCGTCCAATCTGTGAACAAAGGGAGTGCCTATTACTCAGTCTGAGAAGCACTGCGGCCATTTTGAGAAAAGACAGGGAAGACGCCTAACATTGATGGGGGTGACAGCCACTGAAGAATTTGATCATAGTGTCTGTTATGCCATAAGCCAAATTATCCACGACATTAGGGATGCTGCATATATATATATATATATATATATATATACCAGTAGAGAGACAGCAGCACTCGGTTTCCCAGCAAAGAAAGTCCAATAGTAAAAGGTGCCAGCTGTTAGTCTCGATCCAAAGACCATACAGATATCCCAGAAGTAAATCCAGCAGCACTCCGATAATCAAGGTGAAAAAAATTTGATTTATTGTGCCATGTTGGCACAATAAATCACATTCTTTTTACCTTGATTATCGGAGTGCTGCTGGATTTACTTCTGGGTTATATATATATATATATATACAGTGAAGGAAATAAGTATTTGATCCCTTGCTGATTTTGTACATTGCAGATTATATTTGGAGATATATCAGAAGGATTACTCATGCAAAATAAAGCTCAAAATCAGGACATGTTTAATTGTATGAGCACCTGAAGGTGAATATAAATATAATGCAGTTCTAAAATGTATCATCTTGTTTAGTATATGTGAAAATGTACTGGGGCATGTATAATTGTAATGTAGCAGATGTGCATTGGGTGCTTATAAGCCCCCTTCGGAGGTTATCATGTTTTCTCTCTACTCCTCTTACCTGTCAGCATCTTGAGCAGGGCCTTAAATTCATTGTTTATAGGTATCTTAAGTCACGGCATGACATCTGTATCGCCATCTATGTCATTTCAAGTACATTCTGCTTCCATTAAAAAGTTATTTAGAAACAGATAATGTGTCAGCAGAAAATATCCAACAATAATATATATATATATATATATATATATATATATATATATATATATATATATATATATATACAGTGAAGGAAATAAGTATTTGATCCCTTGCTGATTTTGTAAGTTTGCCCACTGTCAAAGACATGAACAGTCTAGAATTTTTAGGCTAGGTTAATTTTACCAGTGAGAGATAGATTATATTAAAAAAAACAAAACAGAAAATCACA
The DNA here is from genome assembly GCF_050947455.1 of Rhinoderma darwinii. Lineage (NCBI taxonomy): Eukaryota > Metazoa > Chordata > Amphibia > Anura > Rhinodermatidae > Rhinoderma > Rhinoderma darwinii. Next base: position 449,399,525 of record NC_134688.1, on the reverse strand, counting down.
TAGTCAAAATTATATATATTTATTTGCATTGTGCACAGAGAAATAAGTATTTGATCCCCTACCAACCATTAAGAGTTCAGCCTCCTCCAGACCAGTTAAACGCTCCAAATCAACTTGGTGCCTGCATTAGACAGCTTTCTTAAATGGTCACCTGTATAAAAGACTCCTGTCCACAGACTCAATGAATCAGTCTGACTCTCACCTCTACAACATGGGCAAGACCAAAGAGCTTTCTAAGGATGTCAGGGACAAGATCATAGACCTGCACAAGGCTGGAATGGGCTACAAAACCATAAGTAAGACGCTGGGTGAGAAGGAGACAACTGTTGGTGCAATAGTAAGAAAATGGAAGACATACAAAATGAATGTCAATCGACATCGATCTGGGGCTCCATGCAAAATCTCACCTCGTGGGGTATCCTTGATCCTGAGGAAGGTGAGAGCTCAGCCGAAAACTACACGGGGGGAACTTGTTAATGATCTCAAGGCAGCTGGGACCACAGTCACCAAGAAAACCATTGGTAACACATTACGCCGTAATGGATTAAAATCCTGCAGTGCCCGCAAAGTCCCCCTGCTCAAGAAGGCACATGTACAGGCCCGTCTGAAGTTTGCAAATGAACATCTGGATGATTCTGAGAGTGATTGGCAGAAGGTGCTGTGGTCAGATGAGACTAAAATAGAGTTCTTTGGCATTAACTCAACTCGCCGTGTTTGGAGGAAGAGAAATGCTGACTATGACCAAAAGAACACCGTCCCCACTGTCAAGCATGGAGGTGGAAACATTATGTTTTGGGGGTGTTTCTCTGCTAAGGGCACAGGACTACTTCACCGCATCAATGGGAGAACGGATGGAGCCATGTACCGTCAAATCCTGAGTGACAACCTCCTTCCCTCCACCAGGACATTAAAAATGGCTCGTGGCTGGGTCTTCCAGCACGACAATGACCCGAAACATACAGCCAAGGCAACAAAGGAGTGGCTCAAAATTAAGCACATTAAGGTCATGGAGTGGCCTAGCCAGTCTCTAGACCTTAATCCCATTGAAAACTTATGGAGGGAGCTGAAGATCAGAGTTGCCAAGCGACAGCCTCGAAATCTTAATGATTTACAGATGATCTGCAAAGAGGAGTGGGCCAAAATTCCATCTAACATGTGTGCAAACCTCATCATCAACTACAAAAAATGTCTGACTGCTGTGCTTGCCAACAAAGGTTTTGCCACCAAGTATTAAGTCTTGTTTGCCAAAGGGATTAAATACTTATTTCTCTGTGCACAATGCAAATAAATATATATAATTTTGACAATGTGATTTTCTGTTTTTTTTTAATATAATCTATCAATCACTGGTAAAATTAACCTAGCCTAAAAATTCTAGACTGTTCATGTCTTTGACAGTGGGCAAACTTACAAAATCAGGAAGGGATCAAATACTTATTTCCTTCACTGTATATATACACTACCATTCAAAAGTTTAGGGTCACTTAGAAATTTCCTTATTTTTGCAAGAAAAGCACAGTTTTTTTCAATGAAGATTTAATTGAATTAATCAGAAATACACTCTATACATTGTTAATGTGCTAAATGACTACTCTAGCTGCAAACGTCTGGTTTTTAATGCAATATCTACATAGGTGTATAGAGGCCCATTTCCAGCAACCATCACTCCAGTGTTCTAATGGTACATTGTGTTTGCTAACTGTGTTAGAAGGCTAATGGATGATTAGAAAACACTTGAAAACCCTTGTGCAATTATGTTAGCACCGCTGTAAACAGTTTTGCTGTTTAGAGGAGCTATAAAACTGACCTTCCTTTGAGCTAGTTCAAAATCTGGAGCATTACATTTGTGGGTTCGATTAAACTCTCAAAATGGCAAGAAAAAGAGAGCTTTCATGTGAAACTCGACAGTCTATTCTTGTTCTTAGAAATGAAGGCTATTCCATGCGAGAAATTGCCAAGAAACTGAAGATTTCCTACAACGGTGTGTACTACTCCCTTCAGAGGACAGCACAAACAGGCTCTAACCAGAGTAGAAAGAAAAGTGGGAGGCCCCGCTGCACAACTGAGCAACAAGACAAGTACATTGGAGTCTCTAGTTTGAGAAATAGACGCCTCACAGGTCCTCAACTGGCAGCTTCATTAAATAGTACCCGCAAAACGCTAGTGTCAACGTCTACAGTGAAGAGGCGACTCCGAGATGCTGGCCTTCAGGGCAGAGTGGCAAAGAAAAAGCCATATCTGAGACTGGCTAATAAAAGGAAAAGATTAATATGGGCAAAAGCACACAGACATTGGACAGAGGAAGATTGGAAAAAAGTGTTATGGACAGACGAATCGAAGTTTGAGGTGTTTGGATCACACAGAAGAACATTTGTGAGACGCAGAACAATTGAAAAGATGCTGGAAGAGTGCCTGACGCCATCTGTCAAGCATGGTGGAGGTAATGTGATGGTCTGGGGTTGCTTTGGTGCTGGTAAAGTGGGAGATTTGTACAAGGTAAAAGGAATTTTGAATAAGGAAGGCAGCTGGTATTCTATCTGTAATGGAGTGGCCAGCGCAGTCACCAGATCTCAACCCCATAGAGCTGCTGTGGGAGCAGCTTGACCGTATGGTACGCAAGAAGTGCCCATCAAGCCAATCCAACTTGTGGGAGGGGCTTCTGGAAGCATGGGGTGAAATTTCTCCCGATTACCTCAGCAAATTAACAGCTAGAATGCCAAAGGTCTGCAATACTGTAATTGCTGCAAATGGAGCATTCTTTGACGAAAGCAAAGTATGAAGGAGAAAATTATTATTTGAAATAAAAATCATTATTTCTAACCTTGTCAATGTCTTGACTATATTTTCTAGTCATTTTGCAACTCATTTAATAAATATAAGTGTGAGTTTTCATGGAAAACACAAAATTGTCTGGGTGACCCCAAACTTTTGAACCCTAGTGTATATATATATATATATATATATATATGTATATATATGTGTGTGTGTGTGTGTATATATATATACAGTATATATATATATATATATATATATATATATATACACATACATACATATATATATATATATATATATACATGCATACACACACTAATGCAAATAGTAAATAATAATGCACAAGTGTCTAAGTATACTAATTATTCTTATGAGGATAACATGACTTTGCGCCAACCAAAATGGCTAACGCAACGGCAGACACATACAGCAGGGGGCCCCTTCTGCTCTCTCATAGTGCACTGCCCTTAGATTTTTACAACAATTCACCAGTGATTGTGTGCTATGAAGTTCATTAGATAATACCCTTACATGCAATCTAGTATACAGCGGGAAGATGTTAGCTGCATTTTTAGATAGCAGTGGGCCCTCTTACTTGCTGGGCCCCTGTTGAGCTGCACAGGTTGCACCTGTGGTATGTCCGCTCCTATGCTAAGGAACATAATGGGGGCAGTATATTGTAAATTGCTATGGAAACCAATCAATGTTAATTTTTTTTAATGAAATCAGTGTTTTTGGTTATTTTAAGCACTTTTACCGATACAGCTTCTTAGTATCCTGTATACTTAAAAGCTGTATTTTTCTCTCTCAACTGATTCCGTCAGTTCAGTTGAACTGACGGCTCGTCTCTGATTGGGTCCTGTGTATCTCTGACTGATAGAATCCACCTAATATCGATGACATCTTGATTATGAACTTAGATGTGATCGATATAAGCTGGATCCTGTGTCTCAGAGACACAAAGAACAAAGAGAGGACCCAGGTATCTGGTGGGCTTTTTCAATTTTAAAATCAATGTGTTCTGATAATTCTAAGTCCCTTTTCAAGCGAACTGCAGCCGTGAACCTTAGTTGTCTCACATAGGTAGTGCGGCCATCAGAGATGGTGGTTTGACTCTGCAATTAGACGGTACTGACTATAGAATATCATTAGTACCATTGTATGGAGGATTTCAGTTCACATTGCGTTTTTCATTTTCATTTGTTTGCTTATAGTTATACATAATAAAGTTATACGCCAAAATACTAGTAAGCATTCAATAGGTGTCTGAAAAACAAGGGCTAAACTTTTTGCCTTTGGCAATTTGGATGTGTTTTTCAGAGACACAAATGACCCGCTCTCAGACAAGTTGTCAGTTCAGCTGAACTGACAGCGTAGGCTGAGAGAGGAGGAAATAGCTTCTATATATATGGGATTATTAGAAGCTGTATCGTAAAAAATTAAAAATTAAAATTAAAAAGTCAATTCAAAAAGTCTTTAACCCCTTCCCGACATCCATTGTATGGATACGTCATGGAAACCTAGTGCTTCCCGCATTTTGTTGTATCCATACGCCAAATGCTTGGCACCGGCTCAGAAGCTGAGCCGGTGCCATCATCCCCGGATGTCAGCGGTATCTTACAGGTGACATCCGGCTGTAAGGGCGGGGACCGAAATTAGCTTTGATGCCCGCCATTAACCACTTGAATGCAGCGCTCAAACGCGATCGCCCCATTTAAGGTGTTTGCAGCTCATCGGAACCCCAGCAATGAAATTGCCGGGGTTCCGATGGCTGCAATGGCAACTGGAAGCCGAATACTGGCCTCCCGGTCTGCCTACCATGGAAGCTGTTCAGAACCCGCCTGGCAAGGTGGCGCCGGCTCAGGAGCTGATCCGGCGTCATCAGCGGTTGAAGTCAGCTGTATGTACAGCTGACATCCACCTGTAACAGCAGGAACCGGAGCTAGCTCCGATCCCTGCCATTAACCCCTTCGATGCAGCGAATCAGGCAGGCAATCAGGACTGGCGACTGCTGCTATGGCAACAGGAGACACAATGGCCTCCTGCTCTGCCATTAGGGAAGCCGATTAGGCCCCGCTGGGAGGTGAAGCCTAATTGGCTTGCTGTCAGTGAATAACTGACAGATCTAATACATTGCACTAGGTAGGTAGCGCAATGTATTAGAAAAAAAAAAAATCTGACAATTGGACCTTCAAGTCCCCTAATGGGATCTGAAAAAAAGTGTAAAGAAAAAGTATAAAAAAAGGTAAAAAAAATAAAAGTTTGAAAACATAATGAGTTTCAAGTAATAAAATAAAACACAATCGCCCTGTTCCCTTATCAAGTCCTTTATTATTGAAAAAATAATAATAAACAATACGTATTTGGTATCGCCGCGAGCGTAACCTCCTGAGCTATAAAAATATTATATTATTTATTGCACGCAGTGAAAAGCGTAAAAAAAACGTAAAAAACTATACCAGAGTTTCTGTTTTTTGGTCAAAAATATTGGCATAAAAAGTGATCAAAAAGTCACACGTATCCAAAAATGGTACGTATAAAAACGAAAGCTCGTCTCGCAAAAAACAAGCCGTCATACAGCTCCGTCGAAAAAAAAAGTTAAAAAGTTATGGATCTCACAACTTGGCGACAGAAAAAATGCATTCTTTTTACAAAAGTAATTTTATTGTGCAAAACGTTGTAAAACATAAAAAAGGGCTATAAAATATGTATCGCCGGAATCGGATCGACCCGCTGAATAAAGGTAACATGTAATTTATAACGTGTGGTGAGCACTGTATAAGAAAAAACAAAAAAAAGTATGCCAGAATTGTGTTTTTTTGGTTACCTGGCCTCCCAAAAAATAGGATAAAAGGTGATCAAAAAGTCGCATGTTCCCCAAAATGGTACCAATAATAAATACAGCTCGTTCCACAAAAAAAAAGCCCTCATACCACTACGTCTATGAAAAAATACAATTAGTTAAGGCTCCAATAAGTCAGGAAATAAAAAATATGCAGTTGTTCAGCCCGAGGGGAACATTTCTTCTGTTTTAAAAGGAAATTTATCAAGGCCCTAAAATTAGGTAACCAGAAAGGGGAGGGCCCAAGCATATCCGCTGGAAGCAACGGTGCCCATATTATACCAGGACTACATATTCCCAGCAAAATTCCCCAAACTGCAAAGGTGCGGAGTTTGGACCAAAAGGGGCATAAGAAAGGACGCCATATCTCAGTGCGACACCGGCCTGTGCAGAGAGGATTGTGTCACAGCGTAACACACATCTATGGATCATTTTATTGTTTTTTTACCCAATTATTATACCACCTGACTATGCCCCTGATATACTCTGCCCAGCTTACATGTACCCCCACATTATAAACGGAAACACCAGCAATACTCAAACAAAATTACTACCAAGCAAAATCCGCCCTCCAAAAGCCAAATGGTGCTCCATCCCCTCTGAACCCTACAGCGTGCCCAAACAGCAGTTTACTTCCACATATATGGCACCGCCATACCTGGGAGAACCCTTCTGACAATTTTTGGGGTGTGTGTCTCCAGTGGCACAAGCTGGGCACGACATAGGGAAAAATATTAATTTTTAATTTGCACCATCTGCAGCACATTCATTTACGGAAAAGACCTGTGGGGTGAAGATGCTCACTACACCCTTAATAAATGCCTTGAGGGGTGCAGTTTCCAAAATGCGGTCACTTCTCAGGGGTTTCGTTTTATTATTTCACATCACACTAATTTCTACAAAACACCTGCGGGGTTAACATGCTTACTACACCCTAGGTGAATGCAATGAGGGGTGTTGTATCCAAAATGTGGTCACTTCTGGGAGGTTTCCACTGTTTTGGTCCCACAGGCACCCAGAAATCAATCAAGCAAAATCTGCACTCCAAATGGCACTCCTTCCCTACTGAGCCCTGCCGTGTGCCCAAACAGCAGTTTATGACCACATATGGGGTTTTGCCGTACTCGGGAGAAATTGCTGTACAAATGTTGGGGTTCTTTTTGTCCTTTGTTTGTTGAAAAAATTAAAAATTTTGAGCTAAAGCTATGACTTATTGAAGAAAAAGGATTGTTTTTATTTTCACTGCCCAATTCTAATAAATTCTATGAAACACCTGTGGGGTCAAAATGCTCACTACACCCCTAGATGAATTCCTCAAGGGGTTTAGTTTCCTAAAGGGAGTCCTTTTTTGGGCGTTTTCATTGTTTTGTCCCCTCAGGGACTTTGCAAATGTGGTATGGCCTCCGCAAACCATTCCTGCTAAATGTGATCCCCAATAGCCAAATAGCGCTCTTTCCATTATAAGCCCTGCCGTGTGTCCAAACAGCCGTTTATGACCACATGTGGGGTATTGTTTTACTCGGGAAAATTGCTTTGTAAATTTTATGGTGCTTTTTCTCCTTCAGTCTTTGTGGAAATGAGAAAAAATTAGCTAAACCTACATTTTCTTTTAAAAAATTTAGATTGTCATTTTCAGGGCCTACTTCCAATAATTTCTGCAAAAAACCTGTGGGGTAAAAATGCTCACTATATCCCTAGATAATTTTCTCAATGGGTGTAGTTTCCAGAAGGGGGTCACTTGTGGGGGGTTTCCACTGTTTTTTCCCCTCAGGGGCTTTGTAAATGGGACATGGCCTCCGCAAACCTTTCTTGCTAAATTTGAGCTCCAAAAGCCAAAAGGCGCTCCATCCCTTTTACGCCCTGCCGTGTGTCCAAACAGCCGTATATGACCACATGTGGGGTATTGTTTTACTCGGAAGAAATTGCTTTACAAATTTTATCTGCTTTTTCTCTTTCAGTCCTTGTGGAAATGAGAAAAAATTAGCTAAACCTACATTTTCTTTGAAAAAAATTTAGATTGTCATTATCACAGCCTACTTCCAATAATTTCTGTAAAAAACCTGTGCGGTCAAAATGCTCACTATACCCCTAGATAATTTCCTTGAGGTGTGTAGTTTCCTAAATGGGGACACTTTTGGGGGATTTCCACTGTTTTGGCCCCACAAGACCTCTTCAAACCTGACATGGTGCCTAAAATATATTGTAATAAAAATAAGGCCCCAAAATCCACTAGGCGCGCCTTTGCTTCTGAGGCGTGTTTTCAGTCTGTTAGAGCACTAGGGCCACATGTGGGATATTTCTAAAAACTGAATCTGGGCAATAAATATTGAGTTGCATTTTTCTGGTAAAACTTTCTGTGTTACAAAACAAATGGATTAAAAATGAATTTCTGCAAAAAAAATAAACAAAATTTGTAAATTTCACCTCTACTTTGCTTTAATTCCTGTGAAACGTCTAAAGGGTTAAGAATCTTTCTAAATGCTGTTTTGAATACTTTGAGGGGTGCAGTTTTTAAAATGGGATGATTTATTGGGGCTTTCTAATATATAAGGTCCTCAAAGTCACTTCACAACTGAACTGGCCCCTGTAAAAATAGCCTTTTGACATTTTCTTGAAAATGTGAGAAATTGCTGCTAAAGTTCGAAGCCTTGTAACGTCCTAGAAAAATAAAAGGATGTTCAAAAAACTATGCCAAACTAAAGTAGACATATGGGGGATGTTAATTAGCAAACAATTTTGTGTGGTATAACTGCCTGTCTTACAAGCAGATACATTTAAATTGAGAAAAATGCACGTTTGCAATTTTTCGCTAAATTTTGGTGTTTTTCACAATTAAATACTGAACGTATCGAGCAAATTTTGCCAGTAACATAAAGCCCAATGTGTCACGAGAAAACAATCTCAGAATCGCTTGGATAGGTAAAAGCATTCCGAAGTTATTACCACATAAATTGAAACATGTCAGATTTGAAAAATGAGGCTCTGTCAGGAAGGTCAAAAGTGGCTAAAGAGGGAAGGGGTTAAAATCGCCAAAAAAACCATTGCTTTAATAATAATAATAATAATAATAATAATAATAAATAACATTAAAAGGTGTATTTATAACCTTTAAAGTCTAGCTTTAGACAAAGAAATTTCTGCTTTTGAATAGACATACAGTATGGAGCTCTATGGAGATCCTCAACTGCCCATTACTAAGTGGCAGCTAAAGCATTAGCTGGCCATGACAATGGAATGGTGCTGCCATTAGTGAAATGTGAGTCAGCATAGGAAATGATAAAAGATTTCACCTAATTCATACAATGACAACATAATAACTGACTAGAGCTATTATAAGCCATGTAGGAAATGTAGAAAGTAGTCTGTGACTATTGATAAGTCGTTATCAGCTGTGGAAAAGGAGACTTCAGAACAAGCATAAGGGGAACTGACGGGTAAATATACAAGAGCAGTGACCAAGGTATATTACTATTATATTATAGAAATGTTGTAAAAAAAATTAAAGACATATCCCTATTTGAAGAGCTGGGGTCCCATGATCCAGGTTGTGCCAAATCTTGGGGATTACAGGCTTGGCTGTTTCTATAATTCACACAGAATTTAATAGCTTCCTTTCTTGGAAGCTGCTTGCCATTTCCCTTGAAAGAAAGGGAGTCATAACACTTAAGTTCTCAAGATAGTTGGGGATCCCAAGGGTAGGGCCTCCCCACCTATCATACATTTATGATGTATCCTACAAATATGCCTCCATTTTCCAAGAAGGATTTCCACAAGATTTGAAAGTGTGATTGTTGGAGTTTGTGCCCATTCAGCCAAAAATGCATTTGTAGTCAGATACTGATATTGGATGAGAAGGTCAAGCTCACAAACACCATTTCAATTCATCCGAAAGGTGCTCTGTGCAGGCCACTTAAGTTCTTCCACAACAAACTCACCAAACCATGTCTTTACGGACCTCCCTTTGTGCACAGGGACAAAGTCATGTTGGAACAGGAAAGGACCTTCCCTAAGTGCCACAAAGTTGGACGCATACATTTATCTTTGTATGCTGTAGCATTAACATTACCCTCCACTGGATCTAAGGGGCCTAGCCAAAATCCCTAAAAAAACAGCTCTAGAACATTATTCCTACACACCAAATTTTACAGTAGGAACTATGCATTCCGGTATGTAGCGTTCTCCTGACATTGACTAAACCTGGATTCGTCGATCAGACTGCCAAATAGTAAGAGATGATTTATCACTCCAGAGAACACGTTTCTACTACTCCAAAATCTAGTGATGGTGTGCTTTACACCACTCCAGATGATGTTTGGTGTTGCACATGGTGATCTTAGGCTTGTGTGCAGCTGCTCAACAATAGAAACCCATTTTATGAAGCTCCCAGTGTACAGTTTTGTCAATGCTGATGTCACTTCCAGAAGCAGTTTGGGATTCTGTAGTGATGGATTCATCAGGGGATGGGTATGCACCAAACGCTTCAGCATTTGACGGCACCTACTCTGTGACTTTGCGTGGTCTACCACTTCAATACTTAGGTGTTACTCATAGATGCTTACACTTCACAATAATAACACCTACAGGCGACTGGGGCCGATCTAGCAGATCAGAAATTTTATTTAACTGACTTGTGGCAAAGGTGGCATCCTATGGCAGAGCCAAGTTTAACGTCACTGAGCTCTTCAGACTTCAATCTTCTAGCAATGTTTGTCTATGAAGATTGCATTGCTGTGTGCATGATTTTATGAACCTGTTTGCAATGGATGTGGATGAAATAACTGAACTCAATAATTAGAAGGTGTGTCCACATACTTTTGGCCATATAGTGTAAAGGATAGCCGAATACAGCATGTTGTGTTTTTTGCAGATTAAAAATTGTAAATTGAAATACGTCCACAGGTTTGTATCCCAGGACTGGGTACTGTAGATCTCTATAAGGAAAAGGCATCATTTCTTTACCAGCACACCATGCGCTTATACACGGTATTGCAGCAAGTAAACATTTTCCAGAATCTGCTTGGTCTACTAAAAGTGATGAGGAGTACTAGAAGATGACTTGACCTATGTTAAATCTCTATGAATATGTTTATACATGTTTAGATTCTAAATACCATTAACACATAATATATAAAGTGTTATATTTTCATTAATAATAACAACGTTAATGGTACTGCAAAAATATCCACAAAAATTGCTGGGATCATCACATAAATAGAACACAAATAAAATAAGCTCACATTTGAAATACTGCTATAATCTTTGGGGACTGAAAATCCCTTTTAAATATTCATGAAGACAAAGAATCTATCAAGCAAGAACTAATCTTCTCTTTTAGTTAAAGCAACACACAAGAAACATGTCCATCAGCTCTCTAGGTGGTGCATAAGACGGCCTTGAAATCTATTGTTAGAGACTGAACATCGGGAAATAAGAAAATTGCTTAGTAGAAAGAAGGAAAAATTGATACTCTGAGGGAATTTTACAAACACCACAAAAATAATCTAAAACTTACAGTTTGAATGACAGACTCAGAAAGCCAGGAAGGAACAACATGAAAACATTGCAAAGGAATACAGTTTATAGTCAAAGTTGGTAGTTTGGGATCTGATGTGGATTGTGAGTTAGCCAAGACTTTCTGCAGTGTCTTCGGTTGATGTGTGATATGTGATTTTAGGAAATTATTCGGCAGAATCTGCAATATAAACGAAGCAATTATTTTCATTATACTAAGAAGAAATATGGTTTAGGTAATGCCATGAGAGCAAAATTGAAAAGAAGTGGCCAATATAGTGTCACTATTCAGTTTATATCTTCATAACGGCTGATAGGATTTATATATTATCTTCACTGGATTTCACTTGTTATAATGAGATTACAAAAAAAAATAAAAAATAGCTATAAGGGATCATGAAACTATAGATTTTAGATTTAGATCTAAGGGCTAAAAATTATGGAAATCGAACAGGTTGTCGAAATTATTGTAAAACTTGTAAAACACAATTTACATCATTTGGTTTTTAGATAAAATGTTCTCTGCATATTAAATTCATACTATTTCTTCATAGCAATTGTAGTTCTGTTTTTTTTGTTACAGACCTCCAAACCTCCTGTACAACAGTAAAGTTAAGGGCTATGTACACCTTTAAAATATATATACAGGGTGGGCCATTTATATGGATACACCTAAATAAAATGGGAATGGTTGGTGATATTAACTTCCTGTTTGTGGCACATTAGTTTATGGGAGGGGGGAAACTTTTCAAGCTGGGTGTTGACCATGGCGGCCATTTTGAAGTCGGCCATTTTGTATCCAACTTTAGTTTTTTCAATGGGAAGAGGGTCATGTGACACATCAAACTTATCGAGAATTTCACAAGAAAAACAATGGTGTGCTTGGTTTTAACGTTACTTTATTCTTTCATGAGTTATTTATGTCATTATGGGCGTCAGGTCCGAGCATTCCTAGATGAACAGTTTCCTGGAAAGTGGATTGGTCGTCGTGGGCCAGTTGAATGGCCCCCTAGGTCTCCCGATCTGATCCACTTAAACTTTTATCTTTGGGGTCATCTGAAGGCAATTGTCTATGCTGTGAAGATACGAGATGTGCAGCAACTGAAACTACGGATACTGGAAGCCAGTGCTAGCATTTCTTCTGCGATGTTGCTATCAGTGTGTGACGAGTGGGAGAAGAGGGTTGCATTGACAATCCAACACAATGGGCAGCACTTTGAACACATTTTATAAGTGGTCAGAAACTTGTAAATAACTCATGAAAGAATAAAGTAACGTTAAAACCAAGCACACCATTGTTTTTCTTGTGAAATTCTCGATAAGTTTGATGTGTCACATGACCCTCTTCCCATTGAAAAAACTAAAGTTGGATACAAAATGGCCGACTTCAAAATGGCCGCCATGGTCAACACCCAGCTTGAAAAGTTTCCCCCTTCCCATATACTAATGTGCCACAAACAGAAAGTTAATATCACCAACCATTCCCATTTTATTTAGGTGTATCCATATAAATGGCCCACCCTGTATATTTGAAATAAAAATGTTTATCAGTGTGATTGGTGCAACTTCTAATATACTTTTTATTAAAAATTATTTTTACTTTTTGAGATACAGCTGCTTTGTGTTCTATGTACAGAGCAGCTGTATCGTGCACTGAAATCTGTAACCGTCAAGTCCGCGAGACTGGTGGGTTTAGTGACAGCGGGTCCTGTGTGTAAGATCGAGCTGCTATTGATCACATCTAAGTTCTTAAGTATTTTGAAAGTTGCACCATTCACAATGTCATTTTTATTAAAAAATAAATAAAAAAATTCAAAGGTGTATATAGCCCTTAAATTATAAAATTCTGGTTGGCGATTTTACCACTATGGGCCGCATAGGAGACTTCAACATGCAGATTTATTATTGAGTTCAATAACAACTGTACAGTATAAAATAATGTGGTACTGTGTTAGCCTGTATATTTTTTTATGTTAAATATTTTTTTGACTACATAATTCAGAGAAAATATTATTGCAAGCTTACGACGCCTTAAAAGCGTGCAATTTAAATTTTTTGGGGTTGGCCAATGAAGGTATTACTCCTCTAATACTTTTGTCTTTTTTTGACACAAAAGTATTTAACATCTAATAGAAATGGTATAAATCTATATCCAGTAAGATGTCCACAATGTTGGAGGTACACTTTAACATCCGGCCACATGTGCATTGATACAAATTTGCATGGTTCCAAATGGTGACTATGGTAATATCAAAAATAGGAAATATTAAATAATATATGTTTTAGTATTAGACACAATGTATTAATGTACTTTAATGCATTCCAATACATTTAGGCTAGGGCTCCATGGTGACAAGCAATCAACGAGTTGTGGTAAAACTGCAGCTTTAACAGGACTCATGCACAACCTTAATGTTCCCTATGTAGGGAAAAAGTTGCACGTGACTTGTGATTATTGAAATAATTCCAAACACGTCTGTATTCTTGTGATAGGGATGTGACTTTTCCCCCATAGTTAAACATTGAGATTGTCAGAGTTATGAAAATGTTGCAAGTTCCGCACAAATTTTGGAAGACAACTTCTCACCATTTAGCCCTAGGCTTCAAAGAAATAGTCAGCATGTTCCAGCCATCCAACAGGAACCTGGTACATGTATCACAAGACACTTTAACTAACCTTTACCCCCAGATATATCACACCTTCTTAAAGATAAAAAGCAAGTGACTCTACGTGACTATTGAGTATTGTCTGACTTCACACCTCTTATGTAAATGTTGTCATATTTTTTTATATTTCTATACGGATGCTATTATCTGAAAACATTGGTGTACCATATTTGATAAGTAATTATATGATGTTTAAGGGATTTCTCCTGAGATGTTTTTCCGCTTGTTTAGTGAGATAAGTTACAATTTATAGACAGTGCTAGTTCAACACAGTCAAAAAACAATGATATGACATGTTTTGAGAATCCAGAGAAGAAATCTATAGTTCACGTCATTTTTGAAAAGAGAATAATTCATAACAGTGGCATAAATCAATGTTTTCAAGTTCTAACAAAAGAAGAGACCAGATACTTGAAAAGTTAAATATAACTTGGGAAGGAATAAGATAGAAACGCTGTTTGTGTACTGTACTAAGAAGCTCGGCACTGCAGGTGAGTGAAATTGAGAAAAAAAAATCATGACTGCAACATTCACGTTCATGCTTGCTTTGAGTGTTGCAATAATTGTCATGTCTGGTAATGGTCATTGTTATTATTGCAGTCATGATCCTTATTAATTTAAGGCTGCGCCTTGCAGATGGAGATCAATATCCAGCTACCACACAGAAAGTTCAGGGATTCCAGCTTTCTTATTCCTGTATTAGATTGGATAGAATTACCCCTGGTCACTATCTGCTGTTACACTATTTACCTAAGGCCTCATTCAGATGCTTGTATTGTGGCCGCATTTTAGCGTTTGTATTAAGGCTTTAAATTCGGGCCCGATTGCAGGTCTAAGCACTCGAACAAATATCATCATAGATCCTTACGATTCTGTTTGTATCTTTAGACCATTGTACGTGTCGGGCCTAAGGCTGGGTTCACAGCACAGCAGAAGCTTTTGAAAATATATGGTAAATTGACATGCATTTTACACAGATTTCACCTCTCAGGGGTATTGCTAGACTTTAAAAACAACCGGGGAAACTTTAGACACTGTTTCCCGGTTTGAAGGGAGGGGGTTGGTGGCCAGACGGTAATGAGATTATATGCTGCATATTTCTTCCCCCATACGTACGTGACTTCTTACGCACAACCCCTAAATAATTGCCACCGTTATAAAAATGAATATATTTACATTAACATTCCCTTAAATTACACAATTATATAGTGACCGAATAATACAACTATACGGGGAACATATAGTTCAAATAATATTTCTGCACTATGACCAAATATTGTCCCCACATAGTGATTGAATAATACTCCAATACCATGACTGATAATTACCCTCATACTATGAATAAATAATACTCTCATCCCATTACTGAATAATACCTCAATATTATGACTGATAAATACCCCCATACAATGATCAATTATTACTCTCATACTGTGACGATTACCATTATACACCACAAGAGTGAAATCCGTGGAAAAAAAATACCACAAGTACACCACATATAGAGCATGCTGTGCATTTGAAAATCTGAAGCATTCCCTAATATACAGTATACACATAGTTTTATTTGCAGCAACATGTGAATAAAGTTTTAATTTTATTGTACTGTACGCTGTTTCTGATGCAGTATTCCACACAAAAAGTGTCAACAATTATGCCATGTGTAGTCCTTGTGTGGTCCAGATAGTGTTCTGTATTAAATGTTAATATTATGTTATGTGTTATTCTTATGAAGACAACCCTTTTTAAATAGTACCCAACTTGGCGATCACAAGGGATCAGCTTTAAAGGCTGGGAAAAACCCTGTCTGGCCAGACATTTTACCTGGAGCAAATAAATGGACGATTATGTAATACTGTACATGGATGGACTGGGTCAGTAAAAGCAAGAGATGCTGTTTGTAAGGGGCTCCCACTCTCACTCATAGAGGGTAGACCTAACTGTAGGACCCACCTCTTTAAAAAAAACATATGCCATTATAGGACAGATAGAAAAGGCTTATCTTCAAGAGGCAACCCCTTTATTATTAATATTATAAATGGCTGAAAAAAAGCAACCAAAAAATAAATTAAAAATGACCAGTCTCTTAGGCACTTACAGACATCTGAAATATGCCTTTAAATAAGCTGAGTGAACATGTTCTAATAGTGGAAAGTGGCATCTTCCCACAGAACAGCAGCCTGTTGTACGACTTTCCCTGCCTGTAGGCTCTATGTAAATGTTTATAAATCATCTCAGTCACCCAAAAAATCCTTCTAGTGTAAAACAGTAGATAGAAGACAGGGAGAAGGGAGGAGGATGGGGATGTAGCTATAGGCTTATCCTGTGTGTGACTGTACATGCAGTGAGAGGGGAGGGGGAGCATCAGGGGATTTGATTAATTCTGAGCACAAAGCTCAGATCTAAAATCCCACAAGTAATAGACCTCCCACTCAGCAGTTATGCAGAATGAAAAGGTGTGTTTACAGAAACCAGCAGGGAATAAAAAATACCTAAAATACACTACATGAACAAAAGTATTGGGACACCTACACATTACACCTACAGCAGCTTTTATGACATCCTATTCTAAATCCATAGGGATTAATATGGAGTGGGTTCCCCCTTTACAGCTCAAACAGCTTCCACTCTTCTTGGAATTTTGGCACATTCATCCAGAAGAGCAATTCTGAGGTCAGACACTGATGTTGGACGAGAGGGTCTGGCTCACAATATTTAATCTTGTCCATCCCAAAGGTGTTCGATGGGGTTGAGGTCAGTCAGGGCTTTGTGCAGGTCAGTTAAGTTCTTCGACACCAAACTCACCCAACCATGTCTTTTTGGACCTTGCTTTGTGCACTGGGGACAGTCATGCTGGAAAAGACAAGGGCTGAACCCCAAACTGTTCCCACAAAAATGGAAGCTACAATTGTCCAAAAGGTCTTGCTATGATGAAGCATTAAGATTTCCCTTCAATGGAACTAAGGTGCCAAGGCCTACCCCTGTAAATCAACCCTGTAGCATTATCCCTCCTACCAAACGTTACAGTTGGCACAATGCAGTCTGGCAGGTAACGTTCTGCTGTCATTTGTTACAACTAGAATCTTCTATCAGACCGGCAGATAGAGAAGCGTGATTCATTACTCCACAGAACACGTTCCCACTGCTCCAGAGTCCAGTGCCGGCGTGCTTTACACCACCCCATCCATGGCATTGTGCTTGGTGATGCAAGACTTGTATGCAGCTGCTCGGCCATGTAAACCCATGCCATGAAGCTACCGGCAAACAATTTTTGTGTGGATGTTAATGACAGAGGAGGTTTGTACTCTGCAGTTATGAAGTCAGCAGAGAATTGGGACTTTTATGCACCACAGCACTCGGTGACCCGCTCTGTAGCTTTACGTGGTCTCCACTTCGTGGCTGAGTTGCTGTAGTTCCTAAACGCTTCCAGTTTGCAATAATACCACTCATAGTTGATCTTGGAATAACTAGAAGTGAAGAGATTTCACAAACTGACTTACCTATTACAGGACCACGCTGGAATTCAGTGACCGCTTTACAATGAGCCATTCTATCACAAATGTTTGTAAAGGCGACTGCATTGCTAGATGCTGGAATTTATACACCTGCGGTAATGGGACTGAATGAAACACCTGAATTCAATGATTTCCCAATACATTTGTCCATATGGTGTATGTAGATTAGATACAACAGTTCTGGCTACACAACTGATGTAAATGTTGACAATCTCTTCCCAGCACTACGGAATATGATGGTGCTATATAAGCATTAGGAAATAATTCCATTCATTATTCATCTACTGCTTACAATTTTCAGTTTTTTTTTGTTATTTATTAAATGATAGATATGTTTTAAGTTTGGTAGTCAATTTACCACTACTAAAGTTCCCCGTATTTTTTTCTTTTTGCTAAACTATTAACTACTATTGCCGGCTCCTGCTCAAATTTCTACTTTATCACTATTTTCAAAAGCAAAATATAAACCAAAATGATAGTGTTGCCATACCAACTACAGTATATTTCTAAGTGTATGATATTATTTCTGTTACATAATGTGCAGTGCAATGTGTACATTATAATCTCTCTATATGAAGCTCCTATTGTTCTGTTATATGAACTGGAAGGGAAATTATTCTTTTCAGTATTGTATTTTCAGGTGTCGGGACACCAGCTGCTTCATGATGTGTTCAACATTATTATTTTTTCCATTTGAAAAGCAAATCATTTATAACACAATTCTTTATTTAGAGAAGAGCAATAAAATATAGACAAATGACATACAAATATATTTTCAAATCATCATTTCTATAATGTCAACTTTTTAAAAATAGATATCAACATTTTTATTTGTCTACGATAGTGATGTATTTAGCAAGAGCTGGTTTGGTTTCAGTACTGTATGTCTTGCCAATGGCATTGTTCCACTTTTACAAAAAATAATTTATCTTCCCAGAGCTCTCCAGTTGCTCTTAAAAGTGATAATGTTCTGTCGGTACGCTAACATGGGATATAAAATATATAAAATACAATTTTCTTAACCATTATGGATATTGTCAGAAAATAATTTACATTCTTAACTGGGCCTCTTCCCTGCCCCCACTACTCTCAGGGTAAGGCCACACGGTGCGTCTTTGATGCGGTTTTGTTGCGGTTTTGTTGCGGTTGAAAACCGCATTCGGTCAACTGCATGTGTTTTTTGTCTCTGTTACACTGCAGTTCTGTTGCGTTTTTAAAGGAAATAATTGATGGACATAGTTTTCTCTGGTGTTGAAGTTTGTTAGGTGCTGCCTGTATATAGTTCATTACAAGGCATTGCAGAACTGTTAGCAAAAACGCAAGCAGTTCAGCAACAACTTTGGCAGCGCGGTCATTAACTGCATGCGGTCGGACATTATGAAGATGCAGTTAACTGCACAAAGAACACATTGTAATATAATAGCAGCTGTCTGTCCAAAGCACAAATTTCACCATTGACTTCTTTGAAAAGTGATTTGCTGCAGTTTAAAAATGCAACATAAACGCAACGTGACTGCACCGTGTGGCCTTACCCTCACTGTCCAGAGATGTGAGATATGGAGCTGTTCTCTTGTTGGACTTTTTGCAATGGTTCCAAAGTTACCTTGTTTCTTAGGTCTCATGCACACGAGCGTGTCCGATTCACGCGCATGAAAAACGCGCGTGAATCAGGTCCGTGTGTGTGGTGTTATGCATCAGTGTGCTTTGCGAGTGGCATTCGTTATTCATGCACTCGCAAAGCACATCTTTTTTTTCTTATTTTCAACTGAATTGATGCATACATCACGCACCGAACACGCATGTGCATTCGTGTGCGGTGTGTGGTTTTCACACACCCATTGACTTCAATGGGTGCGTAGGTGCGTGATAACGCACCAATATAGGACATGCAGTATATTTCACGCAGCGGACTCTCGCTGCGCGAAAAATCACGCATGTGTGAACGGCCCATTGAAATCAATGGGTCCGTGTGCTGTGCGTTGTTTCAACGCACAGCACACGGACGTGATTCACGCTCGTGTGAAGGGGCCCTTATAGAGAGACATTGAGGTTGTGCTGCTGTCCCTGTGCAGCCCGTGCCTTAAAGTTGACATAAAGTTCTTAAAATAGAGGTAGAATCTTATACATTTTCTTTTTCTTAGTGTTATAAAGAAGCATAATGTTTATCCCTTTATTCAATTAGATCAGTGTTCTGCAGCATGTGGACATACCGCCACGGCATAAAGAAGATGATATTATAGTGACCCTTTATTTTTTTCGTGATGGCTAAAAGACCAGGACTTTGGTAATGTGATGTGATATCACATGGACGTCACGTCACTGCATCAGAGTAAACATTGGACTAGTGGCGGAACACAGAATGGGCCTGGAAAGCAATATTATGCCATAATCTAAGGTTTTTATGTTCTCTTACATATACTTAACATATAATTGTTTTTGCACTATTAACTAGCGCAGCACAGAAAAGAAAATAGATATAAACCTGTCATATTTATGTCAAATGAACCAAATTATTCCCGATATTTACCCTATAGCTATTGGTATGTCTTGTCAAAGATATGCCACAAATGTAGATAGAGCTGTACCCTCTTGAATGGTATGCACTGCATGTAAATTTATAGATCTATATATTGATATGCATGTCAGATAAAATAAAAACGCACCATGCTTCACTTTAAAGGGGGTTTCCTATCTTATAAAGTGTTAGCATATTGCTAAAATATGGCGTCAATTCTGATCGATTGGGGTCAGGGAGCACCACTTGTTTAATGCTGTGATCCCTTCACTGTTTTTCCCTGCACATTGACACATTCAATATCGGTGGGGTTCCCGGAGGTCGGGCAACAGCTCATGTATGTTATTCTTTTAGACTATTCCTAATAAACTATTGACAGCCTACATTTTACTTACAAAGTGGAAACCAAAAAATGAGTCAATGTGGGAAGGTGAGGAGAGGACATAGAGGGATGGAATTATAATAGATCCATGATACATATATATGTATATGTACAGTATATATATGTATATATACCTTGACTTTTAAGGCATTAAGGAAACAGTGGCTAGATCCTTTATCTTGACTTTTTCAATCACTTGAAAGCCATGACACAAGTTTTGGCATTTTAGCTGTAACCAAAACATATTTAATATACAGTTATATAATCAATATGGGTTTAAAGTGCAGACTCTCAGCTTTAATTTGAGGGTATTCACATCCTAATTTGAGGAAGGGTTTATTAATTACAGCTCTTTAATATGTAGCTGCCTCTTTTTTAAGGGACCAAAGGTAATTGGACAATTATCTCAAAAGCTATTTAATGGTCTGCATGGGCTATTCCCTCATTAATCCATCATCAATTAATCAGGTAAAAGGTCTGGAGTTGATTCCAGGTCTACCATTTGTATTTGAAAGCTGTTGCTGTGAACCCACAACATGAGGTCAAAGGAGCTCTAAATGCAAGTGAAACAGACCATCGTTAGGCTGAAAAAAATGAAGAAATCCATCAGAGAGATAGCACAAATGTTAGGAGTGGCCAAATCAACAGTTTGGTACATTCTTGAAAGAAAAGACTGCACTGGTTATCTCATGAACTCCAAAAAGCCTGGTCATCGACGGAAGACAACAGTGGTGGATGATCGCAGAATCCTTTCCATGTTGAAGAAAAACCCCTTCACAACATCTACCCAAGAGAAGAACACTCTCTTTGAAGTAGCTGTATCAGTATCTAAGTGTACCAAAAAAGGTAGACTTTATGAGAGCGAATACAGAGGGTTCACCACAAGGTGAAAACTATTAACCAGCCTCAACAATAGAAAGGCCAGATTAGACTTTGCCAAACATCATCTAAAGAAGGCGCCCAGTTCTGGAACAGGATGAAACTAAGATCAACCTGTACCAGAATGATGGGAGGAAGAAAGTATGGAGAAGGCTTGGAATGTCTCATGATCCAAAGCCACCACATCCTCTGTAAAACATAGTGGAGGCAGTGTGATGGCATGGGCATGCATGGCTGCCAAAGGCACTGGGTCACTAGTGTTTATTGATGATGAGACTGAAGGCAGAAGCAGCCGGATGAATTCTGAAGTGTTCAGGGGTTTACTTTCTGCTCAGATTCAACCAAATGCAGCAAGGTTGATTGGACGTCGCTTCACAGTGCAGATGGACAATGACCCAAAACATACTGCGAAAGCAACCCAGGAGTTTATAAGGCAAAGAAGTGCAGTATTCTGCACTGGCCAAGTCAATCACCAGATCTCACCCTGATCGAGCTGCATTTCACTTGCTTAAGACAAAACTTAAGGCAGAAAGACCCACAAACAAGCAACAACTGAAGACGCTGCAGTAAAGGCCTGGCAAAGCATCACAAAGGAGGAAACCCAGCGTCTGGTGATGTCCATGAGTTCCAGACTTCAGGCTGTCATTGCCTGCAAAGGATTCTCTAAAAAGTATTAAAAAAAACTAAATTTTATTTATGGTAATGTTAATTTGTCCAATTACTTTTGAGCCCCTAAAATGAGGCGGCTGTGTAGAAAAATGGTTGCAATTCCTAAACGTTTCACAGGATATTTTTGTTCAACCCCCTGAATTAAACCTGAAAGTCTACACTTCAATTGTATCTCAGTTGTTTCATTTCAAATCCAATGTGGTGGCCTGAAGAGCCCAAATCATGAAGATTATGTCACTGTCCAAATGATTCTGGACCTAAATGTATATATATATATATATATATATATACATATAAAGATGCCAGAAAGAAACGGCACAGCACAACGGTGTATATATATATATATATATATATATATATATATATACAAACACACACATACTAGAACCCAATACACATGCTCCCCTATGTCTCTCTTTCTCTTGTGGTAACCTACAGTGGTCATGGCTTACTTCAGGAGGCTGTTAAATGATCCTTGCCACTTGCCAAGCTTGATGCACAGTAACAGGAAGAACTAGCTTTCCTGTCCCATGCCAACTACCAATAGCAGCGTTGATAGGCTAGGTGCCACCTAACAAGTGCCAACTGCTTCTCTTCTCTACCACCTATCACCATTAGGGTGGTGCATGAGGTTTGTAAAATAGATTGAGGACTCCTGCTGTGGATTTTGCTGGAAATGGGTGCAACTGCTGAATGAGCATTCACTCAGTAAGGAAACAGCAGCACACAGGACTGTATGCTTCATTTGATGTCTTCATTGGTAGCTGACATCTAATACAGCAGCCTATCTACTTTTAGTCCTGTAGCCAGTTAGAATGGCACTGGCGCAACCTCATTGTGGAGCGTGTGATTCGCACTATGCAGTTGCAAAGGTCGCACACATTAAAGGCCTGTCCTGTATGTATGCAATAGAAGGGGTCACCTTTTCGGGACTTCTATATATAAGACAGGGTGGAATCTATTGTAAAGAGCAGCTGTCTCTTTGGATTACATACATATGACTTCAGTGAGTTTCATGTAATGCTTTAGTCCTCTTGCAGCGTCATGTCAAACCACTCACACATCAAAGATGAAAATAGAGAGTCCTCATTAGCTGATACATTTACATGACTGAAAAGATGATGACAAATAACCAGATTTCGAGATTGCGTAGACCTCTTTATCAAGCATGGTGATGAGACCTACGTCGTTTTGAACGCTTTTTATTTGTCATCATCTTTTCAGTTAGCCATTAAAAGGCATCAGCTGCTCAGAACTCTCTATTTTTGTCTTTTCTTTCTACTGGCTAACATGATACAAAAATATTTTTTTCCTTTCACACACTTTTAACTCATTGTGAGTGGACCTACCATATATGAAGGGTTTGCCCAAACTAGACAACTCCTTTAATTGGTTTTAGTAGGTGTATATCAGTATTAAGAGCTTGCACTATACTCAGGCACTTCATGTACCATTTATGTAAATATAATGAATGTCCAATAAAAACTGTCCCATTTCCACTAGAGGATAGCTGCCAGAAATGTACACTTTTTATAAATATGCCACCATATGTAAGATTGTCAAGGGCAGAAGAGGAGAAGAAACCAACTATCATTACCACTCACAAAGACAGCTGCCATTTATCAAAGACTTTTATCAGGGAAAGCTGTAAATAGTTTTTTTTTTTATTTATTCATCTCGTGCTTACCCAACATCACCAAAATCGGTTGTGGCAGCTTTGAGTTTACATAGCCTTTAAAGTTGTCACCAGCCATTCTAATGTGTCATAGGAAATGCAAGGTATTGTATAAAAAACATGATGACTGCATAAAAATTCAGATTGCAAAGCAATAGTAAAAGAAAATATTTATTGACATATCTACATCCCTTGAATTTGTTGTATTACTTGGCTTCATATGGTAAAATGAATTATTATTCATAGAGTTCAGTAGAACAGTAGCTCCATTGAGTGAATTATCATAAAAAAACATGATAGCATCCTCCATAAACATAGCAAAGCAGCCACATAAGTAAGGATGGAATTTACAAGTTCTCTTCCTCAATGGGGAACACAGTACAAAATATATTATCTTTATAATAAACTTGTTAAATGTAGGATTGTACTCAATTACTAATGTATAATGAATATAATTCTTAATACAAGTTAAATACAAGTTAAATTCCTCTCCTGACAGCTTATCTATTTATTTATTTAGTTAAAGGGCTAGTCCCATTTTAGACATTTATGGACATGCCATAAATGTCTGAGAAATATGGGTCCCAGCCCTGGGGCCAGCACCTTTCTTGAGATTGAGGGTCTGCCAACCCCGTCCCTGCCTGGTAAAGCTGCCGCTGATTGCCACATCCAGATGAAGACTATGCGGAGAGGTGATCGGGCTTACAAAAATATCTATCAATGTCTACTATACTAATAATCATGGCAATTATTTGATGCTGAAATGCTGGACAGCTCCACTGCTGAATCTGTTGTCATGTTTTTCTTGATTCTTGCCTTTTGATATTTCTTGCCTTGATGACCTGATTAGGCTCAACATTTTGGCTTCCTAAATAAGCCTGGACCTTGCACTTCCTCATTGCCAGACTATTGAACTTCCTGCCTGTAGTCTAGTTCCTTTCTGCCTCTCAACAATCTGTTGATGCTTATTTGTTTACTCAACTTGGATTGTTTCCTGACCACATGCTACAACCTGTTGCCACTTATCTGCATACCGAACCTGGAATTTTACTTGACTACTGTCGCTATTAGCACTTTTCTGCCTGATCATTTTAGCCACTGGACTGCGAATTTGATACAGACATGACACCCCTCTCCCACAGAAGACATTAGTATTATAAATGACACATGGCAATTGTTTGCATTGGGCTTCACGTTATACACCTCTATTTATACATGAATCTTTTTGGAGCATGGAAGATATAACTGATGCTCAAAATACATAAGTACTACTAGAAGATGCACAGGGATTATCACTCAACTTTCTCATTCTCCTTGCTAGTTATACAGTTATATAGGTGGGGTGGTGTAACTGCATGACTAGACAGTTTTGCAGTTAATATCTCTGGATCTGTAATGGCAATCTTTTGTCTAGAAAGGTCTTGACTACTTGTCAGAGAAGGCCAAAAAATTTATTTTTATCAGTATTTGTTATAATGACTGTGGTAAAATATTATTATATATATTCTAATGTGTTTCATTTATCTTTAAAATAAAATTTGACTTTTTCATACATTTGAACTTTAGGTTTAGCTGCCTTTTAAATCTAATCTTAATAATACAGACAATCAATCTTAACTGAGATCTGCCTTTAGCTTAAATCGATTGAGCTTCAAAGAAGGCAAAGTGATTGTTTTATAATATAGAACGATCATAATTGTAGATTAAGTAATGTGCCCCTAATGGGAAAATACTGTATGATACAGTTCATTGCACTCCAAATTATAACTTGTTAAGAGGAATGCACACATACATAAGAAATATACAAACTGTGTGTGTATGCGTGGATAGAAATAGGATAGATAGGCTGAAAAATAGAGAGATAGATAAAACAATTGTAATTATGTAACAAAAAACAATGTTTTCATTAAAGACAATTAACCCCTTCTCAACATTTGACGTATACTTACGTCATAGCCGGGAAGGACGAGTATGGAGCGGGCTTACGGGCTGAGTCCGTTTGATATTATGCTGGTGTCGCCTTTATGATTCCGCTCGTTTAACCCCTTAGATGACTCCCACAAAAAATGGCATAAAAAATGATTAAAACTTTTTATGTACCAAAGCTCTTACATAGCATTTTTAATGAAAAATAAAAAAGTTATGGCTGTGAAAATGCTGCAAAACATAAAAAAAACTACATACATCACCGTAATCATATCGACCCTGCAGAATAAAATAAAATGTCATTTATAGCGCACAGTGAAAACTGTAAAAAAAAAAAAAAGAGTAAAAAACTTTCAGAATTGCTGGTTTTTGGTCACTTTGCTTGACAAAATAATTGAATAAAAAGTGATTGAAAAATCACATGTACCCCAAAATGGTACCAATGAAAACTACAGATTGTCCTGTCCATTGGAGAAATAAAAAAGTCCTGGCTCTCAGATTATAGCGACACAAAATGAGCGGTGTTCCAAAAGCGGATAGGATTGAGCATAATTTATCAATGCGACATCGGCCACATATCTGCGGATTATTATTTAGTTACCGCATTATTATAACCTCTTATTATACCCTGATGTACTCTGCACAGATTACATATACCCTGATGTACTCCGCACAGTTTACATATGCCCTGATGTACTCCGCACAGTTTACATATACCCTGATGTACTCCTCACAGTTTACATATATCCTGATGTACCCCGCACAGCTTACATATACCCTGATGTACTCCTCACCGCTTACATATACCCTGATGTACTCCTCACAGTTTACATATATCCTGATGTACTCCGCACAGCTTACATATACCCTGATGTACTCCGCACAGTTTACATATACCCTGATGTACTCTGCACAGCTTACATATATCCTGATGTACTCCGCACAGCTTACATATACCCTGATGTACTCCTCACCGCTTACATATACCCTGATGTACTCCTCACAGCTTACATATACCCTGATGTACTCCGCACAGATTACATATACCCTGATGTACTCCGCACAGATTACATATGCCCTGATGTACTCCGCACAGTTTACATATACCCTGATGTACTCTGCACAGTTTACATATACCCTGATGTACTCCACACAGCTTACATATACCCTGATGTACTCCACACAGCTTACATATACCCTGATGTACTCCGCACAGCTTACATATAAACTGATGTACTACACACAGTTTACATATACCCTGATGTACTCCGCACAGTTTACATATGCCCTGATGTACTCTGCACAGATTACATATACCCTGATGTACTCTGCACAGATTACACATACCCTGATGTACTCCACACAGCTTATATATACCCTGATGTACTCCACACAGCTTACATATACCCTGATATACTCCGCACAGATTACATATACCCTGATGTACTCCACACAGGTTACATATACCCTGATGTACTCCGCACAGCTTACATATACCCTGATGTACTCCGCACAGCTTACATATACCCTGATGTACTCCGCAAAGCTTACATATACCCTGATGTACTCCGCACAGTTTACATATGCCCCCACATTATCCCAAACCCCAAAAAGAAAAGAAAGACTACCAAACAAAATCTGCGCTCCAATAGCCAAATAATGCTCCCGCCTTTCTGAACCCTACAGCGTGCCCAAACAGCAATTTACGTCCACATATATGGCATTGCAATACCCGGGAGAACCTGCTTAAAATTTTATGAGGTATTTGTCTTCAGTGGCACAAACTGGCACAACATATCGTGCAGTAAAATGGAATATCAGCGGAAAATTGCAATTTTGCAGTATAACTTGTAGACCCTGTTAAATAGGCATATTGGCGCAACATGCTATAAGAGACACCTCTAATGTCTCTAATTAACATAGTATATATGGGAAAGCATGTGTCAAAAATTACTCGGTCGTTTTTCTGTTTAGCAAAAAATATTTCATTGACAAGAAAGAATAGTGTCAAAAGACATTCTTGTTCAAATATATATGACAGATGTGATATCACCTAATGTGCCATAGTATATATATATATATAAGAAAAAGAATGGCGACAGCACACTGCGACACTAATGCCACCTAAACCACTAAATATAAATAAATATGCATTACTGCTAAATCTACTTACAATAGGGAGGCTCTTAGCGCACATTTTGATCAAAAAGTGTTTGCCCACCTGCCACGACAAGACGACCTCTGTAAGGTGGGGACCTACTCTGCACATACACCCGGAACTGGGACTAAGCCTACATATATACAATGAAGGAAATAAGTATTTGATCCCTTGCTGATTTTGTATGTTTGCCCACTGTCAAAGACATGAACAGTCTAGAATTTTTAGGCTAGGTTAATTTTACCAGTGAGAGATAGATTATATAAAAAAAAAAAAAGAAAATCACATTGTCAAAATTATATATATATATTTGCATTGTGCACAGAGAAATAAGTATTTGATCCCTTTGGCAAACAAGACTTAATACTTGGTGGCAAAACCCTTGTTGGCAAGCACAGCAGTCAGACGTTTTTTGTAGTTGATGATGAGGTTTGCACACATGTTAGATGGAATTTTGGCCCACTCCTCTTTGCAGATCATCTGTAAATCATTAAGATTTTGAGGCTGTCACTTGGCAACTCGGATCTTCAGCTCCCTCCATAAGTTTTCGATGGGATTAAGGTCTGGAGACTGGCTAGGTCGCTCCATGACCTTAATGTGCTTCTTTTTGAGCCACTCCTTTGTGGCCTTGACTGTATGTTTCGGGTCATTGTCGTGCTGGAAGACCCAGCCACGAGCCATTTTTAATGTCCTGGTGGAGGGAAGGAGGTTGTCACTCAGGATTTGACGGTACATGGCTCCATCCATTCTCCCATTGATGCGGTGAAGTAGTCCTGTGCCCTTAGCAGAGAAACACCCCCAAAACATAATGTTTCCACCTCCATGCTTGACAGTGGGGACGGTGTTCTTTGGGTCATAGGCAGCATTTCTCTTCCTCCAAACACGGCGAGTTGAGTTAATGTCAAAGAGCTCAATTTTAGTCTCATCTGACCACAGCACCTTCTCCCAATCACTCTCAGAATCAACCAGATGTTCATTTGCAAACTTCAGACGGGCCTGTACATGTGCCTTCTTGAGCAGGGGGACCTTGCGGGCACTGCAGGATTTTAATCCATTACGGCGTAATATGTTACCAATGGTTTTCTTGGTGACTGTGGTCCCAGCTGCCTTGAGATCATTAACAAGTTCCCCCCGTGTAGTTTTCGGCTGAGCTCTCACCTTCCTCAGGATCAAGGATACCCCACGAGGTTAGATTTTGCATGGAGCCCCAGATCGATGTCGATTGACAGTCATTTTGTATGTCTTCCATTTTCTTACTATTGCACCAACAGTTGTCTCCTCCTCACCCAGCGTCTTACTTATGGTTTTGTAGCCCATTCCAGCCTTGTGCAGGTCTATGATCTTGTCACTGACATCCTTAGAAAGCTCTTTGGTCTTGCCCATGTTGTAGAGATTAGAGTCAGACTGATTAATTGAGTCTGTGGACAGGAGTCTTTTATACAGGTGACCATTTAAGACAGCTGTCTTTAATGCAGGCACCAAGTTGATTTGGAGCGTGTAACTGGTCTGGAGGAGGCTGAACACTTAATGGTTGGTAGGGGATCAAATACTTATTTCTCTGTGCACAATGCACATAAATATATATAATTTTGACTATATGATTTTCTGTTTTATTTTTTAATATAATCTATCTCTCACTGGTAAAATTAACCTAGGCTAAAAATTCTAGACTGTTCATGTCTTTGACAGTGGGCAAACTTACAAAATCAGCAAGGAATCAAATACTTATTTCCTTCACTGTATCTGGGGATGGTAGGAACCAGCACTAAACTAATTAAAATAACCCAGGGAAGAATGGAAGAAGTGCAAGAACAAAAAAATGGAGGCAGTAACCTAAACCGCTAAATATAAATAAATATGCATTACTGAATATATATGTATATGAATATATTTATATTGCACTAAGCTTGTCATAGACTATGTTTCCAGTAACTGTTTTTAATGTATAGATTCAGTACACTTCTATTTGAAGTAATTTAGTTCTAATGTGCTCTTCGTCATTGTCCTCTATTTCTTCAAGTATACACCATTTCATATCAAATACTTTATGTTTCATTACAAAGAAATGTTTTGCCACAGTTGTTTCGCCATAATTTTGTTTTGCTTTTTCAGTGAGTGACGTCTGATTTTTAATTTTTTTGATCATAAGTTTTTATTGCTGTTCGATGTTTGTTTATACGCGTCTTCACAAGATGCATTGTCTGACCCATATAAACTTTACCACATGGGCATTTCAGTAAATAGATAACGTTTTTACAATTGTGGTTATAATAACCTTTAATGTTAATTTTAAAGCCTTTGGTAGGATGACTAATGTGGTAGCCTTTAATGATGAAACTGCAGTTAGGACAATTGTTGGACTCTTTTCCTCTTTTATCCCTTGTGAAAATGAAAAAAAATTTCAACATTTTGGGGTATTGCCTTAATTGGGAGAAATTGCTTTTCAAATTTTGTGGTTCTTTTTCTCCTTGTAAATATTTAAAATGTCAACATTTTTTCAGAAAAAAGTACGCCTAAATAAATTCCTTGAGGGGTGTAGTTTACAAAATGGGGTCACTTTGGGGGGTTTCCATTGTTTTGACCTCTTCATAGTGCCTAAAATATATTCTAAAAAAAAAGGAGGCCCCAAAATCTAGTAGGTGTTTATTTAATTGTGAGGTCTGTGTTTTTTTTCTATTAGCAGGCTAGGGCCACATGTGGGATATTTCTAAAAATTGCAGAATCTCGGCAATAAATATTAAGTTGTATTTCTCGGGTACAACCTTCTGTGGTAATAAAAAAAAAAGGTATTCCAAATGACTTTTGTAAAAAAAAAATAAATAATGAAATTTCTAAATTTCACTTCTACATTGCTTTAGTTCCTGTGAAAGGGTTTTGAAACTTTTTGAATGCTGTTTTGAATACTTTGAGGGGTGCAGTTTTTTAAATGGGGTGATTTATGGGGACTTTCTAATATATAAGGCCCTCAAAGCCACTTCAGAACTGAACTGGTCCCTGAAAAAATATCCTTTTGAAATTTTCTTGAAAATGTGAGAAATTGCTGCTAAAGTTCTGAGCCTTGTAATGCCCTAGAAAAATAAAAGGACATTCAAAAAAATTATGCAAACATAAAGTAGACATACGGAAAATTTAAACTAGTAACTATTTTGTGTGGTATTACTATCTGTTTTACAAGCAGATACATTAACATTTTTGGAAAATAAAAAATTTTCAAAATTTTCTCTACATTTCGGTGTTTTTTACAAATAAATACTGTATTTATTGACTACATTTTCTCACTAACATAAAGTACAATATATCACAAAAAAACTATCTCAGAATCGCTTGGATAGGTAAAAGCATTCCAGAGTTATTACAACATAAATGAACACGTCAGATTTGAAAAAATAGGCTGTATTAAATATAATTTTTGTATAAATTAAAGTTTTTTTTCTGTTTTATGTAAATATGTAAATTAAGCTTAATAATTGTACAATGAAAAGTTATGCCATGTGCTAATATAATTTGTGTTTCAATTCCTCTTAATTTATCAAGATAAATGTAAGTGATGTAAACATTCTTATTTACATTCAGAGGGTCAAATCATTTTCATATCTAATATATCGCACTGCTAATATGTTGTTCTAATTACAACCAGTCTAGAGAATCCTCTGTGAGCTTATTAGCCTTGCCTGCAAACTGGTACATTTTATCTGCACTAATACATTGTGGCAAATTGTCAAGATAGCAGAGATTTGTACTGATGTACGTAGAGCACGGGTCAGCAACCTTCGACATTCCAGCTGTTGTGAAACTACAACTCCCGGCATGCTCTGACAGGCAAAGGCTTTATTATTCCAGCCAAAGGCTGTCAGGGCATGCTGGGAATTGTAGTTTTACAACATCTGGGGGGCGGAAGGCTGCTGACCCCTGACATAGAGGATCCTTATCTCCAGTGAGTCTCTGGAGGACTTGTCCTGCATTACCTAGACAACCTATTGATTTGAGTAGGCAGTACACTGTGTAATTCTAAGATTTCCCTGTGGTGGTGCTGCAGGAAAATGTAACACTCTCAGGTTTCCCCGCAGATAATAAATTGGGGTCCCAGCAGGGGGACAGTTTGTGATCAGCTTATTGTCAATGGGCCTTACAATTTAGTAACTCTGCGTAACCCCTCTCACAAAAAAGTTTTAGAATCATGTGCATGAGCCCTCAAAGTTTGTAGGGTGTGTGCAAAACTTTGTCAGGTATATTAATAATGCTAAGAAAGAAGACTGTCAAATTATAATTCAATGTCAAATTAAAGTTAGGGTCTAATTTAGTTAAGTACTGCTATTTTCTCAGAACAGAGCAAAGCGTAGAATGTAGGTCTGGGGATTATATAGTGTTTTTAAATTACATATTAGTTTCTTATCGGCTTTTCTCGGAATGCCGAGCAGTTGGTGTACGGGCCCATAGACTTTCTATTAAGCCCGTACACCAACTGCTCAGCTTTTCAAGAAAAGACGATCAGAAACCAAGTGGCTCAGCTCTCCCCGAGCGCTTCTGCCGCTTTGTTTTAGCGATCGGTGGGGGTCTCAGTGCTCGGACCCGACTGATCAAAACTTCTGACATGTCACTATGACATGTCAAAAGTTTTCTGAATATTTAGTTACCCTTTAATATTTTGTTGGAAGAAATTAGAGAATTGACTAAATTAAAACTGAATAAAGCATCGGGTCCAGATGATATTCTTTCCAGAATTTGGGAAGAACTTTAATGTGTGAATAATGGACCATGAACTGAACTCCTTTAACCAATCTCTTCTAACAGTAGATGTTTTTGACAATTGGTGATTAACCCCTTCCCGACCGCCCACCGTCTTTTGACGTCAGGCGGTGCAGGTCCCCAGTCTACAACGACTTCTTTTGGCGTCGCTGTAGATGAGGCTGATGAGCGCTCGTGTGAGCGCTCATCCTCTAAGCAGAACCTGTAACGAACACCTGCTGATCTCAGAGCATCCTCCTGAACACATTTGGGGTCGGAAAACATTCGGACCCCAGCTGTTTAACCCTTTGATCGCCGTGGTCCATGACCGCGGCATGATCAAAGGGAATGCCCCTCTTTGATCGCATCACTGGGATTCTGGTGATGCAATCAAACACCGGGGAATCCCTCTGCAGTCAGCCCTGGGGACCTACAAAGGACCCCAGGGCTGTCTGTTCCGTTTGCCTGCTGTTCGGGCACACTATGTGCTGCCCTAATAGCAGTCTGTGTCATAGTGACACAGTGTAATGTATTAGCATACAGGAGTATGCTAATACATTATAAGTAAAAAAATTTTTTTTATAAAGTTATTAAAAAAAAAAGTAACAAAAAAATTAAATAAAAAAATACCCCCAAAAAGTCATTATTTTGCATAAAATATATTTTATTTCCCCCACATTACATAAAAACAAAAAAACCTACACATATTAGGAATCTACACCACCATAATAACGTGTAGAATTGATTTAACAGGTTATTTAGCGTGAAATGTGAAAAGGATAAAAAAATAAACAAGAAAAACTATGGCGAGAATCGCTTTTCCTATTTTTGCGCCGTAAAAAAAAAACATTTTTACCCCTAAACTGCGTGGAAAAAAAAATACTATTTCTCTTGCATAAAACAAGGCCTCATACAGCTACGTCAATGAAAAAATAAAAAAGTTATGGCTGCTGAAAGGCAGAGAGGCAAAAACAGAAAAATTTAGCTGGTCATTAAGGTATTTTCGGGCCCGGTCATTAAGGGGTTAAAGGGGTTGTCTTATGAAGACAACCCGTATCCATATGCCCTGTTTGGGCACATAGATGTCGTAGAGGAGAGTCAGTCACTGCGTAAGAATAGTTCCTGCTTTGGTGGGCCTGGTACATCCATGCATTACATGTCCAACATGAAATACCATACTCTCCCTGTAGTGGCTGCTGCAAATTTAAGACCAGACGCAGCTTCCCCTGGTTATAACAGTTAATCGCTGTGGGTTAGAGAAGCAGCATTCCAGTTAAAACTTCAATAACCAACTTCGTTAACCCCTTCCCATTGCAGCCACTTTTGACCTTCCTGACAAATCCTTATTTTTCAAATCTGACGTGTCACTTTTTGTAGTAATAACCTTGGAAGGCTTTTACCTATCCAAGCAATTCTGACATTGTTTTCTCGTGACACATTGGACTTTGTTAGTGGTGAAATTTGGTCGATACATTCAGTATTAAATTGTGAAAAACACTAACATTTTGCAAAGAATTGCAAAAAAATTTGCATTTCTCTTAATTTTCTAAATTGCAAAAATTAGCAGATTTTGGAACATCCTTTTATTTTTCTAGGACGTTAAAAAGCTTAGTACTTTAGCAGAAATGTCTACAATTTTCAAGAACATTTTAAAAGGCTAATCTAATGGGGACCAGTTCAGTTGTGAAGTGGCTTTGAGGGGCCTATACAATACATGCGCCCCATAAGTTACCCCATTTTAAAAATGTCACCCTCAAAGTATTGAAAACAGCATTTAGAACGTTTCTTAACCCTTTAGGCGTTTCACAAGAATTAAAGCAAAGTAGAGGTGACATTTACAAATTAAATTTTTATGTAGAAATTCATATTTAATCAATTTTTCTCTGTAACACAGAAGGCTTTACCAGAGAAACATAACTCAATATTTATTGCCAAGATTCTGCAGTTTTTAGAAATATCCCACATGTGGCCCTAGTGTGCTAATGGTCTGAAGCACAGGCCTCAGAAACAAAGGAGCACCAAGAGGATTTTGGGGCCTTATTTTTATTAGAATATATTTTAGACTCCATATAAGGTTTGAAGAGGTCTTGTGATGCCAAAACAAAGGAAACACCCCAAAATAGATCTTATTTTGGAAACTACATCCCACCACGAATGGTGTAGGGGTGTACTGAGTAATTTGATCCTACAGGTATTTCATAGATTTTATTAGAATTTGGACGTGTAAATTAAAAATTTTCATTTTTTTCCAATAAGATGTAGAGTCAGCAATGTTCATAAGGAATGAAGGCAGCACGGTGGCTCAGTGGTTAGCACTATTGCCTTGCAGCACTGGGGTCCTGGGTTCAAATCCAACCAAGGACAACATCTGCATAGAGTTTGTTTGTGTGGGTTTCCTCCCACACCCCAATAACATACCAATAGGGAATTTAGATTGTGAGCCCCAATGGGGACAGTAAAAAAGAGGACCTCTGTACAGCACAATATGTTGGCGCTATATAAGTAATGGAAATAAATAAATAAAGAAGAAATAGCCCCTGACATTTGTACAGCAGGAGTACAGAAATACCCCATATGGCATAAACTGCTGTTTGGGCACACGACAGTGCTCAGAAGAGAAGGAGCACCATTTGTCTTTTGGAGTACAGATTTTTCTGGATTGGTTTCTTGGTACCATGTTGCATTTGACTCAGGACTCAGGAGTGAAAGAGTACCATGCAAAATTGAGACCTAATTTGTCGATTTACAAAGTATAGGGTTCACAATTGAGGAGGTTCTGATCTGTAATACTAAAAGAAACCCCTGAGAAGTGACCCCATTTTGGAAACTACAGCCCTTAAAGGAACAGTGTCACCAAAATTTTTTTTTTATATCAGTTTTATGTTAGGGTTTTATTAAAAACGTTTATATTTATTTGTGTGTTTGTGTGTTACTTTTTTCTATTTTTACACTTTTTCTTCCCTATGGGGGCTGCCATTTTTTTTTCCATTTCTGTATGTGTCGATTAACGACACATACAGACATGGAATACGGCAGCTCCAGTCCCATAGGGAATGCGAACGGGGCCTGTTCCATCCACTATGGTGTACGCCGTGTGTGTGGGAACGGCGCATGCGCCGCTACTACACAGTCCAATTTGAAATGCGCGCCGTCCGGCGCCATTTTCCTGTGGCCGGACAGTAAGATTACTACTTCCGGTCGCGGCTTCCGGACTTGTGCACATGGAGCAGCGGCAGCAGATGGAGCGGACGGACCGGAGGGAGCGGCGGCGACTGGAGCAGGTAAGTGATTTCTATGTATGTTCGTGCTTCAGTGTGTGTTTACTAGTGTATGTAAACCTTCTACACTGTGTGTTAGCTCAAAAAATGGCGACACACAGTGTAGGAGGTTAGACCGTTCAAACCCCTCGTTTCCGTTTCTCCCGGCACTAGCCAGGATAAAGGAGGGGGGGATTCTGAGAGCTCACTAGAGCGAGGGATTTTTTCCCAATTTTGCAGCATAAAGCAATGTGGTTGCTTTACCACATGCAATGCTGCAATTTTGGGAATTGCTCCATCTAGTGACCAGTGCTGGGAAATATTATAAATTGAATCCAATTTATAATATTTCCTGACTCGAGAAAAAAATAAAAAAAATTAGAACAATGTTTAATCACCTACACACTAATTGTTTAACTAAAAAAAAAAAAAACACGTTTTGCTGGCAACACATTCCCTTTAATATGAAAGCCAGAATTCTTTGTTAGCCGTCTTATACAAAAGGGGGTTAGAACAGTCTGTGAGTATCCTCAAGACTCGGTAGAACCATCCTGAGGAAGCACCTGAAATATAACGAAAGTACCTCAACAGTGTGGGTGTTTCGAAGAGCCCGCTTTGCGCCAGCCATCCATGATACGTTTAGGGGATGTTGGTAGCGGAATACTTTTTGATGAAAGCGGTATCTTCCATTGCTGTAATAGAGCCGAGCCCTCTTCCATCGATCTGATGATGTGTAGAATATTATTTTGGTTAATGAGTAGGCGAACCGGGAAGCCCCATTTATACAATATTTTCTGATCCCTCAACGCAGAGGTGATGGGAGATAGTTGGCGTCGAAGTTGTAATGTTGCAGCCGATTGATCAGTATAGAGAGTAACCATCTGATAAGGCTCCGGCAGGCGATTAATCTTTCTAGCCGCATACATCAGGTTTTCCTTAGTTTGAAAAAAATGAACACGAACCAATATATCTCTAGGGATATGTTCCCCTAAATGTCTCGGTCGCGGCACTCGGTGTGCTCTGTCGATAATCAAGTCCTGCGAAGTGCATTCAGGCAGTAAGCTTTTTGCCAGAGACTGTATATACAAGGTCAAATTTTGTGGCATAACCGACTCTGGGATACCTCGGAACTTCACATTGTTACGCCTAGATCTATCCTCCAAGTCGGCAACTTTAGCGCGCAACTGCTGAACTTCCGTTTCAAGGCCATAGTGAGCGTCTATCAGATCATTGTGTGAAGTAGCAAACGACCCCATTTTAGTTTCCACGTGGTTGACTCTAGTCTCCACTTCTTGTAAAGATGTTGAAATAGGGTGTAAAAGATTATGATGTAGGGGTGTAGGGGTGTACTGAGTAATTTGATCCTACAGGTATTTCATAGATTTTATTAGAATTTGGACGTGTAAATTAAAAATTTTCATTTTTTTCCAATAAGATGTAGAGTCAGCAATGTTCATAAGGAATGAATGCAGCACGGTGGCTCAGTGGTTATCACTATTGCCTTGCAGCACTGGGGTCCTGGGTTCAAATCCAACCAAGGACAACATCTGCATAGAGTTTGTATGTTCTCCCTGTGTTTGTGTGGGTTTCCTCCCACACCCCAAAAACATACCAATAGGGAATTTAGATTGTGAGCCCCAATGGGGACAGTAAAAAAGAGGACCTCTGTACAGCACAATATGTTGGCGCTATATAAGTAATGGAAATAAATAAATAAAGAAGAAATAGCCCCTGACATTTGTACAGCAGGAGTACAGAAATACCCCATATGGCATAAACTGCTGTTTGGGCACACGACAGGGCTCAGA
Organism: Rhinoderma darwinii; assembly: GCF_050947455.1. Taxonomy (NCBI): domain Eukaryota; kingdom Metazoa; phylum Chordata; class Amphibia; order Anura; family Rhinodermatidae; genus Rhinoderma; species Rhinoderma darwinii. The sequence continues at coordinate 449,362,221 of NC_134688.1, read as the reverse complement.
AGAGAAGGAGCACCATTTGTCTTTTGGAGTACAGATTTTTCTGGATTGGTTTCTTGGTACCATGTTGCATTTGACTCAGGATTCAGGAGTGAAAGAGTACCATGCAAAATTGAGACCTAATTTGTCGATTTACAAAGTATAGGGTTCACAATTGAGGAGGTTCTGATCTGTAATACTAAAAGAAACCCCTGAGAAGTGACCCCATTTTGGAAACTACAGCCCTTAAAGGAACAGTGTCACCAAAATTTTTTTTTTATATCAGTTTTATGTTAGGGTTTTATTAAAAACGTTTATATTTATTTGTGTGTTTGTGTGTTACTTTTTTCTATTTTTACACTTTTTCTTCCCTATGGGGGCTGCCATTTTTTTTTCCATTTCTGTATGTGTCGATTAACGACACATACAGACATGGAATACGGCAGCTCCAGTCCCATAGGGAATGCGAACGGGGCCTGTTCCATCCACTATGGTGTACGCCGTGTGTGTGGGAACGGCGCATGCGCCGCTACCACACAGTCCAATTTGAAATGCGCGCCGTCCGGCGCCATTTTCCTGTGGCCGGACAGTAAGATTACTACTTCCGGTCGCGGCTTCCGGACTTGTGCACATGGAGCAGCGGCAGCAGATGGAGCGGACGGACCGGAGGGAGCGGCGGCGACTGGAGCAGGTAAGTGATTTCTATGTATGTTCGTGCTTCAGTGTGTGTTTACTAGTGTATGTAAACCTTCTACACTGTGTGTTAGCTCAAAAAATGGCGACACACAGTGTAGGAGGTTAGACCGTTCAAACCCCTCGTTTCCGTTTCTCCCGGCACTAGCCAGGATAAAGGAGGGGGGGATTCTGAGAGCTCACTAGAGCGAGGGATTTTTTCCCAATTTTGCAGCATAAAGCAATGTGGTTGCTTTACCACATGCAATGCTGCAATTTTGGGAATTGCTCCATCTAGTGACCAGTGCTGGGAAATATTATAAATTGAATCCAATTTATAATATTTCCTGACTCGTGAAAAAAATAAAAAAAATTAGAACAATGTTTAATCACCTACACACTAATTGTTTAACTAAAAAAAAAAAAACACGTTTTGCTGGCAACACATTCCCTTTAAGGCATTTATTAAGGGGTGTGGTGAGCATTTTCACCCACAGGTCTTTTCCATAAATGAATGTGCTGCGGATGGTGCAAAGTAAAAATGTAAATTTTCCCTAGATAGGCCACTTCAGTGGGAAATATGTCTTGCCCAGCTTGTGCCACTGGAGACACACACCCCAAAAATTGTTAAAAGGGTTCTCCCAGGTATGGCGATGCCATATATGAGGAAGTAAACTGCTGTTTGGGCACACTGTAGGGCTCAGAAGTGAGGGAGCACCATTTGGCTTTTGGAGCATGGATTTTGCTTGTTAATAGTTTTGTTTGGCGTTTTACTGGTATTTCAGTTTATAATGTGTGGGATATGTAAACTGGGCAGAGTACATCAGGGGCATAGTTAGGTGGTATAATAATGGGGTAAAAAAAACCCCTATAAAATAATCCATAGATGTGTGTTACGCTGTGAAGCAATCCTTTATGCACAGGCCGGTGTCGCACTGATAAATGGTGTCCTTTCTTATCCTCTTTTGGTCCACACTCCACACCTTTGGAGTTTTGGGAATTTTGCTGGGAAGTGTTGTCCGTGTATAACACGGGCACCCTCGCTTCAGTCAGATATGTTTGGGTCCTACCCTTCCTGGTTCCTTAATTTTAGGGCCTTGATAATTCGCCTCTTGAAACAGAAGAAATACTCCCCTCGGGCAGGCACAACTGCATATTTTTCTTTCCTGACTTATTGGAGCCTTAATTTATTTTATTGTTTCATAGACATAGTGGCATGAGTGCTATTTTTTTGTGGGATGAGTTATTATTGGTACCATTTTGGGGTACATGTGACTTTTTGATCACTTTTTATCCTATTTTTTGGGGGGCAAGTTGACCAAAAAACAGCAATTCTGGGATAGTTTTTTAAAACAGTGTTTACCATGTGTTACAGATTACATGTTGACTTCATTCTGCGGGTCAGTACGATTCCGGTGATACCTAATTTATAGCACTTTTTTATGTTTTACAACTTTTTGCACAATAAAATTACTTTTGTAAAAAGAATGTATTTTTTTTCGCCATGTTGTGAGAACCATAACTTTAAAAATGTTTTGTCTACAGAGCTGTATGAGGGCGTTTTTTTTGTGAGATGAGCTATAGTTTTTATAGGTACAATTTTTGTGTACATTTGATTTTTTGTTTCTTTAAATTTGTCTTTATTAAGAATTTCGATGTCATATCATATACAAACATTTCAGATTCATCTTGTATAGTTACATCCGTTTTTAGACATCTTACAAAGAAACACACACAACATAATATAACAAACATACATACTTTTAACAACAATGAAATCACTGTGGAAATAATGCATCACCTTTGAAATTGGCATTTTGAGTCCATGCCTTCCATATAGCCGAGAAAGAATCGGCCGTATTTGCACCATACGCGATGATCTTCTCATACATGTATGTGGCATTCAATAGCGAGAACACCTCTTCAATAACCGGAACCCTCTCACTCCTCCAATGTCGGGTTATAACTAATTTAGCAAGAAGCAGAATTTTGCATGTCAAAACTCTACCTTGTGCCGGTATATTCTGTGTACCTATAAACAGTAATGCCAATTGAGGTATGACGGTGAGATTGCATTTTAATATATCAGATATCAATTGGAAAATATCTTCCCAATATGGCTTCAGTATAGGACAACTCCACAAGGTGTGGTATAGAGACCCTCTGCATCCACATTTTCTCCAACAAGTAGATGGGGTATTTGGATACATACTGTGTAATCGGTCAGGTGTAAAATACCATCTCAACATAGTTTTCATAGCTGCCGCGAGGTGCGAGCTACATCTAAATGATTTATGAATTACAGTTAATGCGTCTGTCCATTCCTTCTCAGTGAAAGTGACACCTATCTCTCTTTCCCACACTCTAAAAGGATATGCTTTCTTAAAATTTTGATGGTCATTTAGTAAACTATAGATTTGCTTTAGGCCTTTGGAGCCTTTCTGAAATATATGAAATATTTGAGAATTGTATCTAATTAGACCAATGTTGGTGCTAGACAAAAAAATTCTTATTTGTAAATATTTATAGAACTCACTTCGATGCAGAGAAAACCTAGCCGATAATTCCGTAAAAGACTTGAGGAGATTATTGTCGTATAAATCTGCCAGTGAACCAATCCCATGTTTCACCCATAAATTGACATTTAACTCTGGTATAGCAGCACTCATCATTTCCAAAGGTACATATGATCTTGATATCCCCATGTTTACATCCGAGTGCCTATGGAAATACGTCCAGCATATTAGCGATGACCTCGTGAAAGGGGAGATCTGAGTAGGTTCTCTAATATTCCATAGGTTAGCTATCAATAGCACTTTCAAATTAATAGGAGCCGATAAAACATTTTCAATATGTACCCAGTGTTTAGCAGTTTCGAGGTGCCACCAATATTTCAATTGCGAAACCTGACATGCTATAAAATAATCGTATACATCAGGTACCCCCAAGCCACCTTTCTTCTTATCTTTAGTGAGTAATTTATATGAAATTCGTGGCTTGCGGTTAGCCCATATGAACGAAGAAACAACCCGACGTATGGAAGTAAAGAAGGATCCCGGAACTTCAATTGGGAGTGTTCTGAATATATAAAGAAGTCTTGGTAACAGAAGCATTTTAAAAGCCGCTATTCTGCCAATCCACGAAACCACAAATGCTGAAAGTCGACATGCTTCAGTGGAGATAGCTTCTAGGAGTGGCAAATAGTTAGCCTTATATAGTTTTTGGTATGAGACAGTTAACGTGAGTCCCAAGTATTGTATACCCTCCGATTGCCAATCCAGAGGGAATCTCTGTTTCAAAATGGATAGACGATCAGGGGTAATGTGGAAAGGAAGTATCTGTGATTTCTGCGCGTTCAGTTTATATCCTGAGATACTTCCGAATTCCTTAATGATATCAAGAGTTCTTTTTAACGATACTTCCGGGTCCTTCATAGTAAGTATAACATCATCTGCATATAGCGATATAACATGCGTACGATCTCCAATTCCTATACCTTTTATGCAGCTATCTTCCCGTATAACCTGTGCAAGGGGTTCAATAGATAAGACAAAAATGAGAGGGGATAAAGGGCATCCCTGCCTGGTGCCATTAGTAATACGGAAATCTTCTGATAATGAGCCATTTGTAAATACCCTGGCCGAGGGATCTGAGTATAAAGCTTGAATTGCGGATAAAATTTGTCCCGAAAATCCCATCCGCTTCAACACGGAAAAGGCATACATCCAATTGATGCGGTCGAAAGCCTTTTCGGCATCGAGCGAAAGTAGAATAGCAGGTATCTCTCGTGTAGCTAGGTAATTAGTGATATTTAATACCCTTCTAGTGTTATCAGTAGCTTGCCTATCTTTTATAAATCCCACATGGTCTTCCTTAATCAGATTCGGTAGTAGTGGGGCCAATCTAGATGCTAGCAATTTAGCATATATCTTCAAATCAGTATTTAACAGCGAAATAGGCCGAAAGTTCTGAGGAACATCCGGGCTCTTTCCTGGTTTAGGAAGGGTGACTATCAATGCGGATTGATTCTCCTTGGGGAATCTGCCATATATACTCGCATCTTGGTATGTCTGTCTAAGATGTTTAATAAGGATATTTTGGAAGGTTCGATAATATTCATTCGTTAACCCATCGGGACCTGGTGATTTCCCCTAGGGGAGTTTTTTAATTACAGTCAAGATCTCCGCGTCAGTAATGGGACAGTTAAGGGTGGACAGCTGTTCTACATTCAGTGTAGGGAGATTCATCGATTGTAAGAATTTCTGAACGTTTTCTTTCCGTCATCTGGAGAGAATCAGAGTTCTCCTTTAAATTGTAAAGCGCCGCATAATAAGTCTTAAATTTGTTAGCAATTTCCCTTGGGTCATATATCTTTCCATTCGTTCCCTCTGTTAATAGAAATGGAATTCTGGCTTTCATATACTGCCTTTTAAGTCTAGAGGCCAATAATTTACTCGCTTTATTATTTTGAGAGTAATAGTGGGAATTAGTCTTCCTAACCTTCTTCTCATATTTTTGTAGCAAGCACTCTCTTAATTGATGTCTGAGATCTATGAGTTTCTTAGCATGATCCGGGGTTTGTTGGGTTTTATTTAGCATTTCTACCTGTTTGATGTTATCTATAAGATCCATCTTCCGTTTCGCCTGTTCCCTCCTATCCCTATGTCCAAGTTTAATGAACGTTCCCCTGATATATGCCTTGTGAGCATTCCATAAAATATCTGATTTAGTAACTGAAGGGGCATTTAAACTAAAAAATTCCTGAAGGTCCCTCTCTATCGTAGCTTTATGTATAGGATTAGAGATCAAATATGGATTGCAACGCCAGAGATATGTGTGTGGAGCTTGATGTTTTTCTTCTATGTGGAGTGTAATGGCCGCATGGTCAGACCATGTGATAGTTTCAATGGTAGAAGCTTTAGACCTGAACAATAATGCTCTGTCCACCAGAAACATGTCCAATCTAGAATAACTATTATGGACCGTAGAAAAATACGAGTAATCCCTCTCTGTGCTGTGTAGAACACGCCAGGCATCGTATAATTCCACTTTCCACAAACTCTCACCCAATGAGTTGGGCTGTCTCCTCACACTAGAGGTAGTATCTAAACTTGTGTCCGCTATTGTGTTGAAATCACCACATATGAGGATATTTCCCTGTTTTATTTTAGATACCAGGCGCATTACCTTATTAAAGAATCGAATTTGTCCCTTGTTTGGAGCATAAACCGACACCACTGTATATGTGACATTATTAATAGAACACAGCAAAATAATATATCGTCCTGCCGTATCTATTTTCTCCTGGATAATTTGGAACGCAATGGTATTTTTTACCGCTATGAGAACCCCTCTGGATTTAGAGGAATAGTGTGACTGGTATATTACTGGGAAATTAGGGTGTTTGATCCTATCCGCATCCTTCTGAATAATGTGCGTTTCCTGCACGCAGAGAACATCACATGACAAATCCCGGGCTTCTGCCCACAAATATGCTCTCTTTTGCGGACTATTAAGCCCTTTCACATTAAGGGATGCAATTCGTAATACCATTAGGACATGTCAATAAGTGCATAATAACCTTTTGACTATTCACATTTATGCCTATGTCACCTGGTGGCCGACTACTTCCCTCATCACTATACCACATTACATTTACATCCATAAATGAGAAATTTGTTGATGCATCATTCCACATACTAACTAACAAAGAAAAATAAACAAACATATATAGAACCATACTGATATACCAGCAATAAAACAAAATTTAGTTAGACCGTAACAGCATTATAGCCGTCTTATACAAAAGGGGGTTAGAACAGTCTGTGAGTATCCTCAAGACTCGGTAGAACCATCCTGAGGAAGCACCTGAAATATAACGAAAGTACCTCAACAGTGTGGGTGTTTCGAAGAGCCCGCTTTGCGCCAGCCATCCATGATACGTTTAGGGGATGTTGGTAGCGGAATACTTTTTGATGAAAGCGGAATCTTCCATTGGTGTAATAGAGCCGAGCCCTCTTCCATCGATCTGATGATGTGTAGAATATTATTTCGGTTAATGAGTAGGCGAACCGGGAAGCCCCATTTATACAATATTTTCTGATCCCTCAACGCAGAGGTGATGGGAGATAGTTGGCGTCGAAGTTGTAATGTTGCAGCCGATAGATCAGTATAGAGAGTAACCATCTGATAAGGCTCCGGCAGGCGATTAATCTTTCTAGCCGCATACATCAGGTTTTCCTTAGTTTGAAAAAAATGAACACGAACCAATATATCTCTAGGGATATGTTCCCCTAAATGTCTCGGTCGCGGCACTCGGTGTGCTCTGTCGATAATCAAGTCCTGCGAAGTGCATTCAGGCAGTAAGCTTTTTGCCAGAGACTGTATATACAAGGTCAAATTTTGTGGCATAACCGACTCTGGGATACCTCGGAACTTCACATTGTTACGCCTAGATCTATCCTCCAAGTCGGCAACTTTAGCGCGCAACTGCTGAACTTCCGTTTCAAGGCCATAGTGAGCGTCTATCAGATCATTGTGTGAAGTAGCAAACGACCCCATTTTAGTTTCCACGTGGTTGACTCTAGTCTCCACTTCTTGTAAAGATGTTGAAATAGGGTGTAAAAGATTAGCAAACCCTGTTTGCAAAGATTGGCGCAAGGCCTGTAACATATGTTTCATAGTAGCTTCTGTGACCGCCATATCAGAAGCCGGTAAATCATCAAACCTGTCAGGGAGCTCATGTGCCATAGATAGCAGCGGCGAGGGTGTATCTCTCACCTGTGTCAGAGGGACGTCCTGTAGCTGCATCCTCGGTCTCCGTGACTCAGGACTGCACGGCCGAGGAGATGAAGAGGTTGGTGAGTTCCTATCTTGTGGACGGCGTCTGCCGACACCCTGTTGGTCTGTAGTGGTTTCCTCCTCTCCGGATGGATGTCGGTCTGTCAAACCTCTGACACAGGGAAGCAAGACTGGAGTTTTCGGTCTAGGAGGTAAGGATGTACTCCTCCTACCGTGCACCTCGTCCTCATCCCCTCTCTGCTCTGCATACTCCATTGCAGGCTCTGAAGTCATGGACTCCGCTCGGGATTCTTCTCCGGCGCCATTTTGGATTTTGCCCGAAGTCGCGGGAAAGAAGAAATCTAATAGTTTCTCCGGTTTCTTCAATATTCTTTTTCTCCTAGGCATCTTGAGAAAGTATTAAGCCGGGTGTAGGTAGAAAAGGAGAAAGCTTAATACCGTTGAAAGTCGCTTTAGTTGCTTAGTGGTGCAGGAGCTAAGCACTCACACAGCCAGCCCGTTCAACAGTCAGGCCACGCCCCCTTACATTTGATTTTTTGATCACTTTTTATTCCAATTTTTGTAGGGCAAAGTGACCAAAAAAACATGTTTTTTTACGCCGTTCACCGCGTGGAATAAAAACATAATATTTTTAGAGTTCAGGCCGTTGGGGTCGTGGTGATACCAAATATGTATGGTTTCTTTTTTCAATAATAAAGGACTTGATAAGTGAAAAAGGGCAATTGTGTTTTATTTATTGCTTGAGACTTGCTTTCGATCGCTGCATCTAAGGGGTTAATCGCAGGGATTGGAGCTAGCTCCGGTTCCTTCTATTACAGGTGGATGTCAGCTATAACATACATCTGGGATCCACCACTGATAAGGCTGGCTCAGCTCCTGAGCCGGCGCCATCTTGCTGTCGCCTATGGAAGCCTTTTAGGCCCCACCTCTGGGCAAGGCCTGGAAGGCTTCTGTACTAGGCAGACCGGGAGGCAAGTATTAGGCCTCCAGTTGCCATTGCAGCCACCGGAAGAACTTTTGACCGCTGCATTTAAGGGGTTAATGGCGGGAATCGAAGCTAACTTCGGTCCCCGCCATTACAGCAGGGTGTCAGCTGTAATATACAGCTGACATTCTGGGATGGTGGAACCGACAGCTTCTGAGCCGGTATCCACCATTTTTCATGTGGATAAGGCAAAATGCGGGAAGCACTGACTTTCCATGACGTATCCATACAACAAATGTAGGGAAGGGGTTAATAATACATTTTTTAGCAGGGTAGAGTTTAATGACAGTTGAAATCTGATTGATTGCTATGTGTAATATCAGAAAACCTCACTTAGAAAAGATATTCCCTGACAAAATAACAACAGTGACAAAACATTCTATTTGGACATTGTGTGGTACTGTCTGGAAACTGGATGGAACTATTTATATCAGCATTATTTATCTGGGTGCAGTATAACATTTTGATCAGGGCACTGTGTAGCATTATCTGGGTACTATACGTACTATTTTTCGGGGGAACTGTGTGGCTCTATGGAGCCACTGTATGCACTATTTATGTGGGCTCTGTATAATACTTTGTGGGCACTGTGTTTCATAGATAGATGTTACTTTTATGTTTTACTTTGTTAATATGTTGGTTACTTTTTAGCTAAAGTTAATTTGTTTAAACTGTTAGTGACCTCCAATATGCCTTTTCACGGCGGACACTAAAGGGCTTTATTCTGATGCATATGCTTTTTCACGGTGCTGCATTAGAAAAATGCAGCGCTGCCGGAGCAGTTAAAACTCCCTGCTCCCTGTTAGGTTAGATAAGAACACTCATACCAGCGAACGGAGTTCAATTGTGTATTGAATTTTTTTTTTAAAAGCTTTACTTTAAACAGCACTTTTATAGTTTATTCTTGACTTATAATCTAGGACAGGCATAGTGATATTGAACACAATGTAGGAAATAAAGGTGGGCTACTTTTTTAAGCTGAATAAATGTAGTGTACAAATGTCACATTTTTTTGGGCTAAAGGCAAAAAGCTAGGCTCAAAATTTGTTTCTTATACATTATTTTGCAAAAATAATATATATTACTTGGAAACTCCTTGTAGAATATCAGCTTCAGTAATGTATGCATATTATTAGAATCATATTTTAAAATAGGTCTGAACATAAAAATGTTGAAATAAAAAATACATAAAATTATATTTGAAATATAAATAGACGTTGAGAAAATGTAAGAATAATAGACATTTTTTTTACCTTCTTTTTTCTTACCAAAGGACAAATGTTGCATTCAGATAGTGTCCTGGTAAGGTTATAATGTATTATGTAAAGCCACCACATCAAAAAAGAACCTGGGACAAGAGTAAAATTGTGAGATGATGCAATCTCATGGAGAAAAAAAATATGTTTTCAGACTATATGATTTATACGATACCCATGGTGTCTAAAGTGTGTTGCCATCAGATTTAATTCATTTATGCCATTATTGCACTAAACGCCAAAACACCCAGGATACCACCCACCATCTCCCTATGTTCAGACACCGGACAGACAGAATAACAAGGACGTTTTTTAAGAGGAAACATCAATGACTCCAGGAACAAGCGATACCGGACCAGGAGGGGCGGGAGACGTTACCACAGATGGTCCAAGAATAAAGAATGTGAAACAGCTGAGATCAACCTCACAAGTCAAGAAAAGGAACCCTCTCACCACCGATCAGTGGTAAATATTTCGAGCTATGCTTTGTCTGTAGATGAATTATCTGTTCTGTGCAAAGGGCTATCTTTTTGTCCTTTTGAGAATGTGGATTGGTTACAACTGGATATAGACCTAAATTATTTTTTTAGGTCTATTAGATTGAAGACATGGTTTTCCCAGCAACCATATCCAGTTAGTGATATTCCAGATATAAGTTGTGAATTACGTTTGAAACAGTGGGGTTTATTCAACAAAAGTCACTTTCAGCCACCAACAAACATGCAGGTGGTTGAAACATTTATTTACTTTGTACTTAAGGATATTGCAGACTATAAAAGTGAATGTCGCTCGGGAATATCCACATATATTCCACATCATTTTTCAATCAGAGAGAAACTAGCCCTTGAAGGACTGGTCCATAATAACGACCTGATTATAAAACCTGCAGATAAAGGGGGAACAGTCGTTGTTATGGACCGTAACTCATATCTGCAAGAAATATATAGACAATTAAACGATGCTGAGGTATATCAAAAGGTTCCTTTAAATCCTATGCAAAGTATACAGAAACGGATTAGGATATTAGTTGATAATGCGTATGTCAATGACATGATTGATAAGGATCTGCATTCTTTTTTGATACCATTATTCCCTATAACTCCGGTATTATACTGCCTGCCTAAAATTCACAAAAGTGTCACAGACCCCCCAGGGAAACCTATAGTCTCAGGGAGAGAGTCGTTATTGAGTCCACTAGCTATTTTTTTAGAAAAGATCTTGAGGGAATTTGCTACATCTGCAAAGTCATATATTAGGGACACATTGGACTTTTTAACTAAGATTAAGGATATCAATGTCCCTACAGGAGCAACGCTGGTTTCCTTTGATGTGACCAGCTTGTACACCTCCATTAATCATGGGAGGGGCATGTAGGGAAAGTACTGAGGAGTACTGAATTCTCAGATGAGTGTAGGGAGTTTCTGATGGGCCTTCTAGACATTGTATTGACCTGTAATCATTTTTTATTTAATGACGAGTACTATATACAACTTAGAGGTACGGCGATAGGGTCAAATGTGGCCCCCACATACGCCAATATTGTTATGGCAGACATGGAGGAGACATCGGTCTATGTATCCCACCACTTCACTTCGGTTCTGGGGTGGTGGCGATCATAGATGATGTCTTCCTCATATGGACTCGAGATATATTAGATCTGGACCTGTTCTTTGATTTTTTTTAACCATATTGACCTTGACATTAAGTTCACGATGGTGGCCTCTAGTACTCACATTCAATTTCTGGATACCGTGGTAAGCATTCAAGACAATAAATTAGTGACAGATTTACATATTAAACAGACAGATTGTAATAATCTGCTGAGCTTTGATAGCCATCACCCTAAGGGAATGATTAAATCCTTACCATACAGCCAACTATTGAGAGTGAAACATATTGTGGGTGACCCCACTAGTTTGGATAATAACCTCAATAAGATGATAGGGAAATTTCGAGAAAGCGGATACCCAAAAAAACTCCTGGAAAACATTTGGAAACAGTGAAGTTGATGGATAGGAGTCAGCTCCGCCAAGGTTTGAAAAAGAACCGACATAAAACTGTTAGACTTCCTATGGTTTCAACATATAGTAAGTGTAGCCCTAACGTAGCAGGGATTATCAAAAGGCATTGGAGAATTCTTGGGAATTATTATGATAGGGTAACTGAATTTCAATCCCCTCCATTATTTTCTTATAGAAGGCCCCGTAAACTTAGGGACAGACTTGTCATGACGGATGTCAGCAAGAAAAGTAGTCTTAACAGTGGTGCGAACCCAGATGTGACACAGAGGGGTTGGTCCCCTGCTTGTCTTGGGATAACTGTGCCATTATGCTTAAAGGCAATGTCTTTACACATCCCACTACGGGGAAAACATATAACATTAGATCATACTATACCTGTAAAAGTGACTTCGTTATATATGTGATAAAGTGCCCGTGTAACCTTATCTATGTGGGGGAAACCACAACAGAGTGTAGATTAAGGTTAAATAATCATAAATCCAGTATACGCACTGGAAAAGTCGAATTCCCTATACCACGACACTTCTTGGAGATGGGACATACTGTACGTCAACTCAAGTTTACTATACTTGACAGGGTCCCTCCTTTGAAACGGGGGGGGGGGGGGGAAATAGGTAATTGATCCTAAAAAAACGAGAAGTCTTCTGGATTAATAAATTGAATTCACTACATCCAGGTGGGCTTAATGTTGACTACCCTCTAAATATTTTTAAATGATGATCTCAGTTGTCATATTTTAGATTTTTATCTGTCATATATATATGGTCTTCTTTTGTTTTAAACCTTACCGCTCCTTGAGGTATTGCCCCTTTTGCCCTGTGATATTAGTTCAGGATTCATCCAACGTATTTGAAAGGTCCGTGGTGTTTGGAGTGGAGAACAATAACTATATTGTAACAGATGTATATTTCTTAACTTATTTTATCTTCTTTCTCTTGGTAGAACGATGTCTGATTTATAATTTACATGGACACTCACCAACTGAACCCAAAAGGACTGAATCCTCGTGGACAATAATTTTTCTGTCTTTATGACTGCTATCAAATAAAATCTTGAAACATTGAAGTATTTTTATATTTTTGTTTTTTTCGTGTATTCTATAAGGCTGCTTTGACTGGGTACAACTTCAATAAATGTACATATACCTAAATAATTTTTATGTCAGCTGGCATAATTTGGGATCCCTTGCCCCTTTTGAGTCGGTGATGTGTGTTCTGCACACAGGGGTTGCTTTGCCCTTTCATGGTACAGGTTCTGCTGCTTAGCTAGAGATCCCGGAATGATCTTCACCATATACCTGTTTGTTGATTATATATCAGCATAGTGGTTGAGTGAGGATTGAGACTTCAGTCTCCCCGCAGGTTTATTTGTGGGGGAATTTTTTTGTCTACAGGGACGCAATGCTTTTAATGCAGCTTTTGACCTCTGGGATCTAATATGGATCTTAACATGTACATGTATTCCGTTGGCGTAGCACACTACCCCTGATTCAGATACTGTCCCTACATGACGTAATCCATATAGATTAATGTATACTGGCATTTTGCCCTAAATAAAGATGGTGGTACACGGCACATTTTACCTAGAAATGATTGCACGGCCAGAATGGCCTTTTTCAGCTGCTGTGTTTAATTTTGACACCATGTTGTTGTACTTTGTCATGGCAACCTTGGAACACGAGGATGGCCTTACCCATTAGACAGCTAGGATGCGGGAATGTGCGGTCCGGCGTGTGAAACACCCAGATTCAAGTATTTAGCACATGAGTAATTCAGTCCATGAGGTTTGCATTCAACTCAGTGTGGTGAGTGTCAGCTGCTTTCATGTTTTATTATATAATCACTAATGACACCTAATCTACAGAACATACGTGTTTACATGGATATGGTAGATAGTACACATTTGTAATTTTTATTATTATATGTCCAGATGAGACTCTTAAATCACATGTTTTTTGTACATGGTCACATTGTTACATTGTGCGATTTTTATATGTTGTGTATAAATTGCTATTAATCACAACCCTTGTTTTTTGAACTATGTTCTGTGTATTTATACTCATGTGATACTATCACTGTTTGCTTGAAAATGCTTCCATTGAGGAAGTGAAACGTTGCATTTGTTGGGTGAATAAACGTCACTTTTTTTCGTGAGTGCTGCTTCCATGCTCTTGTCTTTTTGTTATACATCATATGGGGAGAAGTCACTCCTATCATTTGAAGCTTAGCACCGACCATTTATTTGGTAATTTGCACTTGTGCTGCTCCTACCTGCCTTACTATTTTGGACAGACAGAATAGGTGTTTTAGAGTAGAATACTGAAGCCTTTGAGGAGGACACTTTGTCCGTAGTCCATAAGTGTTGTTCATAGTCCACGTGTTTGTCACTTTTTGAAATAAACTTTTAAAAAGGCCAAGAAATGTGTTCAACCCTTTCCTGACATCCATCAGTTATATATGGCGGAGGCCAGGAGGGAAAGTATGGAGTGGACTCATGGCCTGAGTCCGCTCCATAAGTTGTGCGTATTGGCTGTATGTTACAGCAGACACCTCACTGCAATGATCCCACTTGTTTAACACCTTAGATATAATACGAACCTCGCACTCCCGTCTCCAAGATTTCTCTCGTGCTGCACTAGTCCTCTGGAATGCGCTACCCCAGATAATCAGATTAATTCCCAACATCCACTATTTTAAACGTGCCCTAAAAACAATTTTTTTAGACAGGCCTATAACATTCCCTAATCTGACTCCTTTCCCTGGCCCCCATTTTACATTAATCATGAGAACTTGACCCCCTCATTCAGCAGTATCCCCCCACACTCCTTGCCCTCTATTAAAACAATGTGTGTAATGATACAGTGTATAATAAACATTGGTGAAGTGGCAGATTTACAATAAAACATACAATACAGGAAAGACGATACTCACCATTGGACGACAATCAATGGATTACTTACCTGGTCCTGTTATTTGCCATACTAGGTATTCTTTCTTCTTCTTTTCTTTCCTCTTTTACCCTGCCGCACTGAAAACATCATATGAACGGTGCGAATGCGCAGTATGCTCGTACTGTCATCGCCCGTCTCCTCCCCTTATGCATCACGTGCGCGCATGCGCATACGTGAGCCGGGGACGCTGATGTAGCGAGTTTCTCACCATTGATTGTCGTCCAACGGAGAGTATCGTCTTTCCTGTACTGTACGTTTTATTGTAAATCTGCCACTTCACCAATGTTTATGAAACACTGTATGCACTGTATCATTACACACATTGTTTTAACCCGTTAGTGACCGACCCATCGTGTTTCTACGTCGGCCACTAACGGGCCTTATTCCGATGCCATAGACTTTTTACGTCACGGCATCAGAATAAGTTTACAGAGCAGGGAACTGTCAGATCTCCCTGCTCTCAGCTGCTAGAGGCAGCTGGGGGATGGGAGCGTACCTGCTCTGCCGTGTGAGATCGATATTAGTATCGATCTCACACGTTTAACCCCTCAGATGCGGTGCTCAATAGCGAGCACCGCATCTGAGTGGTTTTGGAGAGAGGGAGGGAGCTCCCTCTCTCTCCCACCGACACCCGGCGATACGATCGCCGAGTGTCTGTGTCTCTAATGGCAGCCGGGGGTCTAATAAAGGCCCCCAGGCTGCCTGGAGTGAATGCCTGCTAGATCATGCCGCAGGCATGACCTAGCAGATGCCTGTCCGTGTTAAACGGACAGGCAGTAATACACTGCAATACAAAAGTATTGCAGTGCATTATAAATGCGATCGCAGAATCGAATATTATAGTCCCCTAATGGGACTAATAAAAAAGTGAAAAAAAAGTTTAATAAAGTTAATTTAAAAAAAAACGTGAAAAAAAATGAAAAACCCAGCTTTTCCCCTTACAAAATGCTTTACTATTAAAAAAAAAAATAAAGTTAAAAAGTTACACATATTTGGTATCGCCGCGTCCGTAACGACCCCGACTATAAATCTATTACATTATTTAAAAAAATTTAATAAAAAGTGATCAAAAAGTCGCATCTACTCCAAAATGGTACCAATAAAAACTACAAGTCGTCCCGCAAAAAAAAAGCCCTCATACGACCGCATCGGCAAAAAAATAAAAACGTTACGGCTCTTCAAATATGGAGACACAAAAACAAATGATTTTGAAAAAAAAGCGTTTTTACTGTGTAAAAGTAGTAAAAGATACAAAAACGATACAAATTTGGTATCGTTGCAATCGTAACAACCCGCTGAATAAAGTTATTGTGTTATTTATACCACCCGGTAAACGGCGTAGATTTGGGACGCAAAAAAGGTTGGCGAAATTTCAGATTTTTTTCTATTCCCCCCGCAAACAAAAGTTAAGAAAAGTTAATCAATAATTAATATGTACCTAAAAATGGTGCTATTAAAAAGTGCAACTTGTCCCGCAAAAAACAAGACCTTATACAGCAATGTCGACGCAAAAATAAGAAGGTTATAGCTCTTGGAATGCGACGATTGAAAAACTTAAAAAATAGCTTGGTCATTAAGGTCCAAAATAGGCCGGTCATTAAGGGGTTAATAGAGGGCTCTCTGTGCAGATGCCTCACGTACACTTAGGTTGTTATGTAGAAACCACGGTAACCACTAATGGATCACCTGTTCCTACTTGTTAACTCAGGTTGAATCACAGATTGGATTAGCACACTGGGTCATATATACCCTGTTAAGATTGTTGGTCATTGCTTGACAAAGATCCCATAGAGACGGATCGAAACGTTGCCTGCCTGGGATGAATAAACACATCACCTTTTCTCACCATTTATCCTGGAGTGCTGCCTCTGCATTTTTTTGGATTACACCAACAAGCGTTCCTAGCCTCAACCTAGGAGGCCTGCACCCACTGCTGTCGCTGTGCTGCTTCACTCTTTTTCTCATTTATATATATATATATATATATATATATATATATATATATATATATATATATATATATAAAGTAAAAACAACCCTTTTCCCATTTTCCCACAATGATGTAAAAAAGAAATAACAATAAATAACATAACTGGTATCGACGCATCTGCAATGCTCAACAGAAATAAAATGTATGTCTTTCAAAATACGGTTACACAAAGCTAATTTCATTGATGACAATTAGTTTTTTCCTTGTAAAGTAGTAAAACATAAAATAAACTATATAAATTTGATCCGCAGAATACAATTAACTTTTGTTTAAACTGCACGGTGAACGCCGTAAAAATGAAACTTAAAAACAATGGAGGAATCAGAGTTTCTTTCCCATTCCATGCCACAAATAATTTTTTCCCAGTTTCCCAGTACATTATATGGTACATTAAATGGGGCTGCAAAAAAAGGCAACTCGTTCTGCAAAAAAGAAGCCCTCATAGGGCTGTATCGGCGGAAGTTATCGAGGAAAGAACGAAAATGAAAAAAACGTCTGCAGAGGGAAGGGGTTAAAAAAAATCTTGTATAAGTAGAACTTGCAACCTAAACCGGGTCACTTCTCTTCTCTGCGAAATAGTACATTTATATCAGGCTTTCGGGGTGCCTACCCCTGCTCTATATTATACTTTATATACAAGTCTGTGCTGTTTATTTCCAGAGCAACCATAGACAAAAAAATATACACTGTACCAGTAGGCATGGTCTCCGAGATGTGCTCTAGTTATTACAAATGTTATATTCAAAAATATTAACACATCATGTGCTTGTTACAATTAACTAAGGCACATCATGCATGTCAAATATGTATCCCCAACTTTTGCAACTGTTGCCATGTTGCCCATTGATTCCCATTTTAATAAGAAGGTTTAAAGTGCATATTTTTGTCGGGATCTATTTTTCATTGAAAAGCGTCATTGTCGCTTTCATTACATTAAATAAAATAAACTACACTGACACATACCACCCGAATGTCTGTTTACATACTTCTGGCTTATTATAGGACATAGACACAATCAGCGAATATGTTTAGCGATTTCGCGGCATATATGTTGAACTTACACCACAAATATAGACCTCAAAATAGCTCTAATAATTTCAGAAAAATCAGGCACCAATTTGGACAAATAAGTGTCCAACATGGCGTGTGCCAAATTAGTTTTGCGTTTTAAACACTTTTTGCACCCTCCTTGACAGTTTTGAAACTGTTTAGAACAAGGAGTTGGCTAAAATGTGGCAAATATTATAATGGCTCAAATTACTGGTGTAAAGTACGGTAGCCAAGAGGTGGTGCAAGAAGGAGAAAAGTATCCAACATGCCTAGCAAGTTGCACAAAAATTTATTATACTTGTCTGATCTAGTTTTATCCTGTCTAAATTTAGGACAATATTAATAAATTTGCCCCATTGTTACATAAGCATTTTCTTTATAGACATTAGCATGCACGTATCACATTAAGGCCCAGTTCACACTGAGTTTTTGGCGCTGTTTTTGACGTGGAAGCCGCATCGGAAATCGTGCCAAAAAACGTCCGAAATTGCCTCCATTGATTTCAATGGGAGGCGGAGGCATTTTTTTCCCCCGCAAGCGGAAAAAAACGCTCACGGGAAAAATAAGCGACATGTTCTTTCTTCCAGCGTTTCCATCTCTGACCTCCTATTTAACCTATTGCTGCGCTGCTCCGCAATAGTACATCCTGCAGAGGGGTTAGTTCCCGCATCAGGACGTACAGTTGCGGAGTAGTTTCCGGGAATCGGGAGGTCAGCTGTCCCCGACACCAGAATCACTATTTTTTGGTCACCACCCCTCCCAAAATAGAGAATAAAAAGTGATTAAAAAGTTGCATGTACCCGAAAATAGTACCGATAAAAACTACAACCCATCCCGCAAAAAACAAGCCCTTACACAGCTTTTTTGAATGAAAAATAAAAAAGTTACGGCTCTCAGAATATGGTGACACAGAAAATAAATTATTTGATAAAAAAGTAATTTTATTGCGCAAACGCTGCAAAACATAAAAAAACCTATATACATATGGTATCGCCGTAATCGTATCGAACCGCAGAATAAAGTAAAATCGTCATTTATAGTGCAGGGTGAGCGCCGCAAAAAATAAACTAAAAAACATTGTCAGAATTGCTTGTTTTTGGTCACCCGGCTTGCAAAAAAATGTAATAAAAAGTGATAAAAAAAAAATTGCATGTACCCCGAAATGGTACCAATGAAAAGTACAGATTGTCCCGCAACAAATAAGCCCTCACGCAGCTCCGGTGGTGAAAAAATAAAGACGTTCTGGCTCTCAGAATATGGCGATGCAAAATGTGCAGTGTTTTCTAAAAGCGGGTAACATCCGACACCATTTATCAGTGCGACACCGGCCACATCTATGAATTATTTATTTACCGCATTATTATACCCTCTTATTATGCCCTGATGTTCTCCGCACAGATTACATATACCCTGATGTTCTCCGCACAGATTATATATGCCCCCATATTATAAACTGAAACACCAGCAAAACCCAAAACAGAAAAAATACTAAGCAAAATCTGCGCTCCAAAAGCAAAATGACGTCCCTCCCTTCTGAGCCCTGCAGCGTGCCCAAACAGCAGTTTGCGCCCACATATATGGCATTGCCATACCCGGGAGAACACGCTTAACGTTTTAGGAGGTATTTGTCTTCAGTGGCACAAACCGGGCACAACATATTATGCACTAAAATGGCATATCAGTGGAAAATTGCAATATTCACACCATCCGCTGTGCATTAACCCCTTTGCGCACTATGACTTAATAGCACGTCATGGTGCGGGGTTTGATGTATGGAGCGGGCTCACGTGCTGAGCCCGCTCCATACGCTGCGGGTGTCGGCTGTGTATTACAGCTGACACCCAGGACTAACGGACAGGAACAGCGATCGCGCTGTTACAGGAGTCTGTAAAAATAACAATATACTGCAATACATTATTATTGCAGTATATTGTACCAGCGATCCAATGATCGCTCGTTCAAGTCCCCTAAGGGGACTAATAAAATGTGTAGAAGAATTAAAGTTATTAGTAGTGAGAAAGAAAAAAGTTTAAAGTTAAAAAAAAAACTTTTCCCATTTTTCTTCTAAATTAATGTAAAAAAATAAACAGAATTGATATAGCTACGTCCGTAAAAGGCTGAACTATAACAATATACCATTATTTAACTCGCACTGTGAACACCGTAAAAAACGTAAATAATTTATACCACCAAAATCGCTGTAGTTTTCGTTTTTACTGCACGGCGAAAGCTGTAAAAACGAAAACCCATAAAAATGGAATCAGATTTTTTCCCTATATTCCTATATTTTCCTATTTTTTTTCAGTTTCCCAGTACTTTTTATGGCATTTTAAATGGTATCAATAGAAACTACAATTCCTCCTGCAAGAAATAAGCCCTCACAACACTCTACTGACGGAAAAAGAAAAGTTATGGCTCTTGGAAGGCGGGGAGTGAAAAACGAAAATAAGAAAGCAAAAAATCGATCAGTCCTGAAAGGGTTAATTCATTTCTAATGAAAAAAATGTATGACCACATGTGGGGTATTTCCGTACCCGGGAGAAATAGCTTCATAAAAATTGGTTGTTTATTTCTCCTTTATCCCTTGAGAAAATTCAACATTTTAGTGGAAAAAAATTGTGATAATAATTTTCTCTGCCTAAGGCCTGATTTACACGAGCGTGTGCGCTTTGCGCACGCAAAAAACGTGGCATTTTGCATGCGCAAAAGGCACTTAACAGCTGCGTGTGTCATCAGTGTATGATGCGCGGCTGCGTGATTTTCGCGCAGCCGCCATCATTATGACACTCCATTTGGATGTTTGTAAACAGAAAAGCACGTGGTGCTTTTCTGTGTACATTCAGAGTTTGACAGCTTTTGCGCGAACCACGCAGTTCACACGGAAGTGCTTCCGTGCGGCATGCATGGTTTTCACGCACCCATTGACTTCAATGAGTGCGTGATGCGCGAACAGCGCACAAAGAAAGGACATGTCGTGAGTTTTACGCAACGCACTGGCGCTGCGTAAAATTCACGCACTGTCTGCACTGCCCCATAGAGTAATATAGGTGCGTACGACATGCTTGAAAAGCACGCACGTCGCACGCGCGTATATTACGCTCGTGTAAATGATGCCTAATTCTAATAAATTCTGCAAAAGACCCGTGGAGTCTAAATACTCACTATACCCCTAGAAAAATACCTTGAGGGGTGTTTCCAAAATGGGGTAACTTGGGGGGGTTTCCCCTGTTTTGGTCTCTCCAGGGCGTCGCAAAGGCAGCATGGCACCAAAAAACAATCCAACAAAATCCGTGCTCCAAAATCCAAATGGCCTCCTTTCCTTCTGAGCCCTGCTGTGGGTCCAATCAGCAGTTTATTACCACATATGGGGTATTGCTGTAATCAGGAGACATTGCTTTACAATTGTTAGGGTGATTTTCTTCATTATTCCTATGTTTTTTCAGAAAAAAAGTAGATTTAAATTTTTACAGACTAATTCCAATATATTTAGCGAAAAACCTGTGTGGTCAAAATGATAACTATACCCCAAGATAAATTCCTTGATAGGTGTAGTTTCCAAAATGGGGTTACTTTTGGAGGGTTTCCCCTGTTTTGGTCTCTCCAGGGCGTTGCAAACGCGACATGGCACCGAAAACCAATCCAGCAAAATCCGTGCTCCAAAATCCAAAGGGTGCTTCTTCCCTTCTGAGCCTTGCTGTGGGTCCAATCAGCAGTTTATTACCACATATGGGATATTGCCGTAATCGGGAGACATTGCTTTACAATTGTTGGGGTGCATTTTCTTTATTATTTCTTGTAAATATTAAAAATGTCTATGTTTTTTCAGAAAAAAAGTAGATTTTCATATTTACAGACTAATTCTAATAAATGTAGTGAAAAACCTGTGTGGTCAAAATGCTAATTGTACCCCTAGATAAATTCCTTGAGGGGTGTAGTTTCCAAAATAGGGTCACTTTTGGGGTGTTTCCACTGTTTTGGCACCACAAGACCTCTTCAAACCTGACAAGGTGCCTAAAATATATTCTAAAAAAAAGGAGGTCCAAAATCCACTGGGTGCTCCTTTGCTTCTGAGGCCGGTGCTTCAGTCCATTATCGCACTAGGGCCACATGTGGGATATTTCTAAAAACTGCAGAATCCGGGGAATAAATATTGAGTTGCATTTCTCTGGTAAAACCTTCTGTATTACAAAAAAAAAAATGTATTAGAAATGAATTTCGGCAAAAAAAATAACATTTGTAAATTTCACCTCTACTTTGCTTTAATTCCTGTGAAACACCTAAAGGGCATGCCCCCACGTGGCGGATTTCCTCCGCAACTGTCCGCATCAATGCCGCACCTAATCCGGGTTGCGGATTACGGCTGCGGATCTGCCCAAAATGTGCAGTAAATTGATGCGGACTAGCTGCTGCGGACTGCGGGAAAAGTACTTCCCTTCTCCCTATCAGTGCAGGATAGAGAGAAGGGACAGCACTTTCCCTAGTGAAAGTAAACGAATTTCATACTTACCGGCCGTTGTCTTGGTGACGCGTCCCTCTTTCGGCATCCAGCCCTACCTCCCTGGATGACGCGGCAGTCCATGTGACCGCTGCAGCCTGTGATTGGCTGCAGCCGTCACTTAGACTGAAATGTCATCCTGGGAAGCTGGACTGGAGACAGAAGCAGGGAGTTCTCGGTAAGTATGAACTTCTATTTTTTTACAGGTTGCTGTATATTGGGATCGGTAGTCACTATCCAGGGTGCAGAAACAGTTACTGCCGATCGCTTAACTCTTTCAGCACCCTGGACAGTGACTATTTACTGACGTCTCCTAGCAACGCTCCCGTAATTCCGGGAGCCCCATTGACTTCCTCAGTCTGGCTGTAGACCTAGAAATACATAGGTCCAGCCAGAATGAAGAAATGTCATGTTAAAAAAGCAAGACACATCCGCAGCACACATAACATGTGCATGACAGCTGCGGACTTCATTGCGGAATTTAGAATCTCCATTAAAGTCAATGGAGAAATTCCGCCATGAGTCCGCAACCAGTCCGCCACTGCTCCGCAACAGACAGAGCATGCTGCGGACACCAAATTCCGCTCCGCAGCCTATGCTCCGCAGCGGAATTTTACGCATCGTCTAAACGAACACTTCTAAATTTAAGTGGAAGTCAATGGAGAAACGGCTCCGCTGCGGATTAACGCTGCGGAGTGTCCGCAGCGGAATTCAAGTGAAATTCCGCCACGTGTGAACCCAGCCAAAGGGTTAAAACACTTTGTGAATGCTGATTCGAATACCTTGAGGGGTGCAGTTTTCAAAATGGGGTGACTTTTGGGGATTTTCTAATATATAAGGCCCTCAAAGCCACCTCAGACTGAACAGGTCCCTGAAAAAATGGCCTTTTGAAATTTGCTTGAAAATATGAGAAATTGCTGCTAAAGTTCTAAGCCTTGTAACGTCCTAGAAAAATAAAAGGACGTTCGAAAAATGATGCAAACATAAAGTAGACATATGGGAAATGTTAACTAGTAACAATTTTGTGTGGTATTACTATCTGTTTTACAAGCAGATACGTTTAAATTTAGAAAAATGCTAATTTTTGCTATTTTTTTCTAAATTGCGGTGTTTTTCAGAATTAAATACCAAAATTATCGACAACATTTTTTCACTAACATAAAGTACAACATGCCACGAGAAAACAATCTCAGAATCGCTTGGATAGGTAAAAGCATTCCAACGTTATTACCACATAAAGTAACACATGTCAGATTTGAAAAAATCGGCTAGGTCCTGAAGGCCAAAACAGGCTGGGTCCTGAAGGGGTTAAATCAATGGGAGGCAGAGAAAGCGTTTTTTCGCAGCATTTTATGCCCGCAGTGCTCAATTGCCGCAGACAAAAAATAAAAGCGGCAAAGAAAGTGCAGGCAGGTCAGTCTGAATTAATCACTACAGTATATGATCGTCTAGCACCTCCTTCCAGACAGTCTAGATACTTTCTAAGTTTTTTTAATAATAAAAATAATACCAAATTAATGGAGAAAGTACTTTTAGCAATGTTTTCAATGTAATTTTATGTATTTGGGGATTTTTAGCTTAGCTAATTGCATATGTTATACACAATAAATAAATATTAAAAAGATATAATTTTATTAAAAACGAGTAATACCGTAAGCTTTTGTTCCTTTCAAAATAATATTTGCTTGGTGAAACACAATTAGACACAGATCTTGTAAATAAATAGAACATTACTTTCCTAAATATTCCAAAATCCTTGACTTGAGAATTTTTAATACAATGTTAAATTTCCTGCTGTTGATTGATGTGGTACATTATGTAGTTTATTATCTTAAAAACATTTATTCAGCTTCACAAATGGGTTATTTTACTGACAAATTTTAGTAAGGTCAAGAAAATTAATAGGTTTAGTCAAATAAAATAAAAACATTTAAAATTTATTGAACATTCATATACAGCCCGCCATAGTTGAACGGATTTAACATATTCAATAATGACATTTCAATTGCAATCTATAAGATTTGTTTTTCCAAAACAAGTATGTAAAATACTAAACAAAGAATATTAATATTTTAGGAGTCCATAAAAATAGCTTTTG
This sequence comes from Rhinoderma darwinii, assembly GCF_050947455.1. Classification (NCBI taxonomy): domain Eukaryota; kingdom Metazoa; phylum Chordata; class Amphibia; order Anura; family Rhinodermatidae; genus Rhinoderma; species Rhinoderma darwinii. Next base: position 449,337,927 of record NC_134688.1, on the reverse strand, counting down.
CAGCTTAATTAAAGGAGGAAAACTATGTATAAAAAAAAGATATTTACTATGTAGACAGGCTTTGATTTAAAGTGAAAGTTTATTCTTCTATCTACTGTACATTTATGTGTTAGTGAATTCCATAAAAATTTATCCCCTAATATACCTATACGATTGTTATTACTTTAAGTGAAACAGAGAAATGTATACACACTATCCAGCCATAACATTTAATATTAAATATTAACCCCTTAATGACCGGGCCTGTTTGTACCTTAATGACCAAGCCAGATTTGTCAAATCTGGTATGTCTGACTTTATCAGACAATAACTGTGAAAGTTTTGAATATCCAAGTAAGGCTGGGTTCACACGTGGCGGAATTTCACTTAAATTCCGCTGCGGACACTCCGCAGCGTTAATCCGCAGCGGAGCCGTTTCTCCATTGACTTCCACTTTAATTTAGCAGTGTTCGTTTAGACGATGCGTAAAATTCCGCTGCGGAGCATAGGCTGCGGAGCGGAATTTGGTGTCCGCAGCATGCTCTGTCTGTTGCGGAGCAGTGGCGGACTGGTTGCGGACTCATGGCGGAATTTCTCCATTGACTTCAATGGAGATTCTAATTTCCGCAATGAAGTCCGCAGCTGTCATGCACATGTTATGTGTGCTGCGGATGCGTTTTGCATTTTTTAACTTGACATTTCTTCATTCTGGCTGGACCTATGTATTTCTAGGTCTACAGCCAGACTGAGGAAGTCAATGGGGCTCCCGTAATGACGGGAGCGTTGCTAGGAGACGTCAGTAAATAGTCACTGTCCAGGGTGCTGAAAGAGTTAAGCGATCGGCAGTAACTGTTTCTGCACCCGGGACAGTGACTACCGATCCCAATATACAGCTACCTGTAAAAAAAATTGAAGTTCATACTTACCGAGAACTCCCTGCTTCTGTCTCCAGTCCAGCCTCCCAGGATGACGTTTCAGTCTAAGTGACGGCTGCAGCCAATCACAGGCCAATAACAGGCTGCAGCGGTCACATGGACTGCCGCGTCATCCAGGGAGGTCGGGCTGGATGCCGAAGGAGGGACGCGTCACCAAGACAACGGCCGGTAAGTATGAATTTCTTTGACTTTCACAAGGGAAAGTGCTGTCCCTTCTCTCTATCCTGCACTGATAGGGAGAAGGGAAGTACTTTTACCGCAGTCCGCAGCAGCTAGTCCGCATCAATTTACTGCACATTTTGGGCAGATCCGCAGCAGAATCTGCAACGCAGATTCTGTGCGGCATTGATGCGGATAGTTGCGGAGGAAATCCGCCACGTGGGGGCATGCCCTAATTCTGACATTGTTTTTTCGTCACATGTTGTACTTTATTTTAGTGGTAAAAGTAGTCTGATACAATTTGCGGAAATTTATTAAAAAATAGAAAAATGGAAGAAATTTTTTAAAAATTACCATTTTCCCCTATTTTTAACTGCAATATGTCACATATGTACATACATACTGTACAATTTTTAAAATTAAATATATATTTCTATCTCTTTACTCCATTTTGGCAGCACTTTTGAAAAAATAAAATACATTTTCAGCAATTTAGAGGACTTACAAATTGAATAATAATTTTATAAATTTTGAAGTACATTTTGTTTTCCTGCACCAAGCCAGGTTTCAGAGGCTCATAGGTGTCAGAGTGATGGAAACCCCCACAAATGACCCCATTTAGAAAACTAGTCCCCTTAAGGTATTTACCTAGGGGTATAGTAAGTATTTTGACACCACAGCTTTTTGCTAAATTTAATGCATAGCAGGTGAAAAAAAAAATAATAATTCACTTTATTTCATAAAAGTATCAGTTTGAAGACCAATTTCTTTGTAAAGCGACCATGAGAATGAAGAAACACACCACAAAATCTATCACCCTGTTTCTCCTGTTTTCAAAAATACCCACATTGTGGCCCTAATGCGCTGCCTGGACACACGGCAGGACCCAAAAGGAAGGGAGCACCCGGAGGCTTTCAGGACTCATATTTTGCTTGAAAATGTTTTAGGCCCCACTGTACATTTGGAGAGGCTTTGAGCTGCCAGAACGATAGAAACTCCCCATAAACTACCCCATTTAGAAAACTAGACCCCATAAGGTATTTATTTAGGGGTATAGTAAGTATTTTAACCCCACATTTTTTTGCTAAATTTAATGCATAACAGGTGAAAAAAAAAATTATTTCACTTTTTTCAGAAAAGTATCAGTTTGAAGACCGATTTCTTTGTAAAGCGAATATGAGAATGAAGAAACACACCACAAAATCTATCACCCTGTTTCTCCTGTTTCAAAAATACCCACATTGTGGCCCTAATGCGCTGCCTGGACATACAGCAGGGCCCAAAAGGAAGGGAGCACCCAGAGGCTTTCAGGACTCATATTTTGCTTGAAAATGTTTTAGGCCCCACTGTACATTTGGAGAGGCTTTGAGCTGCCAGAACGATAGAAACTCCCCATAAACAACCCCATTTAGAAAACTAGACCCCTTAAGGTATTTACCTAGGGGTATAGTAAGTATTTTGACACCACAGTTTTTTGCTAAATTTAATGCATATCAGGTGAAAAAAAAATGTATTTAACTTTTTTCATAAAAGTATTAGTTTGAAAACCGATTTCTTTGTAAAGCGAACATGAAAATGAAGAAACACACCCTAAAATCTATCACCCTCTTTCTCCTGTTTTAAAAAATACCCACATTGTGGCCCTAATGCGTTGTTTGGACACACGGCAGGGCCCCAAAGTAAGGGAGCACCCGGAGGCTTTCAGGACTCATATTTTGCTTGAAAATGTTTTAGGCCCCACTGTACATTTGGAGAAGCTTTGAGCTGCGAGAACGATAGAAACTCCCCATAAACTACCCCATTTCGAAAACTAGACCCCTTAACCCCTTAGTGACCAGCCCATTTTAGGCCCTAATGACCAAGCTATTTTATTCGTTTTTCTATAGTCGCATTCAAAGAGCTATAACGTTTTTATTTTTTCGTCTACATAGCTGTATGAGGACTTGTTTTTTGCCGGATTAGTTGTACTTTTTAATAGCACCATTTTTGGGTACATATCATTTTTTTTATTAACTTTTATTCACTTTTTTGGGGGGGATTATAAACAAAACCTGAAATTCCGCCATTGTTCTATGTGTTTTTAAATTGACGCCGTTCACTGTGCGACGTAAATAACATGTTACCTTTATTCTATGGGTCGGTACGATTGCGGCGATACCACATATGTAGAGGATTTTTATGTTTTACGACTTTTGCACAATAAAAACTCTTTTGAACTAAAATGATTTGTTTTTGCATCGTTGTTTTCAAAGAGCCGTAACTTTTTTATTTTTCCATCAATGTAGTGATTTTTTGGGCTTGTTTTCTGCGGTACGAGACGTAGTTTTGATTGGTACTGTTTTGGGGTGCATGGGACTTATTGATTCATTTTTATTATGACTTTTTTGGGTGGCAATGGAAACAAATTGCTATTTCGCCATTGTTTTTTGCGGTTTTTTTTACGGTGTTCACCTTGCGGTTTAAATTACATATTAACTTTATTAATGGAGTCATTACGGTCGTGGCGATACCATATATGTGTGCTTTTTTTTTTTACACTTTTACTAAATAAAACCACTTTTTATGGAAAAAAATGGTTTTATTTATTTTTTTACTGTAACTTTTATTATTAATCTTTATTTCACATTTATCATTTATTTCACTAGTCCCACTAGGGGACTTTACTGTGCGATCTTCAGATCGCTGCTATAATGCTTTGGTATACTTCATATACCAGAGCATTATTGCCTGTCAGTGTAAATCTGACAGGCAATCTGTTAGGACGTGCCTCCGGTGCGTCCTAACAGGCATATGTCCAGGGCAGACCTGGGGGCTTTTATCAAGCCCCTGGCTGCCATGACACCCCATCGGAGACCCGCAATTGCATTTGCCGGCCGCCGATGGGTGACAGCGGCATTTAATGGCTTAAACGGCCGCTATCGAAGTGAACTTCGATCGCGGGCATTGGAGCAGGAGCTCAGCTGTCATCAGACAGCAGAGTCCCGGCTCCAGCCTGCACGGGAGACCAGACTAAGACTAGACTCACGTGAAAAGGCGTCAGTCTAGCATAAGGCCCCTTAGTGACGAACGTGAAAAGGCGTATTGGTGGTCACTAAGGGGTTAAGGTATTTATCTAGGGGTATAGTTAGCATTTTGACCACACAGGTTTTTCGCTAAATATATTGGAATTAGTCTGTAAAAATTAAAATGTACTTTTTTTCTGAAACAACATATAAATTTTTATTACTTACAAGGAATAACAAAGAAAATGCACCCCAACATTTGTAAAGCAATGTCTCCCGATTACGACAATACCCCATATGTGGTAATAAACTGCTGTTTGGACCCACAGGGAAGGAGCGCCATTTGGATTTATGATTTTGCTGGAATGGTTTTCGGTGCCATGTCGCATTTGCAATGCACTGGAGGAACCAAAACAGTGGAAACCCCCCAAAAGTGACCCCATTTTGGAAAAACCTTCAAGGAGTTTTTCTAGGGGTATAGTGAGCATTTACACCCCACGGGTCTTTTGCAGAGTTTATTAGAATTAGGGCGCGAAAATTTATATCAAAATTTTTTCCACTAAAATTTTGAATTTTCTCATTTTCACAAGGGATAAAGGAGGAAAAAAACAACAATTTTTTATAAAGCAATTTCTCCCGAGTCCGAAAATACCCCACATGTAGTCATATGTTTTTTCATTAGAAATGAATTAACCCTTTAAGGACTGATCCATTTTTGCTTTCATATTTTAGATTTTCACTCCCCGCTTTCCAAGAGCCATAACTTTTTTATTTTTCCATCAATAGAGTGGTGTGAGGGCTTATTTCTTGCGGGAGGAGCTGCAGTTTTTATTGGTACCATTATTTGGTACATAAAAAGTGATTCAAAACTTGTATTACATTTTTTTTTTAGAGCGAAGGTGACAAAAAAAAACCAGCGATTTTGGCGGTTTCAATTATTACATTTTTTTTAAGGTGTGCACTGTGCAAATTAAATAATGGTATATTGTAATAGTTCAGACTTTTATGGACGTAGCGATACCAATTTTGTTCATTTTTTTACATTACTTTAGAAGAAAAATGCGAAAAGGTGTTTTTTTTTTAACTTTAAAAAAAATAAATTCTCACTACTAATAACTATAATTCTTCTACACATTTTATTAATCAATCCCCTTAGGGGACTTGAGCCAGCGATCATTGGATCACTGGTACAATACACTGCAATACTAATGTATTGCAGTATATTGTTATTCTTACAGGTTTCTGTAACAGAGCGATCGCTGTACCTGTCCGTTAGTACCGAGGGGGCCTGCTGTAATACACAGCTGACACCCGCAGCGTATGGAGCGGGCTCAGCACGTGAGCCGGCTCCATACATCAACCGCCGCACCATGACGGGCAATTAAGTCATAGTGCGCAAAGGGGTTAATGCACAGCGGATGGTTCAAAGTGAAAATTGCAATTTTCCACTGATACGCCATTTTAGTGCATAATATGTTGTGCCCAGATTGTGCCACAGAAGACAAATACCTCATATAACGTTAAGCGGGTTCTCTCGGGTATGGCGACGCCATATGTGTGGGCGCAAACTGCTGCTTGGGCACGCTGCAGGGCTCAGAAGGGAGGGAACGCCATTTTGCTTTTGGAGCGCAGATTTTGCTTGGCAGTAGTTTTGTTTGGGGGTTTTGCTGGTATTTCAGTTTATAATTTGGGGGCGTATGTAATCTGTGCGGAGTACATCAGGGTATATGTAATCTGTGCGGAATACATCAGGGCATAATAAGAGGGTATAATAATGGGGTAAATAAATAATATTTCATAGATATGTACCCGGTGTCGCACTGATAAATGGCGCCCGATCTTATCCACTTTTGGACACTCTGCACATATTGCATCACCACCTAGCCCTGTGAGGTCTTATTTGTTGCGGGACAATCTGTACTTTTCATTGGTACCATTTTGGGGTACATGCGATTTTTTTGATCACTTTTTATAAAAAAAATTTGCAAGCCTTGTGACCAAAAACAAGCAATTCTGACAATGTTTTTTAGTTTTATTTTTTGCGTCGTTCACCCTGCACTATAAATGACCATTATATTTTATTCTGCGGATCGGTACGATTACGGCGATACCATATGTATATAGTTTTTTTATGTTTTGCAGCGTTTGCGCAATAAAATCACTTTTTTATAAAATAATTTATTTTCTGTGTCACCATATTCTGAGAGCCATAAGTTTTTTATTTTTCAGTCAAAAAAGCTGTGTAAGAGCTTGTTTTTTGCGGGACGGGTTGTATTTTTTATCGGTATTATTTTCGGGTACATGCGACTTTTTGATCACTTTTTATTCTCTATTTTGGGAGGGGTGGTGACCAAAAAATAGCGATTCTGGTGTAGTTTTTTATTGAGTTTTTTTGGGGGTGTTCATCGTGCGGGAAAAATAACATTATAGTTTGATAGTTGGGGTCGTTACGAACGCGGTGATACCAGATATGTGTACTTTTTTTAACGTGTTCATTTTTTTCCTATAATGAAAGACTTATTATAGGAAAAAAAATGCATTGTTTGTTTATAGAACTTATAACTTTAATTTTGACACTTTTTTAAAAACATTTTTATTATCTTTTTTTTACTTTTTTCACTTGTCCCACTAGGGGACACTTAGACTTGCAGCTTTGATCGCTGCTAGAGTACATTACACTACACACGTAGTGTAATGTACTCTAACTGTCATTGTGACGTGACAGTCACACTGACAGGAAGCCTCGGAGGACCGGCAGGAGGCTGTTCCTCCGAGGCTTCCGTACATGGCAACCCGGAGGTCATTGTCTGACCTCCGATTGCCGTGACAAGCATCGGTAGCCCCCATGATCACTTCGTGGGGGTTGCCGATGTGCTTCAAACCACTTAAATGCGGCGACGGCAATACGTCGCCGCACTTAGGGGGTTAATTGGCGAAAGCAGCGGCGATGCTCCGCTGTCCGGCGAGACTGATGTGACAGCTGTCTAGGACAGCTGTCAGCGCGCGCCTGTCACTCTGTGTTTACACAGAGTGACAGTTTTAAATACTGACGAAAATGAACGTCCTGGGGCAGGAACTAGCAGCCGACCAGGACATTCATTTTCGTCCTTGGTCGTGAAAGGGTTAATATTGTGTAAATCCCCCTTATGCCACCAAAACAGCAATGCCCCCTCCCCCATTGGGGAGTGGACTCTACAAGACCTATAAAGGTGTCCCCTAGTATATGGCCTAAAGACTTTAGCAGCAGATCCTTTAAGTTACGAGTTGGGGCCCTTTATGGATCGGACTTGCATTTCCAGTTCATCCCACAGATGCTCGATCGGATTGAGAACTGGGAAATTTGGAGGCCAAGTCAACACCTTGATCTCTTTGTCATATTCTTCAAACCATTGTTACATAGTTACATAGTTACATGGGTCCATCAAGTCCATCCTTTCTCAATAAATTACACGTCATTCATTGCTTGAATAATTATAACCCTCAATGCCATTTTTCATTAAATAATCAACTAGCCTTTTTTTAATGCTGACATCGTATCTGCCATTACTACCTTTTGGGGTCGGGCATTTCATAGTTTGACTACTCTAACTGTAAAGAAGCCTTTCCTATATTGATGTCTGAAACGTCTATCTTCAACACGCAATAAATGTTTCCTGGTCCTTCGGAGAGTCCTTGGAAAGAACAGATCATGTGCTAGTTCTCTGTATTGACGACACATATACTTATACATGTTAATAAGATCACCTCTAAGGTGTCTTTTTTTAAAGCTGAACAAGCCCAATTTCTCTAGTCCTCCAATGTAAGTGACACCTCCCATCCCATTTAATAATCTAGTTGCCCGCCTTTGAACCCTCTCAAGTTCTTCTACGGATGTAGCCCCCTTTAGCTTAACTGTGATAACTTTCTGCAGCGTGATATCACACAACAAAAGCTATTGAAAAGTCATTGAAAAAATCAAGATAAGGAATCCAGCCACTGTTTATTTAATGCGTTAATAGTCAAGGTGAAGATGGCTACATCTGTATATCCTTTTTGCAATGTGGAGCCCAAAACTGAATTCTATATTCTAGATGTGTCCTTAAAAGGGATTTATAGAGGGCCAATATTACATTTGAATCACAGGATTTTATCTATCGCTTTATACACCCTAAAATCCTATTTTCTGTTGCAGCTGCTGCTTGACATTGAGTACTGCTGCTTAGCTTATTTGTAACCAGAATACCCAGGTCCTTCTCTTGTGCCGTTATCCCCAGTTTTATTCAATTTAATGTATATGAATTAATGCTATTATTGTTATTATCCCAAGTTCATTACTTTACATTTATCTACATTAAATTTCATCTGCCTGTTTTTGCCCATGCTGCCAGCTTATCTAAGTTTTTCTGTAATATTTTAGGGTATGTGCACACGATAACTGCAATTACGTCTGAAATTACGGAGCTGTTTTCAGGAGAATACAGCTCCTGAATTTCAGACGTAATTGCATGTACTCGCGTTTTGCGGGGCGTCTTTTACGGACGTAATTAGGAGCTGGTCTTCATTGGAGTCAATGAAAAACGGCTCCAATTACCTCCCAAGAAGTGTCCTGCACTTCTTTTGACGAGGCTGTAATTTTACGCGCCGTCTTTTGACAACGACGTGTAAAATGACAGGTCGTCGGCACAGTACATCATAAAGCCCATTGAAAGTAATGGGCAGATGTTTGCCGACGTATTGGAGCCATTTTTTCAGACGTAACTCGAGGCGTAAAACGCCTCCATTACGTCTGAAAATAGGTCGTGTGAACCCAGCCTTATAGTCAAGCTGAGTTTTAAGTATCCTAAGTATCCAAAAACTGACACCTTCCTATCAATCCCATCGACAAGGTCATTAATAAAGAGATTAAAAAGAATTGGGCTTAACACCGATCCTTGTGGTACCCCGCTAGCCTATTTTGAGTAAGTACCATTTATAACGACTCCTTGTTTTCTGTCCCTAAACCAATTCTTTATCCACTTGCCTACATGGTCCCTGTGTCTGTAGATTCAGAACAAGACTGTTGTGTGGAACAGTATAAAATGCTTTTGCAAAATCCAAATAAATCACATCCGCCGCATGACCAACATCCAGATTTTCACTTACCTCCTCATAGAAACCGTGCATGTTAGTTAGGCACAACCTGTTTTTCATGAATCCATGCTGGTTATCAGTTATTAGACTCTTCTCCGCTATATACTGTTGCAGTTCATCTCTTAGAAAACCCTCAAATACTTTACATACCACAGATGTCAAACTTACTGGACGGTAGGTACTCGGTTCCACCTTCTTACCCATCATAAATATTGGTACAACATCAGCCGTCCTCCAATCCTGTGGAACTCATCCTGTTACAAGAGAGTCTAAGAAGATGAGATACAATGGCCTGTCCAATACTGAGCTCAGTTCCCTTAATACTCATGGATGAATGCCGTCTGGGCCAGGGGATTTATCAATATTTAATTTGCTCAGACATAGCTGTACTTCCTCCTGTGTTATGTAGGCAATATTGGGTGGGGAATCTTTATTACTGTCCCCCTGAATATCTGGTACTGGCAGCTTATCAGTGAACACAGAGGAAAAGTACGTGTTTAATATCTCAGCCCTCTCTATGTCCTCTACAATTCTATTCCGATGGTCACATTTAGGAGGGTCAATATTATAAAATTTGTTATTTTTGGCATTAATATATTTATAAAAAATCTTTGGATTCATTTTAATGTCGTTAGCGATTTGTTTTTCTGTAGATATCTTTGCAAACTTGATTTCATTTTTACATTTGCTATTGAGATCCTTGTAAGGGTATGTTCACACAGCCTATTTACGGACGTAATTCGGGCGTTTTTGCCCCGAATTACGTCCGAAAAAAGCGCCTCGATAGCGCTGACAAACATCTGCCCATTGAAAGCAATGGGCTGACGTTTGTCTGTTCACACGAGGCGTATATTTACGCGCCGCTGTCAAAACACGTCGCGTAAATAGACGCCCGCGTCAAAGAAGTGACCTGTCACTTCTTGGGGCGTAATTGGAGCCGTTATTCATTGACTCCAATGAATAGCAGCGCCAATTACGTCCGTAACTGACGCGGCGTTTAAGCGCCTGCAAATGCCGTCACGGCTGAAATTACGGGGATGTTTCCTCCTGAAAACATCCCCGTAATTTCAGCCGTTACGGACGCTGTCGTGTGAACATACCCTAAGTCTGGAATGCTTTTTCTGAACCCTCAGCCTTCAATGTTTTGAATGCTTTTTGTTATTATCTTATTATATTCAGTAATAACCTATTCATCCATGTTGGTCTCCTTTTATTTCTAGACATTTTGTTACCAGTGGGTATAAACGTACTACACGATTCATGTAATATATCTTTAAAAGCTCCCCATTTAGCGTCAGAATCCCTATTTACCATTACATGATCCCAGTCAACAAGACTAAGTGTTTCACTCAGTCGATTGAATTTTGCTTTCCTAAAATTCGAGGTTTTTGTATTTCCCCTTCATACTGTTTTCTTGAATATTATATTCAAACTTACCACATTGTGGTCACTATTGCCCAAGTGCTCCCAGACCTCCACATCTGATATTGTGTCTGGTCTATTAGATAAGACCAGATCCAGCACATTATCCCCTCTGGTTTATCAACCAACAATGAAATAATGGTCTTGAATTGTGTATAAAAACTGTGTTTAGCAAATCCAGCAGCCTCTATGTCCCAATTAATGTCAGGATAGTTAAAATCCCCCAAAATCCCCCATAATAAGGACCCCATTACTATTTTCTGCCTTTTCTATTTGTTGCAGCATTTCATCCTCAGTCTGTTCAGTTATGTTCGGTGGCTAATAAACTCCAATTAGTAGTTTACCGTTATTAACCGTTCAATGAATATTTACCCATAAAGACTGCACACTGTCATAGTCTCCCACAATGTCTTCATTCAGGACTGGTCTTAGGCTGGATTTTACAAACAGACAAACCCATCCCCCTTTTTTATATTTTCTATCCCTTCTGAATACGGTGTAGACCTTCACATTTGTTACCCAGTCATGGCTCTGATCCAGCCAGGTTTCTGTTATGCCAACTACATCATAATCCATGTCAGTCATTAGAATCTCCAACTCCTCCATTTTACTTGCAAGACTTCTTGCATTCACCAGCATACATTTAATCTTACCGACACCTTTAATATTCTTAGGTCCGTATTTATTCCTAGTCACCTCCCTACTCGGCTTGCTATCCCCAGCCCCCACTAAATCCCTATAAACCCCTTCTGTATCCCACTCCCTATGTACTCTATCAACCCCGTTTGTGTATCCCCACACTCCCTCCCCCATATCCTAGTTTAAAAGCTCCTCCAGCCGTCTTACCATGATTTCCCCAGCACAGCTGCACCCTCCCCATTTAGATGCAGCCCATCCTTATAATAGAGCCTGTAGGCCACAGATAAGTTTCACCAGTTCTCCATGAACCCAAACCCTGCCTTCCTGCACCAATTTCTAAGCCACTTATTTAACTCCCGAATCTACCGCTGTCTTTCTAGTGGCACTGGTAGCATTTCTGAAAACACTGCCTTGGAAGTCCTGGACTTTAGGATCTCTCCTAGTTCCCTAAAATCATTCTTAAGAAACTTCCATCTCCCACTGACTTTATCACTGATACCGATGTGTACCATGACCGCCGGGTCTTCCACAGCCCCAACCAGCAATCTGTTTATTTGATCCGCAATATGCCGAAACCGAGCACCCGGCAGACAACACGCTGTTCAGCATTCGTGGTCGTGGCGACAGATGATCCTATTTGTCCGCCTAATAATAGAATCCCTACCACCAGCATCTGTCTGACCTTTGCTGCACTCCTACTCCCATCTTTCCTACAGCAATCTTTGTCCTGGTTGCTTGGAGCAACACCCTGCTGTAGTGATGCTGGCCCTGGACTTGCTTCCCTAATATCAGCCAAACAGGCATATTTACTAGTTTGTGCCAATTCAGGACTAACCTCCCCGACACATTTCCCCCTACCCCTTCCTCTGTTACCCTGCTACTAATCTGAGGATCCTGAGCTTGGCCCCCTCCACCCACCTCCATCTCGCTGGCCCCAGCCAGTGTTTGTTCAGTGAGCTTTAAACTCCTCTCCAGGTTTTGCAATGCTCCTAAATGTTGCAGGCTGCTTATTTAGATCAAGTACCTGGGCTTCCAAATACATAACATGCATAGTTACATAGTTACATAGTTAGTACGGCTGAAAAAAGACACATGTCCATCAAGTTCAACCAAGGGAAGGGAAAAGGGAAGGAAAAATTTCTACACATAGGAGCTAATATTTTTTTGTTCTAGGAAATTATCTAACCCTTTTTTAAAGCCATCTACTGTCCCTGCTGTGACCAGCTCCTGCGGTAGGCTATTCCATAAATTCACAGTTCTCACTGTAAAGAAGCCTTGTCGCCTCTGCAGCTTGAACCTTTTTTTCTCCAGACGGAGGGAGTGCCCCCTTGTTTTTTGAGGGGGTTTTACAAGGAACAGGATTTCACCATATTTTTTGTATGTGCCATTAATATATTTATATAAGTTAATCATGTCCCCCCTTAGTCGTCTTTTTTCAAGGCTAAATAGGTTTAATTCTTTCAATCTTTCCTCATAACTTAAATTCTCCATGCCCCTTATTAGCTTCGTTGCTCTTCTTTGTATTTTTTCCAACTCCAGGGCATCCTTTCTATGAACTGGAGCCCAGAACTGAACTGCATATTCTAGATGAGGCCTCACTAATGCTTTGTAAAGTGGCATTATTACATCCCTGTCCCGCGAGTCCATGCCTCTTTTAATACACGACAATATCCTGCTGGCCTTTGAAGCAGCTGATTGACACTGCATGCTGTTATTGAGTTTATGATTTACAAGTACACCCAGATCCTTCTCAACAAGTGAATCCGCCAGTGTAGCGCCCCCTAGGACATATGATGCATGCAGGTTGTTGGTACCCAGATGCATAACTTTACATTTATCTACATTAAACTTCATTTGCCAAGTGGACGCCCAAACACTTAGTTTGTTTAAATCTGCCTGTAATTCATGAACATCTTCCATAGTCTGAACTATATTACATAGCTTGGTGTCATCTGCAAAAATAGAAATAGTGCTATTAATCCCTTCCTCTATATCATTAATAAATAAGTTGAATAATAGGGGTCCCAGCACTGAACCCTGGGGTACACCACTTATAACCGGGGACCATTCAGAGAAGGAATCATTGACCACAACCCTCTGGATACGGTCCTTGAGCCAATTCTCAATCCAATTACAAACTATATTTTCTAAACCTATAGTCCTTAATTTACCCATTAGGCGTCTATGGGGGACAGTGTCAAATGCCTTTGCAAAGTCCAAAAACACTAAATCCACAGCGGCCCCTCTGTCTAGACTTCTGCTCACCTCTTCATAAAAACAGATTAGGTTAGTTTGACAACTTCTGTCCTTAGTAAAACCGTGCTGGCTGTCACTTATAATGCTATTTATTGTCACATAATCCTGTATATAGTCCCTCAATAGCCCCTCAAACATTTTCCCCACGATGGATGTTAAGCTTACTGGTCTATAATTACCCGGGGAAGACCTAGAGCCCTTTTTGAAAATAGGCACCACATTTGCCCTGTGCCAGTCCCTTGGCACTATACCTGTCACTAGAGATTCTCTGAATATTATGAAAAGGGGGACAGAAATAACTGAACTAAGCTCTTTAAGAATGTGCATCTAGTACGAAGATATTCACCCTCAAACGGCTGTTCAAGGCATGCATACATTGAACAAGACAAACACCTGGTAGCATTGTACATTGAGCACATTTTTAAATGGGGATACACAGTACAGTAACAATTAAATTACTTTATTTTAGCACAGAATACACAGCAATGTACAAAGAACATTTACCAAACCTTGTTTTCCTATGTCCTTTTGTTTAACTCTACATTTATCTGTGAAATCACACTTTACTGCACTCTCGCTCCACTCAGCAAAACCTCGCTTGCAGTCTCTTGACTTGCAGCTCAGGCAAACAAGGCCCAGGTGCAGCAATTGAAATAGATTTTTATTTTTTTTGCTTACCCGTTGCAAAAAACTTTAATCCCACCACATGCAAACAAATTCCTGAACAATTTTTGCAGTGTGGCAAGCGCATTATCCAACTGAAATAGTCCACTGCCAGTACGGACTACTGTTGTCATGAAGGGGTGTACTTGGTCTGCAATAATGTTTAGGTACCTGATACGTGTCATAGTAACATCCACATGAATACCAGGAACCAAAGTTTCCCAGCAGGACATTGCCCAGAGCATCACTCTGTCTCCGCCGGCTTGACTTTTATTCTACAGCGCATTCTGGTGTCATCTCCCTCCCAGGTAGCGACGCACATGCTTTACGACGTCCAAATTATTGAAAAGAAAACGTGATTCATCAGACTAGGTCACCTTCTATTGCTCCATGGTCCAGTTCTAATTCTCACGTACCCATTGAAGGTGTTTATGGAGATGGACACCCCTATCCATCGCCATAAACACCTACAATCGGCACGTGCGAATCAGAACTGGACCATAGGTCGCCTGAGCCAGGGCTGGCCTTAGGTTGGATGGCGCCCTGTGCAGGACTCTCTATTGCTGCCCTCCACAAACCAAAAATGAACCACATATATAGACACGCACATACTGGAACATATATACTGTACATACATGAAGGCAGATATTTAGACTTACAGACAAATATATATATATATATATATAAATATAAATATATATATATATATATATATATATACACACACACACACACACACACATACACACACACACACACACACACGCACACAGACACACACAAACACACACAGACACACATAAACACACACACACACAATGAAACTTATACAAATACATAAAGGTAAATATATAGACACACAGGCACAAATACACGTACACACCCATATGTAAACAGTACAGATAATGTATTAGATATTACCTGCAGTCCTATGTCACAGTACACCACAGATAAAGTCATAATCCTCTTAGTACAGATAATGTAGTAGTGTTACCTGCAGTCCTATGTCACAGTACTCCACAGATAAAGTCATAATCCTCTTAGTACAGATAATGTAGTAGTGTTACCTGGAGTCCTATGTAACACCACAGAGCACATGCCATATTTGTTTGAATGCACATCCGCTATACATACATGGATGGCGCTAAGAGGTTAAAGGGGTTGTTAGTGTTAAAACTTTTTACGTGGCAGCAGGAGAGGAGTGCTTTAAATAAAAAGGAGCCCATACTTACCTCTCTCCTCCGAGACGTTCCTGCGCTGGGGGCTCCCGTCACCTCTGTTCTCTGCAGCGGTGACACCATGCCGACAGTATATCAACGCTGCAGTCTATTACTGGCCTCAGTCTATTACTGGCCTCAGCTGAATATCGATGAGGACATTAATAGGTTGCAGCGGTGATGTACTTTCGACATGACGTTACCGCTGTAAAAAACAGAGATCAGATGTGGCAGAAGTCCCCAGCGCAGGAGGGTCTGAGAGGAGAGAGGTAAGTATAAGTTCTTTTTTTGTTTTAACTTTTCCTCCTGCTGCTTCAACAACATTTTTTTTTATTCCGTTCAACCCCTTTAACGTAACGTGAACAGAGTTTTAAAAAGCAACAAATGGTAAATGTACACTATGGAGGCACTGAATTCTGTGCCCATTTGCCATTTATTAACACTTTAGTGTTGTTCATTGCCACCATGGTGACCAATAGCCACTGATTGCCCTTTAGTGTCCTTCTGTTTGGTGCCCCCTTGATGCCCATTTGCCATTTACTGACCCTTTAGCACCCCTTGTCACAGAAGAACAATAAAGGGGCAATAAATGGCAAATGGGCACCAAGGTGCCACTGAATCCTCTGCCCATTTGCCATTATTGCCCTATTTAGACCCCAATTAGTGCCCAAATGCATTGGAAGACAGTCTGCATGGTGTCACCTCCCTGTCTTGCGTCCTGAATGATGTCCTCACACCTGTCTTGTCATTCAGGACGCATGACAGGAAGAGTGAACGTTAGACGCAGAGCAGGGCAGCCAGTATTGAGGTCAGTGCAGATAGTGATTGGCACCTGACCCGCTGGTGCCCTAAACTGTAGTCGCGCCGCAGGGCAGGCACACCCGCTGGCGCCCCCCTAACCGTATGGTGGCTGGCGCCCTGTGCGACCGCACCGGTCGCACGTAGCTGAGGCCGGCCATGCCCTGACCGATCTGCAGCTACAAAAGCAACAAGCTGTAATGCATTGTGTGTTTTGACACCTTTATATATTTTTTAGCAATTTGTATTATAGTAACTCTTCTGTGGAATTGGACCACATGGACTAGTCTTCGCTACCCATGTGCATCAATAAGCCTTAGGCTTCCATGACCCTGTCGCCGGTTAACCAGTTGTCCTTCCTTGGACTACTATGGTAGGTACTAAGCAATAGAGGGAAAACCCCACAAGACCTGCCATTTTGAAGATGGTCTGACCCAGTCATGTAGCTATCACAATTTGGCCCTTGTTAAAGTCGCTCACATCCTAATGTTTTTTTCTGTATCCAACACATCGGGGGGACTTTATCAACTTTTCTGGCCTGGTCATAGTAATCTCAATTTGTGGGAAAATTTTTTACTTTTGTGCCATTTGCGTGCTTCTAACCAATGTTCCAAAATGTGGCGGGGCCATAGCAGCAATTTTTTTTATAATTTATTCCAGAAACTCACGTAAATATAGAGGAAATCTAGATTTCACTCTGTGGCCAGGAGCGTAGCAGGGTATAGGCTGACCCTGTGAAGTGTGACCACGATTAATACGCGCATGGCAAGTGGAAACTCTAAACAAATTTGTTGCATCTTACTCCACTGGAGCAGAGAGATTAGACTGGCATGTAAAACCCCAGCATTTCTAAATCTGCCCCATCAAGTTCAAGAACTGACTGTTCACTTGCTGCTAATATTTTCCATCCCTTGATAGGTGCCATTGTAATGAGATAATCAATGTTATCACTTCACCTCTCAGTGGTTTTAGGCCGACAATTCAGGTTGCTGTTCCAATGCATTTAAAAAAAACACAACATTTTTCCTGCGATTTTTGTAAAAAATCGGGGTAAAATAGTGCGTTTCTACTGTGACTGAGCAAAAAAAGGATTTTAACCCCAACATACAATTCTCAACCTTAGGCCTGATTTACACGAGCGTGTGCGTTTTGCGCGCGCAAAAAACGCTGCGTTTTGCCCGCGTTTGTACTGCGTATGCACTGCGTATACGCAGCGTTGGTGCGTTTTAAACGCGCGCACGACTAGCGTTTGCATTGCACGTAAAAAACGCAGAGGGGATTAGTGGGACGCCCGCCTACAAATAGGCCAGCTGGCTCAACCCCTGCTTGCTGGTAGAAGCCTGTTTAGAACCTTATTTCCGCCTCTGCAGAAACCACAGTGTGTGTTTTTCCCTCCACGTTGGAATCGCCTTGACACCCCACTATTATGGCTTCGCCAGCGCTGGCGCGTGTGCTTCTTGTTTGGATGATCTCACGTCGGTTTGGCGAGCGCCGACACATGCTGCAGCACCAGACGCCTGTAAGAAGTCGCATTTGGGTTCATCCACTTGTGGCCCAACGTACAATAAAAGGCCATTTCCATACCCTGTATGAGGACTTACGCCGGCATCCAGACAAATTTCGAGCCTTCTGCCGCATGTCTGTGGCCACATTTGACCTTCTGTTTGCGCAAACTCGCTCTGGTCTCACCTACCAGAATACCAACATGAGACGCTGCATTTCGGCCGAGGAACGGCTGCTTGTGACCTTGAGGTATGTGTGAAGCTGCTAGAACTTAGTCCATGCCGCTGTCTGCTTCACCAGCCCCCCACTAACATGTGTTCTGCCTTTCTTTTTCTTTCTCGTTCTTTTCTAGATTTCTGGCCACAGGCAATAGTTATCATTCGTTGCATTTTGCATTTCTTTTGGGAGTCACCACCATTTCCTTCATTGTCATATCCACCTGTGTCGTGTTGTGGCAGAGGTTAAAGAGCACGGTCATGCCTCAGCCCACGACAGAACAGTGGCTAAGTATTTCAGAGGGATTTCTTAGAGCTACTGAATTTCCAAATTGCATTGGTGCCCTTGACGGCAAACACATTCGTGTGAGAAAGCCCCCACACAGTGGCTCGCAATACTATAACTACAAGCAGTATTTTTCTATGGTATTGTTAGCCTTGGCGGACACTAATTATTGTTTCACTATTGTTGACATTGGCTCGTATGGAAGCTCGGCAGATGCACGCATATTCCGTACATCAAGAATGGGGAAGCGACTCGTGAATAGGCGACTGGCGGTGCCGGAACCTTCCATCCTCCCGGGCTCCAGCGGGCCCCCAATCCCGTATGTAATCGTGGCGGATGAGGGGTTTGCACTCACAAGGCAAGTCATGCGTCCCTTTGCAAGAAGGGGCTTGGATGACCGTCGGCGCATGTTCAATCTCCGCCTGGGCCGAGCTCGGCGATGTGTGGAATGTGCCTTTGGCATTATGTCAAACAGGTGGCGTGTCTTTCTGTCAACAATGCAATTGTCCATGCAGAATGTCACACGTGTTATACAAGCGGGTGTAGTTCTGCATAACTTCTGCCACATTAATGATGCTAACTTTGATGCAGAATATATCCTAACACATGCAGGCACCACTGACAATGTCCCGGTGATTCCTCTCGGCCGATCTGTCTCTTCCGGCCTTCGAGTGCGTGATACTTTGGCGGCATATTTTGTGTGCCCATCTGGACCCGCACCGTGGGGGGCTGATGACCTTTGAAGGGGTGTATGTTGTTTGGCGGCTTCACTACCCACGTCACATGTGACCATTTATTTATTTCGTGTTTTTTTGGGGTGGGTGTTGGGTTAGGGACTCGCAAAACATGAGGACCCTTGACGCGGCATGCGAGCTTACATCTCTCGGGGTTTGAGCAGGACTTTAGACAGTTGCCGACTTACTTTCCCCAGATATCATGTTGTGCGGACTACAGTTAGGAAAGTCCTATTGCAAGTGTACTTATTTTGCTTCGGGGCCCATGGCAGGACCTAAACTTTGCCATCGCTTGCAAGCAATGTCAAACCCCGAGAGATTAACTAAAACCTCATATCACGTGGTCATGCATTGGCCCAAAAGGCCAGAAGTGTAGGCAAAGGAAATGTGTGCCAAACCTTGTGTTGTGTGGTATAAATGAATAACAACACGAATTCAAACCATTAACCATGAAATTTTTTATTTAGGTCTTAGGATCAAACACAAACTTTTATCAGCAAAACATAGACACCAACATGGTGTATAGTAATACTCATCAAAAACATGAGCCCACAACAAACGTGGCCAGGCCTGCACCACACGCAACTGTGGCGTCCAAATCTATTGGCACCAACACACTCAGAGGTGTTGGTATTGTTGTCCTGGGGAGGCATATGCCTGCATTTCAGCACCACTATGCTGGACCTGGAGCTGGGTAGGTTGTTCCTCGCCAGCATAGTGGTGCTGATGTTGTGGGTGGAATGTTGGCCCTGCGAAGTGGGGAGCCATAAGGCGCATGTACGGATGCGGCCGGCCCATCTGGGGGACAGGGTGGAATTGGGCAGGCACCTGGGGCGTGGTTGGCGGCATGTATTCACTGTGCTGTTGCTCTATGGCCGTGAAACAGATGTTTGGATTGTGGGGCGGTCTGCAAGCGTCGATCAATGTGACTATCGACGCCTGCAGACGGCCCATACGGTCCATGGGCACCAGGCGTAGGAGGGGGACTATGCTGCGCCCGAACTAATCATTCCCGTCCTCTTCTGCGGCTCGCCTAAGATAGTCGAGGACCCGAGTATCTACCTGGGCAGGTGTGGAGGGCTGTGGTGCACGAACACGGCGACTGCGGGCACGCACGGGGCGCTCCTGTGCTGGAGAGGCGACGGGCCCTGCAGACTGGCCAGGTGCGGGCTCCTGGGGTGTCGGCTCTGGGCTGGGCGGCAGGACATTGGGAGCAGGAGGTTCTCGCAGAGACTCCCCCACGTCAGTCTCCTCTGCGGTGTCCTCCAAATTGTCGGTGGTTCTACAAGGGAAAAAAAATGTAAGAATACAATATAGAACATTGCCCACACCAACACGTTGGCAAACAGGACATTGGCAAACACACATTAGACACATGCAAAGGCATAAACTCTTACGTGCGCATCTCCATGATGTCCTTCAAGAACATGAGCTGCTTTGTGTAAATGTAGGGGCGTTTGCGAGATGCTCCATCTCCGCTGCGTCCCTTGTCACCCATCTCTCGCCTAAATTGATCACGGCAGCTCCGCCACCGTGTTTTGATATCTTGGACTGTTGGATGTAACAAAAACATAACACGCCATCAGAACTATCACCTCTCACTTCCAAATGAAGGGCCCTGCAGTGCCAATGACGTGGGACACGGGGATGCACCTGCTCCACCTAAGTTTCTCGTGCTAATGAGCGGAATACACATACAGGGCCCCAGGTCTTCTATAGGGATGACAGGCATTGACAGAAAATGCGTGGTACTCACCCAACCGAGTGCGGTCCCGGGTTCGGCCAGTCTCCCACTCTTGCTCAAACAGGTTCTGGGCGACCACCTCCCATGCGTCCTCCTTTACCGTTCTGTTGTGGTACTCCTCTGATCGGGTGTCCCATATTGCAGGATGGTCCTGGACAAAGAGGATGAGGCGCTCGACATCCATCCCGCGCGGCATGGCAGTAGAATAGATGACACGCTGAAAGCAACCTTGACAGAGTCTCCAGGCACTGGCTAGGCTTGCCCCCTCGCACTGGAAACGCAGGCACTTCCTGGTTTGGGTTTGCTTTGTCTAGCTTTATAGACTCTTTTGCATGGACATAACAGCTCTTGCGTGCTTTTCGCGCATGCAACGCAGGAGCGTCCGTGTGTCATGCGTTGTTTTCACGCATCCATTGACTTCATTCACCCATTGCGTGAAAAACGCACGATTATAGAACATGTCGTGAGTTTTACGCAACGCACTCACGCTGCACAAAATTAACGCATCGTCTAAACTGCCCCATAGAGTAATATAGGTGCATACGACACGCGTGAAAAGCACGCGCGTCGCACGCGCGTATATTACGCTCGTGTAAATGAGGCCTTAATGTTATGGCTGAACAATGTATATGTGTAGTAAAATAAAAACTTTCAACATCTATTTTTATGCATCTTTCACTCCAGGAAGTCTTCCCTTTTTTATGGATAGATTTAGTATGCTGCTGCAACTCTGGATATAAGTTGCCCTGACAGAGCTCAGGGGTTCTCTGTGAAGAAGATCCTTGGAGATCTGCTGTGATTGCAAAAGAATATTGACGCTGCATAACCATGTTGCTCTGTGTGCCCAGTGTCTTGAAGAAAGCAACAACACAACCAGGAGGAAAGAACTTTTCTTAAATTAGTTTTGCTAAGCTGATTCCTGCATTATTATGTAAATGTGTGTCATGGGAAGGGTCACCTTCCCTCATTTTGATGTGCATGTACATGATGGTGATCGTGCGGGCATAAAATCTCCAATCCCAGCCATTTAACTATTTAAATGCTGCGGTCAGTAGCGACCGCAGCATTTAAGTGGTTTGAGTGAGGTAGAGGGCTCCCACTTTCACCCTTTGTCGGCCCTCGAAGTTTATAAAAAAATACATAAAAATAAGCAGTAAAAATAAAATGAAAACATTTTTTTCATTAAAAATTGTTTCATTTAGTAAAAGTGTTAAAAAAACACATATATGGTATCGCCGCGATCGTAACGACCCAAACAATAACGAAACACATTAATCAAACCACATGAAGAGCGCTGTACAAAATAAAAAAAATTAAAAGAGCAACAGCAGAGTGGAAAACGATAATATACAAGCAATGGCAGGTCATCAGTTACTGACTGAAGAATTTTGACATAAACTGGTTGAAATGACTATGTACACTTGGAATTTTTGTAACTTCGCAAAGACAGACACTGTTCTAAGATCTCCTCCAATGAATAACAATTATAATGTAGAGCAGTAGTTTGCGTTCATAAAGATAAAATACAAAGTAGCACCTGCATAACCCTCGTGCTCTTTCACATTGGTATATGGATGTGATTGATGATATGTTAGCACGTGGTGGCTTTTTAATCTCTACTGTCAACCACCTGGAGACTGGGTCAAGCAGATGTTTGTAAATCTCCTTAAGCTGAATTTTAAAAATAATTTGCTTTAATTTAACTCATTAATGGGGATTCTATAATCTTTATGTTACATGTTTTTGTCATTTTTCTCATTGGGCACAACTTAGTGTGTCATCACAATGCGTTATCTAAAATTTCCCGTAGGTCTACAGGTAAATTTACCCAACCATCTCAGCTCAGGAAGCTATCAGAGTGTATTTAAGACATATGCTCATATATTTGTTTATAAAATAGATCTTCTATGTAGCTGACCGAAGTTAAAAACATGGTATACCAGTGCATATAATAATGCAAACAAGACAACTATATAAAAGAGGAAAAAATAGGGTAAATCCAAAATGAGCAAATAGTATGGTCAGTAGTATGCAGTGGTGCTATAGAGTATATACACTAAGCAATAAAAAAAACAGCAGAGCTAACAGATTGCAATTACATAAAGTTCATGCTACAAGACAGGACACTATGCAATGAGAAGATACTGTACCATGATAACATTAACTAATACGTAGTAGTTGACTAGATTAGCTAGATTATTAAATGGGATGGGAGGTGTCCCTTACAATGAAACACTAGAGAAATTGGGCTTGTTGAGCTTGGAAAAAAAGACGTCTTAGAGGTGATCTTATCAACATGTATAAATATATGTGTGGTCAATAAAAAGAACTAGTGTAGCGTCCATGGCCGCGGGCCTTTGGGTTTACTCACCTCCTGACGCCCGTAGCCATAGATCTGTGAGCGCTGGTCCCCACCTCCTTCCTAGGAGATGCCAGTGCTCACTTCCGCTCCAGTCCACTGTGTCCCATAGGGTGCGCACGCACGCTCGTGCCCGCTCTTAAAGGGCCAGTGCTCGCACATGAGGATCATCATCATCATCAACTCACATGATTTCCTGGACTATAAGAAGGCCCCAGCCCTTCTGATCCTTGTCTGAGCGTTGTTAGTATATCCCAAGTCTGTCCCTTAGTGTTTCCCGTTCCTGTTGTTACCCGTGCCCTGTTACCTGTTCCTGTATCCCATGCGGTGTTCTTTTTCCTGTGCCTACTAGTTGGAGTCATGCCTACGGCACCTGCTGTTGTTTGCCACGTCCTGTGTCATCCGCCATGTCCTGTGCCATCTGCCACGTCCAGTGTGATTCGCCACGTCTGGCGCAACCTGCGGCACCTGCTGTCATCTGCCACGTCTGGCGTTACCTGCTGCTCCCACCTCCATCTGTGCCAGAGCTGTGGCCACTGTCTGGACTATCCAGGTACCGTTGTGCGGGACTTTGTATTGCTGGGGTTCCCTGTTGTTTGGCCAGCTGCCTCCCCACTACGGCGGTGCGGCCTAGTGGGTCAACATACCCACAAACCGTGTCAACTAGCACATAATCTGTTCTTTCCAATGACTCTACAAAGGAGCATGGGACATTCATTGCATGTGGAAGAAAGATGTTTCCAACATCAATATAGCAAAGGGTTCTTTACAGTTAGAGTGGTCAAACTATGGAATACGCTACCCTAAGAGGTAGTAATGTCAGATACTATGTCAGTATTTAAAAAAAAAAGGGCTAGAAGATTATTTACTGACAAATGGCATTGAGGGTTATAACTAATCAAGCAATGAATGCCGTCTAAATTAATGAGAAAGGATGAACTTGATAAATTTGTGTCTTTTTTCAACCTATGTAACTATGTAACTGTGTAAGCTGAAAAACTGGGTCACTTAGCAGTATAAGGGTCTATGAGAATTCTAGATGACCACATATGTACAGTACTGAAAGGCCACTAGCAGCGAGTGGATGTGTCTCTTCTGTTGGTTGGCCATAGTGGGAGCTATTAGGACTTTATCCGGATGTTAGCCGGGGTTATAATGAAAACCATTGAGGAGGTTTGGGATGCACTCATGATAGAAAGCATAGGTTTGAAAGAGAAGAGGTCAAGTCGTGTATGGAGCTCTGTGGAAGCATGTCTACTCTCAAGAGCCGCTGGACTAGCCCCCAATTAGGCTGTAGCCTTCACTCAAGAAAGGTTACCCTTATAGGGAGCTCAGGGTTTGTAAGAGAATCAGATCATTGGTGCTAATTCTGATGAAAACTTTAACCCCAGATGTTTTTTGCCTCACAGGGGTTATCCCACAACAACAACTTATCACCTATCACCTAGGTGCATTTTGGAAAGACATGTGCGCTGTGCTAAATAATGTCCTTAGAATGTCTCTTCATGTGACTCCGGCTTACTCGGCGCTAATACCTCTAATCTCAATTTTACTCTATTTAAATTAGATCATTTTCTTGCTCGCAGCCAGAATCCATATCGATTTTAAGGAGAGATCCCCAGATTTATATCTTCGGATGGTCATTTCATGAGATACATGTATATATCTTTAAGGAATTGACTGTGGTTACTGCATGTACTATGTAAGGATATTTTAAAACATGGCAGCCGTGGATGAGTTTTGTAATGGGATATCTTTTTCATGGTATTCGACTATCGTATATATAATTCCTGCCTATTCTCTACTTTATGTGAGAAGAATACAAATAAGAACTAGTCCGAATTTTTATTTTTATATATATATTTAGACCCCTGACAGGTATCCTCTGATTTACGGCGTTGCTTTAAGGTTTTGTGATGCACTACTAGCCTGAGATCTAAAGTTTATTGTTCATCCTTTTTTTTATTATTATTGCAGATGTTTTTTTCTGTCTGATTAAAATGTAACACTTTTCTTCTTTCTTTTTGTACTTCAAACCCCTCTACGTTGGGGAAATGCTTTTGTATTTTCTTTCTGAAAGCGACAATTCAATAAATACTTTTGAAACACAAAAATATTCTGAACATGGCAAAACTCCATAGCAGCAAAAAGTGGTTATCGTCACTCTTTGCAATTAGACTTTCTCTGAGAGACAGGTAAGGTCATTTGTCACCTCCTGATTTATGATCTATCTCAGAAATTTATTAGCTGTAAAAGGAGTATGAGAATGCTCCATTAACCAGGGATAAGAGTTGAAACATTTACTTCATTTATTTCATGTGACAATTCTTAGTATGTGCATTTAATAAGTATATCAGTGCATGTAAGCGGTTCACATTAAAACTTGCTACCTTGTTCTGATGCCAGTGGTATCTTCAGTTAAAAAAATATATGTAATTTGATAAATTTCAGCCTATATTATCATGGTCGAGGATTTGCTGTCTTGTTTTATCTTTAGCAAACATAATACAATGATTGACGTGAAAAAAATGATTAAAGCTTTACTCAGGGCTAGACTCACTATACACTATACGCACAGATAAGGTTCTGTTTGCAGCTCTCCTGCCCCTCCATGGCGTACTCCAGGCTTTATTGGACTTTTGACACTTATCTAACCATCAAAGGGAGCCTGTCAGCAGATTTGACCTCCAGAAGGTGATAACCAGGGCCGCACCGTCCATGAGGTGAGATGAGCATCTCGCTTCAGGCTGCAACCTGCTGCTTCTCTGAGGGGATGACAGCCCCACTGAAACCAGCCACCGCCACCCACTCCTGCACTATAATTATACCTGCATCTATAGGACACAGATACAATTACATGCATAAGCAATGAATGGCGGGGCACGTTCCGTGCCCCACCATTCAGCGCCTTCAAATGACGTAAGCCACGTATCACTGCGCCGCTTGCTTAGTTGAATGGAAGGTCACTTCACCCCACCAAACAGCGCCTTTCAGCGATGCAAGAGGCTCGATGACATCATCGAAAGACGCTGATTGGCAGGGAAAAATTACTTGCCCAGCCACTCAGCGCCTTTTATGGAAGCAAGCGGCATGATGATGTCACCGCACCACTTGCGTCGTTAAAAGGTGCTGAGTGGCTGGGGATGTCAATCAAAATCTAGGGGCGCACTTTAAATTTTCACCTCAGGCAGCAGAAAAGCTAGAATCGGCTCTGGTGATACCTATTATTAACAGGACTTGGCAAAGCAGTTAAAACATTGCTCTGTTCTGATAATGGAAACATTCCTGAGAAAATGATGTTTTATCTATGCACGCAATGTATGCTAATTAAGTCAAAAGTGTCTGGCAGCCATTCATTTTTCAGTGTGTGTCCTGGCTTATTAGCGGCAACACCTCCCAAACCCTCTGCTCTGCTTGATTGACATCTCCTGGAAAAGACCTCATGTGGTGCAGTAGACGTCATTCAAGCGTGGAAAGGTTTTAGAGGCGTTGCCGCCGATAAGTCAGGGTACTGCACAGGAGAATGAACAGCTGCCGAACTCTTTTGGCTTCATTAACATACGGCGCATGCATGAATAAAACATATTTTTCTCAGGAATTCTTACATTATCAGAGTAAACATGGGGAAGTTTGAACTGCTTTCCCAATACCTATTGAGCATAGTTAACAGCTTATGATGGTCAAATCTGATAACAGACTCCCTTTAACTTCCATTAAAGGGGTTTTCCAAGTTATTCCAAAAAGTTATTACTCACCTCGCGTGTTCCAGCGCCGCTGTTTAATGGCATAGCTGCAGTGATGATGTGCCCGTATAACCACATGATAGCTGCAGCCAATCAATGACCCCAACGATTCTGTTCCATATATGCACTGAGACCAGTGATTGGCTGCAGCAATCATGTGGGTATACAATAGAAAAAACTAAGGTGCCTAAGGCACAGGGAAACCCTTTTCCCAGCTACCAACAATTATATTAATATTTAACTTTTATTGTTGTATTTCTAAAAGGTCCAGGAGGGACAAGAAGAGCACAAAAAGTTAAAATTTGCTAAAGACCATTGGTCTTTAGCAAATTTTAACTTTTTGTGCTCTTCTTGTCCCTCCTGGACCTTTTAGAAATACAACAATAAAAGTTAAATATTAATATAATTGTTGGTAGCTGGGAAAAGGGTTTCCCTGTGCCTTAGGCACCTTCGTTTTTTCTATTGCAGTTTTTGCCCTGCCAGCTACTGGGGTCTTTCAGAATTTATCATGTGGGTATACAAGCACGTCATCACTGTAGCCATGTCAATAAACAGAGGCGGGGCGGACCGAAGCTGGAACATGCGAGGTGAGTAATAACTTTTTTTAATGAATCCCTCCCTCTCCTTCCACTTTTTGGAATAACTCTGAAAAGCCCTTTAATTGCAGCTCCCATTAAGCACACACACACACACACACACACACACACACACAACTGTACTGCATATACAGACAAAGAAAAAGTAAAAAATAAATAGCTACTGTAGAACATTTAAAAACTATAAGGGTATGTTCACACGGCCAAATTTCAGACGTATACGAGGCGTATTATGCCTCGTTTTACGTCTGAAAATATGGCTACAATACGTCGGCAAACATCTGCCCATTCATTTGAATGGGTTTGCCGACGTACTGTGCAGACGACCTGTTATTTACGCGTCGTCGTTTGACAGCTGTCAAACGACGACTCGTAAAAATACAGCCTCGTCAAAAGAAGTGCAGGACACTTCTTTCAGACGTTTTTGGAGCTGTTTTCTCATAGACTCCAATGAAAACAGCTCCAAAAACGAGTTGGTAAAAAAATGAGTTGGTAAAAATGCGAGTTGGTAAAAAAACGTCTGAAAAGCAGGGTCTGTTTTCCCTTGAAAACAGCTCTGGATTTTCAGACGTTTTGGTTGACTACGTGTGAACATACCCTAACAAACACAATATTTCTCTTTTGCAGACCTAATATTATTTTATTAAACTAAAATTGAAGACATGATACATTCCCTTTAAACCTACTTTGGTAATGGCATTTCAAAACGGCTTCCTATAGGTAAGGCTATGTTCACATCACATTTTTTTACTCTATTTTCATCCGAATATTGTCTTCATATTACATGTGGTTTTAATCAGGTTTTTAAGTTAAACATTTTGGTGGTGTTTCTTTTTAATTTCCATGTCTAAAAAATTCAGAAATATTGCAGTTTTCCAACTGAGCACTGAATTACAAAATCACCCAAAACTTCCTGTTTTGCAGTGATAACATGGGAATGCCAACATTTTGCATTGGGAGGGGCACTAATTGTAGACTTTACCTACAGAAAAGTTCCATTTTGAACCTAATAATGCCCCTTCGCTAATAGTGCCAAAGAATGAGTTACTAGTTCATTGTTCTCATTACATGTATTGATGAACTTTTATTAATACCTAAGTATTTTTTTGACAGTGTATTATAATACACAAGCGCACTAAGATTAAAATTTACAGTGAAGCGCTACTTGTTATATTATGTTAGAATAGTACTGGTGGAATTGCATTGTTACTCTTAGCCTTGGCTGCCTAAGATATCTCTACTACAACTTACTTTTGTACAAAAACAGTTAAGGTGTCCAGTTCTGGATCCTCGACACCTCCCTAAGCATTACACGAACTGTATATATTGATCCCACTAACGTGTATTACAGAGCTATTATGGCTTCATCAGGGATCTAGGATCTAACATCTGGCTTGAGGCCTGTAGTCGATGATTTATAGTCTGAATGGTCTGCTGTGTTTGGGCGCAAATCGCAAGTCCCTCGCAAATGTACATGCATAGACTCAATTGTAAGTTGCAGGCACTGCAACTTATTTGCGACATGTTAGCGATTTTTCTTTATTATCTTTTGGATGTCGCCAAGCCTAAATCGGATGCGACTCACAACTAATTCTCATCCTAAAATAGTTTCGCTAGAAATTCCAACTTTTTTGTTTTTTTAAACATAATTTTTAGTTTAACATTTTTTTGAAGGTAAAGACAAAATAGAACTCCTAACAGCCATACATGACCTGGTGGACCACCAAAAACTGTCACCATTAGACTTAAAGGGGTTGTACAAAACAGCTTGTGCACTTTTGTTTTTTGCGTTCTTATTTATTGATGCTTCTGTATAATATTTGCTAGATTCACAATATGCTTTCTTATTGTAAAAGAATAAAATGTAATTAATAAATTAAAGGATGGTCTATGTCTTTCTTCACAGTACCTACCGGACTGAAAGCCCAGAATATTCACTGTGACTGCAATGACGAAATAACCGAAAAATAGGATAAACACCAATTTACACATGAGGTACATGTTTTAGTATTAATATTTCCTGTTAAATTATTCAGAAAGAGTTATCTCAATCTCTTGCATATAAATAACAGTTTTCTATTATGAAAATGATGTTAATTGCTTGCGAATTATGAAAACACATTTTATAATGCTAGGTGGAATTTTTGTATCTTAATTTACACAGTGGGTTACTTAGTCTTAAAACGTAGTTAATCTTCCACGTGACTTTTTAGAAGAAGCTGTCATATGTGTGTACATGAGGAAAAACATGATTTCTGGCCATTATATGACTTGTATTCTGCATTTTTAGCAGCTTTACCCTATACAGGCTCTACCTCTAATTCTCAATTGTCTCAAAGCTAATGGGGGGGGGGGGGAGAGCTTAATTGCTATCATGTCTCCCATACAAAGCACACATAAAGAAGAGAACATACTGCTCCCCAATTGCTTTGTAGCACAACCTCAGAAGCAGCGGCAATATGGAGGTGATTATACGGCAGTACTGAGCAATGTAGTTGTGAATCAAGCACTGGGGTAAGATATACAGTAACACTTACTAGAAGCTGCAGTAGCATCTGTGTGTCTCTCACTCTGCACTTGCTCCTTCCTCCCCCTCCCCTCTCCATAGACTTCTATGGACATCATGTATCCTTATCCCTCAGTGAATAAATCATTTGTCTCATCTCTTTAGGTGAATTTTGGCAGTGAATTGATAGTGAATGATCAGTGCAGGAGGCAGGATTGAGGGGGAGAAGTGTATTATAAATGGCATTTTTCTCTAATAAGATATATTATAAATGTATTGTACTTATTTATGCAAAGTTTTATTGAAAGGTTAGTGACCATTTAAGATTGGGAGCTGGTAGAGAGCTTACATTTTCGATGTGCTAAAAATAAGGCTTAGGCCCCATACACACGACCGTGCCCGCAATCACGGCCCGCGATTGCGGGCACGGCCGGCCGCTGACTGACAGCCGCATTTTCGGGCCGTGCTCCCATACAAAGTATGGGAGCACGGGCCGCAAAATGCGAAAGAACGGACATGTTCCATAATTCCCGGAACATTTCCACTGACACCCTTCCGTAGTGCTACGGAAAGGTGTCAGTGTTCAATGAAAGTGAATGGTTCCGTTTTTGTGGACCGCAATTGCGGTCCGCAAAAACGGAGGTTTTTTGCTGTCGTGTGCATGGGGCCTTACCCCTATACTGCTGGCCCAAATGCCTGCCCCAAAACTTAAGTCATGCAGTCCTGCCTTTGATGCTTTTCCCGATGATTGACCTGCTTATTGTTAAGATTTGTCATGCCTGTATTTTTGTGCTTGTTTTTCTATTTTTATATTAGTGGGATCTTTTATAGTTCACTAATAAAAATAAAAAGGTATTTGTTGTCATATTGGAGTTATTTCCCGAGGTAAAAAAATCATTCCTATTATAGTAAAATATTTTATGCATTTATGTTTAATTTTGATAAAACTTCTGATATAAAGTGATATAAATAAAGTGATGAATGCAACAATTTATGTTTTACAATAGATGTTAGTCTTAATAAACAGTTCGATGGAGTAAGATGTGGCACATTTATTAAGAAGCA
The DNA here is from genome assembly GCF_050947455.1 of Rhinoderma darwinii. NCBI lineage: Eukaryota > Metazoa > Chordata > Amphibia > Anura > Rhinodermatidae > Rhinoderma > Rhinoderma darwinii. The sequence goes on along the minus strand of NC_134688.1, from coordinate 449,306,997 downwards.
AACGCCTCTTAATGACTGTGTCGCATCATTTGGCTGGCTGTGTACCACAATAGTGGGGCCTGGGCACCATCCCTCTTTGCCCCCACCAATTGGATGTAAAAATAAAAAATATGTAATAACCTCACTGCCTTGCGTCTCCTCCTCCCTCTGATCTCCTCAGGCTCTGACAGCAGACCGTCGCAGATACGAGGTTCTGATGCCAAGCAGTGTTAGGGCCTTTTATGCGACTAAACACTCCACAAAGGGGGGGGGGGTACAGGGCCAAGCATGGTCCTCTGCCTTTTTACACCCCGAAGAGGGAAATCTATGCCAGCTAGGAGCGGTTGTAGACTTCCACTATAATTTCCACTATAAAATATAGTAAATTTGTCAGGCTGTGGGTGGATCTGCCCCTTTCAGCTAAGCACCACACACTTTTTTTTAACAGTGCCATGAGCTACTTAAACTGACCAAAAGTCCCCGCAAATTGCCACTTTTGGAACTATCGTGAATTCTCTAGGCCAGAAAAAATTATTACATTCCCCCACTATCTTATTGTTAGTCATATTCTTACATTTACTCTCACTAATTTGAAAAAATACATGCCAATAACATTTCTTTGCGGTCCTGATTATTTTGCAATATTAGCTCCAATGACAAAATTACTAATAGAAATTAAAAAGAATTAAACGAAAAACCAATGCATAAAAAAATTACTAATTTTAAATTTGAGAAAACAAAATATCAACCTTTTGCTACATTTTAACTTAGGTTACACCATTTTTTTTTTCTTTCCCGCAGGTGTGATTTAGTAATTTAGTCTGCCAATGAATTAAGTGATTCCAATTGTAGAAAACCCGGAAAAGTAATAATATGAACTTTCAAAGAAACTGATAAGTCTTGTACATATCATATGCTGATGCCATTGCTTTATTGAATCAAGCCACATTCAGACTTATTGAAAATAGTTTGACATTTAAGCAGTTTTTATTGAAATTGTGTAGTTCAAAGAAATAAGCCGTGATGGAGCTTTACCATCATCCATTTTATTAATCCCATAAAAATGAAAGATATAAAAACCATAACCCATATCACTGCTTTTTTCATCTCTCAACAGTAGATAGAAAATGAAAAAGCATACATTTTCTCTTATTTTTATTATTTTTTTATTCTTTCAAATCATTTTCCAGTTGCAATAATTTTTAAGATATATACAAATGGCACAACAGTCACATTTCATGAGAGCTCTTAGAATGATAGACTACGGCCATTGTTTAGTAGAAATGGAACAATTGTGTTGAAATCAGCAATAACTGCTGTAACATTAAAGAGATGGAATAAAGTGTAAATAAACGTACACACAGAATATACCTATGACATAGAGCTGTGGGAATTTGAAATTCCGTTTATCATAATAATAATCATGAAAAAATATATAATCCAGTTATAAAGTTGTGCAGAGGAAAATAAAATATAGGATAAATAAAAATCATTTTCTTAATTTGCTTAAATTAGGTAGTAAAATAAGCTAAATATAACTACTACTACTACTACTACTACTGATAATGATAATGATAATGATAATGATCATCATAGAATTAATAAAACAAATAAAACAATATGGAAATTACATTTGTAAGTTGAAGTAGTTGCTTAAAGGGGATGTCCAGTCCCAAAAAATTGATGGCCTATCCTCAGGATAGGCCATCAATATCTAATGGGTTGAGGTCTGATTCCCGGCACCCCGAGCGATCAGCTGTTTTGTAGGGGCCGCAGCGCTCGTACGAGCGCTGTTTCTACTTATTTTCTTTTGCTGCTCACACTGTGAATCGCCGAAACACTTGTAGCAGTGGTTCACAGTATTACAGCCTTGAAAACAGCTGATCAGCAGGGGTGCCGGGAGTCGCAACTTAACCAGTCAAATATCGATGGCATATCCTGAGTTAAATAAAATAATAAAATTAATAAATATAAAAAATATAGTTGAAGATGGAAAAATAGAAAATACAGTTATAAGGTGTTCACATCAGAATCTTGGTCTTTAATTAACATCCATGTGACCTACACACTTAAAGGGGTTGTCCATGCTCGGACAACTGATGGCCTATAGACAGGACAGGTCATCAGTATATGATCTGTGAGGGTTCGATGACCGGACCCCGCACCGATCAGCTGCTCCGGCAGCCTACATTTTATGCAGTGTATGCTGAGTTCAGTGCCGGAAGCAGATGGAACCGTACACTGCATCACGAGGTAGTAACGGGAGCAATTAAATGACAAGAAAAGTGCTCACCTTGGATTGTGGACACTGGCAAGTGTCACAATAGTAAGAAAGCTGCTGCCAGGTCCATGCACAAACAAACAGAGTTTGTTGCCAGAAGAATAGCTTAGTAAAGTGAAAAAAAGGACCACGGCGCTGCTATAGTAGACAATGTCACAAGCTTAAACAGGCATGAAGTGAGAGTATTTATTTGTAAATAGCAGAGGTTACGCGTTTCAACGCCAGACCGGCTTCTTCATCAGGTCTGCTACCTTGTTTTCCTGTCCTCGTATCCTGTATCCCGTGCTGCCTTGTTCCTGTGCCATAGAGAGTTGGAGTCGTGTTGTGCCGTATACTACATCTTCTGTGTTACACCGCGCTTGGTGTCTGCCTGCTACCAACGTCGCATCCGAGCCTACCATCGCTACTGTCTGAATTACCATACCTTATTCGAACCATAGACATTAACTTGGTATCCTGTTGGCCAGCTGCTATCCCGCTATGGCGGTATGGCCCAGTGGGTCCACATACCCACAGATGGTGACATACATACTGTACAATATATTTTAAAATATTAGCTACACATTACAGTATTGACATGATGGAATCACAAAATTTAAAATAAGATCTTATTTGTAAAACCATGGAAGGTGGTGAAATGTGCATTGGACATTGCTTATATACCTATGGAACGAGATACTACTTGAAAATATTAGAAAAAAGATCCACATTGCTCGCATCTGTGGACATGGGTGAATAAAGTTTATGCTTCACTTTATTCATTAGACTGCTGCTTCTACTACTTTATGTCTTTGAATTGATTGTTTCATTTGCAGTAAGTTTCCCTGAGGCCTTGCATCCGGAAATGTAGCATAGTTTGCTGTGCTGCTCCATCTTGCTGCTCTATCTTACTTATTTTTATAGATGTGTCCTCCCTTACCTTTCCTCATATCTCAACATATCCTGAGATGTGTGGCGCGAGATGACCAGCTTTGAAAAAAAACAAGATATTCTGTCACGAGATGTCTGTCCTATGTGTGGCCACCCAGTGGTTGTAGTGTGAGTTGCAGCCTGTCAAGAGTTTTTCTACCATGACGCAGTATTATATTGAGTTTGTTTCATGAGAAATTGGAGTCTTTAACCAAACTCAAGCAAAGGTAATGGTGGACACATCTGTACATACAAATGTGTCCTCCCTTAGCTTATCTCCTAACCTTATGGATGCCTCTGACGGATTTTACGTTTTAATTTCTCACGGTTTTCAAGACCTGTGCTTGTTGTTACACGGCACGTTACAGTAACAGTATGTATCTGTGCTGTGTCTTCTAATGATCCCAGCACCCGTGTGTCCATCACATAATCATGTAACGAGCCGTGCACCTGTGTGTCCATCACATGACCATGGACAGAATTTTATCCACTGGAAATAAACAATGAATGTTCCTACTGCATAACAACAAGCAGAGATCTTGAAAACTGTGAGAAATTAATGCAGAAGGTATATTGGAAAATTGTCTAACTTTTAATTATACAAAAATGACATCAATTTGCTGAAACCAAACAACCCCTTTAACACAATTCAAGAAAAATTAAGGGTGGACACATCTGTATAACAATGTAGTGTGTACAAAAAGCTCTATATATACAGCATGTTTATACTGGCTACCATATGGAACAAATGTAAATATTTGGTAAAAATGTAAAACAAATTAGAAAGAAACAGAAAAAAACAGAGTGGATATTATTTTCTATTAAGTTATTTATTAGTCACAAACGAGAAACACCTAACACTCCAAGCAATAATATGGATGATCATTGTAGAATTTTTTTGCCTTGTAGCACTGGGGTCCTGAGTTAAAATCCCACCAGGGCATGAAGTGTCATTTCCTGGTTCCTTTGGTTCCTTCCCACACTCCAAAAATATCCTTGTAGGTTAATTGAATCTGTGAAATTGTCCCCCAGCATGGATATGTGCATACATGTCTGAGATACGGGTATTAGCCAGTGAGCCCCATAGAACGTCTATTTGTGTACAGTGGTGTAGGATATAATGGAGATATACCACAAGATAAAAAAATATTTTACAGTATGAACAAAAAATAATAATTTTCACGACTTATTTCTTTGCTACATGAAGTGTCATAAATTTGCAGAGCTAAGGATGAGTCTGCGGTGATCACATCTACAATAAACTATTAGCAGACGTGAACATCTGTATATTTAGGTTGCCAAAATCTGAACTTACAGGAAAATTGCAGAACGCATTACCACTTAATGATTCCTGGAATATTTCACATTTTATATATTATGTTTTTAATAAATGAAAAGAATCCTCTTAGAAACGATACATATGACTTTTACTTGCCCATTCTTTTGTAAGTGTTAATGTTACTGTTTGTTGGACAAAACATTGGTGAGCAGTAGTGTAGTAATTTAGCTGACAGAGTGGATCCAGCAAATTCCAAATGAAATGAGCCCTTACTGCATCTTTTGAACAATCTGGTAGTTAATAGATCAGGAAGAGCATATTTCGTGAGGCTAACGCATTAGTGCGACAATTAATGTAATCTAAATTATTAACGCAGGTGTCCACAGGGAGCTCAGTCAACAGAAATGGCAATCCCTGCATAAATACCAATATATACTGTTTGTGTGTGTGTGTGTGTGTGTGTGTGTGTGTATGTATCTATCTATCTATCTATCTATCTATCTATCTATCTATCTATCTATCTATCTATCTATCTATCTATCTATCTATCTATCTATCTATCTATCTATCTATCTATCTATCTATCTATATGTCTATCTCATATCTATCTATCTATCTATCTATCTATCTATCTATCTATCTATCTATCTATCTATCTATCTATCTATCTATCTATCTATCTATCTATCTATCTATCTATCTATATATATATTTATATTTATATATATATATATATATATATATATATATATATATATACACTACCGTTCAAAAGTTTGGGGTCACCCAGACAATTTTGTGTTTTCCATGAAAACTCACACTTATATTTATCAAATGAGTTGCAAAGTGACTAGAAAATATAGTCAAGACATTGACAAGGTTAGAAATAATGATTTTTATTTCAAATAATAAAATTTGTCCTTCAAACTTTGCTTTCGTCTTGGAATGCTCCATTTGCAGCAATTACAGCATTGCAGACCTTTGGCATTCTAGCTGTTAATTTGCTGAGGTAATCGTGAGAAATTTCACCCCATGCTTCCAGAAGCCCCTCCCACAAGTTGGATTGGCTTGATGGGCACTTCTTGCGTACCATACGGTCAAGCTGCTCCCACAACAGCTCTATGGGGTTGAGATCTGGTGACTGCGCTGGCCACTCCATTACAGATAGAATACCAGTTGCCTGCTTCTTCCCTAAATAGTTCTTGCATAATTTGGAGGTGTGCTTTGGGTCATTGTCCTGTTGTAGGATGAAATTGGCTCCAATCAAGCGCTGTCCACAAGGTATGGCATGGCGTTGCAAAATGGAGTGATAGCCTTCCTTATTCAAAATCCCTTTTACCTTGTACAAATCTCCCACTTTACCAGCACCAAAGCAACCCCAGACCATCACATTACCTGCACCATGCTTGACAGATGGCATCAGGCACTCTTCCAGCATATTTTCAGTTGTTCTGCGTCTCACAAATGTTCTTCTGTGTGATCCAAACACCTCAAACTTCGATTCGTCTGTCCATAACACTTTTTTAGAATCTTCCTCTGTCCAATGTCTGTGTGCTTTTGCCCATATTAATCTTTTCCTTTTATTAGCCAGTCTCAGATATGGCTTTTTCTTTGCCACTCTGCCCTAAAGGCCAGCATCCCGAAGTCACCTCTTCACTGTAGACGTTGAGACTGGCGTTTTGCTGGTACTATTTAATGAAGCTGCCAGTTGAGGACCTGTGAGACGTCTATTTCTCAAACTAGAGACTCTAATGTACTTGTCTTGTTGCTCAGTTGTGCAGCGGGGCCTCCCACTTCTCTTTCTACTCTGGTTAGAGCCTGTTTGTGCTGTCCTCTGAAGGGAGTAGTACACACCGTTGTAGGAAATCTTCAGTTTCTTGGCAATTTCTCGCATGGAATAGCCTTCATTTCTAAGAACAAGAATAGAATGTCGAGTTTCACATGAAAGCTCTCTTTTTCTAGCCATTTTGAGAGTTTAATCGAACCCACAAATGTAATGCTCCAGATTCTCAACTAGCTCAAAGGAAGGTCAGTTTTATAGCTCCTCTAAACAGCAAAACTGTTTACAGCGGTGCTAACATAATTGCACAAGGGTTTTCAAGTGTTTTCTAATCATCCATTAGCCTTCTAACACAGTTAGCAAACACAATGTACCATTAGAACACTGGAGTGATGGTTGCTGGAAATGGGCCTCTATACACCTATGTAGATATTGCATTAAAAACCAGACGTTTGCAGCTAGAATAGTAATTTAGCACATTAACAATGTATAGCGTGTATTTCTGATTAATTTAATGTTATCTTCATTGAAAAAAACTGTGCTTTTCTTTCAAAAATAAGGACATTTCTAAGTGACCCTAAACTTTTGAATGGTAGTATATATATACAGGGTGGGCCATTTATATGGATACACCTAAATAAAATGGGAATGGTTGGTGATATTAACTTCCTGTTTGTGGCACATTAGTATATGGGAGGGGGGAAACTTTTCAAGCTGGGTGTTGACCATGACGGCCATTTTTAAGTCGGCCATTTTGTATCCAACTTTAGTTTTTTCAATGGGAAGAGGGTCATGTGACACATCAAACTCATCGAGAATTTCACAAGAAAAACAATGGTGTGCTTGGTTTTAACGTTACTTTATTCTTTCATGAGTTATTTACAAGTTTCTGACCACTTATAAAATGTGTTCAAAGTGCTGCCCATTAAGTTGGATTGTCAATGCAACCCTCTTCTCCCACTCTTCACACACTGATAGCAACACCGCAGAAGAAATGCCCCCCGATCTGACCCCCTTAGACTTTTATCTTTGGGGTCATCTGAAGGCAATTGTCTATGCTGTGAAGATACGAGATGTGCAGCATCTGAAACTACGGATACTGGAAGCCTGTGCTAGCATTTCTTCTGCGGTGTTGCTATCAGTGTGTGAAGAGCAGGAGAAGAGGGTTGCATTGACAATCCAACACAATGGGCAGCACTTTGAACACATTTTATAAGTGGTCAGAAACTCGTAAATAACTCATGAAAGAATAAGGTAACATTAAAACCAAGCACACCATTGTTTTTCTTGTGAAATTCTCGATAAGTTTGATGTGTCACATGACCCTCTTCCCATTGAAAAAACTAAAGTTGGATACAAAATGGCCGACTTCAAAATGGCCGCCATGGTCAACACCCAGCTTGAAAAATTTCCCCCCTCCCATATACTAATGTGCCACAAACAGGAAGTTAATATCACCAACCATTCCCATTTTATTTAGGTCTATCCATATAAATGGCCCACCATGTATATGTATATAAGTAAATCACGCGCTTCCGAAGGTTTAGACCAGGTTTCAGCTCTCTAGGACCTACTGTTCGCAACATATTCACAAAAGCAAATATGACAACACTGGCTTCCAAATCAAGGACCTTCCTCCATATCACATGACCCATATTAGCCAATAGAAGCTCGCAGGTCTTTTATTCTTAGCCTCACTCACATACACACAGTTTTAGACCAGGTTTCCATAACAACCAAGCCATTTTTCTTTACTCGACGTGTTACTCGCCGTAAACGGACTGCACCTGTACTTTCACGTGAATTGAAACCCTTTCATACCAGTCATGCCTCCAAAAAGGAACCGTGTACTTAGACAAAAGACTCCTGTGGCAAAGCGCATGACTGCTGCCCGAGCTGCTGAAATCTCTCAACAGAACCAAGCCCGTGTATTTCAGCAATCTCATAAATTGAAGCCCTTTCAGACCAGTCATGCCGCCAAAAAGGAAACCTGCACTTGGAATTTATTGGAAATGTTGGCTTCATATCAGTAGGAAATGAAGTTTTTAACCACACACACAAACAACAAACAAATGGACCAGTGTGAAGCCGGAGAACTCTGCTATTCTATATTATAAAAGTCAATGTCTGTCTGTTCTCTATAGGTAGAGATGAGCGAACTTTTCAAAAGTTTGGTTCGGCTAGTTAGCCGAATTTCACAAAAAAGTTCGATTCGGACCGAACCTGTCACTTCCGTGCGCCGAGCATGCTACTGTCCAGGGTGCTGATAGAGTTAATGGGCTGCACTAACTCTTTCAGCAACCTTGACAGTACATGCTCGGCGCGCGGAAAATACAATTTAAATGTAATAAAAAAATAAAAATTATACGTTCGTACTTACTTTCCTCCTGTCCGGCCTCCAGCGATGACGTTTCATCCCTTTCGCCGCTGCAGCCAATCACAGGCTGTAGTGGCGGTCACGCACGTCAGGATGACGCTTCATTCCACGTGACCGCCTCTGCAGCCAATCACAGGCTGCAGCGGCGACATGCATGAAACGTCATCGCTGGAGGCCGGACAGGAGGAAAGTAAGTATGAACGTATTATTATTTTTTTTTGGCATGTATGTATGTTGTCATGTATGTATGTATGTATGTATATATGTGCATGTATGTTTGCATGTATGTTGGCATGTATGTATATATGTGCATGTGTGTATGTATATTTGCATGTATATATTTGCATGTATGTATGTTTGCATGTATGTATGTTTGCATGAATGTATGTTTGCATGTATGTATGTTTGCATGAATGTATGTTTGCATGTATGTATGTTGTCATGTATGTATGTTGTCATGTATGTATGTATGTATGTATGTATATATGTGCATGTATGTTTGCATGTATGTTGGCATGTATGTATATATGTGCATGTTTGTATGTATATCTGCATGTATATATTTGCATGTATGCATGTTTGCATGTATGTATGTATGTTGTCATGTATGTATGTTTGCATGTTTTTATTTTTGCATGTATGTTTGCATGTATGTTTATATATATGTGCATGTATGTCATTATGTTTGCATGTATTTATGTTTGCATGTATATTTGTGCATGCTTGTATATATGTATGTATGTATCTTTGCATGTTTGTTTGTATGTATGGTATGTTTTCATGTGTGTGTGTATGCAGGTATGTATGATAGTTTGCATGTATGTATGTATATATGTGTGTATGTTTGCATGTATATATGTGCATGCTTGTATGTTTGTATATATGTATGTTTGTATATATGTATGTATGTTTGCATGTATGTTTGTTTGTATATATGTCTGTATGGCCATGTATGATACTGTCTGCTGGCGCCCTGTATCTAAGTCAACTTCGCGGCAGGCTTCTATACATGGTATAACAGTCAGTATCACACATTAAACTGAATCTAAGCCTACGACATGTTTTATTTCATTTTTTTTTTTTTACAGGTTTGGTGTTTGGACTATGTCGGTTTCGAGGACTACTTCGATGACGTTTTTTTTTTTCTACAATAAAATGGTTAATGAGGGTTGTGTTGGGGGTGCTTTATTTCAATAAAATATTTTATCTATATCTTTGTCTTTTTCTTTTCAAATTTTATTACTACCACTTTAGTAATGGCCGCCGTCTGAGTGACAACATCCATTACTAAGGCGAGGCTTAGTGTTAGCCGGTGCAGAGGCTAACACTAACCACCATTATAACCCCGGTACCCACCACCACCAGGGGTGCCGGGAAGAGCCAGGTACGATCCAGTACCCGACCATCTGTTGTGATGGTCGGGCTCTGGGGCGGCCGCAGGCTGGTATTATGAGGCCGTGAAGGGCCAAAAACAGTGGACCTTCCCACCCTTGTAATGCTAGGCTGCTGCTGCTGTGTTGTATCTGGCTGGTTATAAAAGTGGGGGGGACCCCACGTCATTTTTTTAAATTATTTATTTATTAATTTTTAATTTAAAAAAAAAAAAGACATGGGGTTCCACCCAATTTATCATAACCAGCCACATACAACACAGTGTTATTAGCCTGGGAATGGACAAAACCAGTGGCCCTTCCCACCCATGTAATGCCAGACTGCTGCGGCCTTGTATATGGCTGGTTATTAAAAATGTGGGGGACCCGTCTATTGTTAATTTTTTTTAATTCAAAACAAAAAACGACGTGGGGGTCTCCTCCATTTTTATAACCAGCCCGATACAACACAGCAGCAGCAGCAGCCTAGCATTACAAGGGTGGGAAGGTCCACTGTTTTTGGCCCTTCCCAGCCTCATAATACCAGCCTACGGCCGCCCCAGTACCCGACCATCACAATAGATGGTCGGGTACTGGATCGTACCAAGCTCTTCCTGACACCCCTGGTGGTGGTGGGTACCGGGGTAATAATGGGTGGTTAGTGCTAGCCTCTGCATCGGCTAACACTAAGTACCGCCTTAATAATGGACGCTGTCAATCAGCCAACTGCCATTATCTAGGCACTAATAAAGTTAAAAAAAAACCACAAAGACAATTATTTTTTATTGAAATAAGAAATCCCCAACAAAACCCTCGTTAACCATTTTATTAAAATTTGAAAAACCGTAGATCTACGCAGTAGTCCAACGAATCGAAGATGTAGTCCAATCGGTACATCAAAATCTGCAACAAAATAAAAAAACAGTTATCAATGTGAACAATACCAATACTTCTACTCACCTACACACATATATACACGCACACACAAACAAACAACCATACACAAACACACATATATATACACAAACACAACAAGTTATACACACACACACACACACACACACACACACACATACACATAAACAGACAAACACACACACATATACACGAACTCACACATATACAAACAAAAACACACATATCCAAACACACACATATACACGAACACACACACACACACACACACACACACACACACATATACACAAACACATATACACAGTTATACATAAACACAACAAGATATACACAAACACACACAAAGAGACAAACGCACACACACATATACACGAACAAACACATATACACAAATACATATACAAACAAAAGCACACATACACAAACACACACATATACACAAACACACACACATAAACACAAACACACACATATACACAAACACACACATATACACAAACACATGTACACAAACAGACCCATATATACACAAACACACACATATACACACAAACCCACACACACACACACACACACACACAAACATATGCACAAACATATACACAAACACACCCATATATACACAAACACACAAACACACACACATTAACACACAAACACACACCCATATACACACATATTCAAAAACACACACACACAAACATCTACACACACACACACACACACACACAGTTCACAGCAGCACAGAGTATTTCAGGAGATGAGCGTGCGGATCTTGTGCGGGGTGGTGACTTGCCAATCATGTGAAGGTGTTATTGAGGACAGGAGTGGAGGAGAGGTAACAGACTGCGCTACGTAATGGTAAGAGCAGAGTTCACAGCAGCACTGAATCTGCACGCTCATCTCCTGAAATACTCTGTGCTGCCTTAAACTCTATGGACAGGTCAGGATCCTGTTTCTTTTAAATGCTGCACTGTAGCGCAGCCTTATATAGTGGATCGAGCGGGTTCCCCAGCAGCATTTAAAAGAAACAGGATCCTGACCTGTCCACAGAGTTTAAGGCAGCACAGAGTATTTAAGGAGATGAGCACGGCCGGGCACGGTCGGCCACGGGCAGCCGGTCGTTTTTCCGAGCCGTGCTCCCATTATAAAATATATTACCCGTAATGACGGGTGGCTACATGTGTGCACCCGTCATTACGGCAGCATTGCTAGGCGACGTCAGTAAATAGTCACTGTCCAGGGTGCTGAAAGAGTTAACTGATCGGCAGTAACTGTTTCAGCACCCCGGACAGTGACTACCGATCACATTATAGAGTAACCTGTAAAAAAAAAAGACGTTCATACTTACCGAGAACTTTCTGCTTCCTCCAGTCCGGTCTCCTGACCGTTGCCTTGGTGACGCGTCCTTCTCGACATCTGACCCGACCTTCCTGGATGACAATACAGCCCATGTGACCGCTGCAGCCAATCAAAGGCTGCAGATGCCTCTGCAGCCAATCACAGCCTGCAGAGGCCTCTGCAGCCAATCACAGGCTGCCGCGTCAGAAAAGAAGGTCGGACTGGAGGAAGAGGAGGGACTCGTCACCAAGACAACGACCGGGTACGTATGAAATGCTTTTTATTTTATTTTTAATCAGCAGCCTCTTTTCTCTATCAGTGATTGATAGAGATTAGTGGCTGCCGATTTGTATAATATTTTTGACCGGGTTCGGTCAAAACGGGTTCGGCCGAACCCGGTGAAGTTCGGATTCGCTGCGAACCGAATTTTTCCGGATGTTCGGACCGAAACCGGGTTCGGTTGTCCCGGTTCGCTCATCTCTAACCAGAACCAACCTTAGTACATATATACAGTACTAGAACAACGCTCAATACATATATACAACACCAGAACCGAGCTCAGTACATAAAGACAGTACCAGAAACTAGCTCAGTACATAAATACAGCCCCAGAACGAAGCTCAGTACATAAATACAGCCCCAGAACCAAGCTCAATACATAAATACAGCACCAGCACAAATACAGCTCAATTTAGCGCATCCCCTGCTGTATAGGTTTGTATGGATAAAACTACAGCTCCCAGCATGGCCTGAACAATGGTAAGGATATGCTGTGAGTTGCTATTTCCCCCAAAAAATATCATACCACCCATCATCTCGCTGCAGATCATACAGTGACTTCAGTACTGATTAGAGGCAGAATAAAAATTGGCATTAAGTGACTTGCCGGTGACTTCATTTCAGATTCTAGTTCTTCTGGTCAAGACCTCTATAACTTTTCATGGCCTCGACCAATTTCTGCAGTTTTCGGCTCAGATGTCTTGGGTTTCTCACTTTTCAAACATTTCTGCATCTATAAACAAAGATAAAGTTATCATGGTGCCGCACAGTACATCCCTATATATAATAGTACCATACACTGCACCTCTAATTATAATAATGCCATACAATGTGTCCCTGATTATAATAGCACCATACACTGTGTCCCACACACACACACACACACACACACACACACACACACACACACACACACACATAATGCTCCCTGTAGATAGTGCCCCCATAGAGCCCCCTGTAGATAGTGCCCCCATAGAGCCCCCTGTAGATAGTGCTCCCATAAATAATGCCCTCATAGAGCCCCCTGTAGATAGTGTCCTACATATAGCCCCCTGATAATAGCGCTCTACATATAGCACCCTGAAGATATCGCTCTACATATAGCTCCCCCTGTATATAGTGCCCTACATATAATCCCCCTGTAGATTGTGTCCCACATAAAGCCTCCCTGTAGATTTTGCCCCACATATAGGCCACGGTAGATTGCGCTCTACATATAGCGCACCCTGTATATAGTGCCCTACATACAGTCCCCCTGTAGATTGTGTCCCACATAAAGCCTCCCCTGTATATTGTGCCCCACATATAGCCCCCTGTAGATGGCGCTCTACATATAGCCCCCCCTGTAGATTGTGTCCTACATAAAGCCTCCCCTGCAGATTGTGTCCCACATAAAGCCTGCCCTGTAGATTGTGCCCCACATACAGCCCCCACCCTCCTGTATATAATGCTGCCCACACTTTTCAGTTGAAAACAACAAAATTTACACACTCACCATGATCCCGTTCCCACTCCGTCCTGTGTCAATGCAGGCCTGCTATTTTCGGAGCAGGTCTGCTGGGGCTGAGTGACGCCATATCGCCGCTTGCATCGTTGAAAGGCGCAGACAGGCAGGGCAGAATAACATGCCCCGTCAATTAGCGCACCTCAACAATAGAAGCGGTGTGATGATGTCATCGCGCCGCTACCATCGTTGATTGGCAGGGCAGAATGACTTCCCCTGCGAATCAGCACCTTTCAACAAGTTGAAAGGCGCTGATTGGTGGGACAACTCATTCTGCCCTGCCAATCAGCATCATTGTAAGGCGCTAAATGATCAGGCACGAAACGTACCCAGCCATTCAGCACTCATACATGTAATTGTACCTGCGTTCTATAGACGCAGGTACAATTAGTGCAGGAGGGGGTGGCGGCGGCTGGTTTCAGTTGCACCACTGCCCCCTCAGAAAGGCAACAGGGCCCCTCCTCCCCATTAGCGGTGCTAGCGCACTGCAATGTCGTTTTTTTCAAATGATGTGCGGTTCAGGCGGCCGCCCGAACCGCCCATATGATAATAAGCAACTGAGTCTTCCCCATGATGGTGTAGCCTACTGAAAATCATGACGCGGGGTGTGGACCCACTGGGCCATACTGCGTAGTGGGGTAGCAGCTGGCCAACAAGGTACAAAACAATGTCTATAGTTCGGAACGGGTACCTGAGGCAATGTAGACAGTAGCGGAAGCAGGACTTGACTTCCACAGCAGGTGGCACCGTGGGTGCAGCGGAAGGCACGACTTGACTTTCACAGCAGGTAGCACCGTGGATGCAGCGGAAGATTCGACTTGACTTTCACTGTAGATACGAAAGCACGGGATACAGGGTACAGGCAGCAGGAACGGGTAACAGTGGGAACTGGAAAACACTGGGAGACCATTTGCAAGACAAACTTAGGTATACAACAACGTTAGGGCAAGGAACCAGTGGGCAGAGCCCCTTTTTATAGTCCAGCAACCATTTGGGCTAATAATTGATGGGTGACAGCTGGACGCGTACTGGCCCTTTAAGGGCGCGCGCGCCCTGCGGGAATCAGTCTGAGGACCCGGAAGAAAATGCCGGCGTCTCCCTGGAGGGAGCTGACGCCGTGAAGAGAGATGTCCATGGCCGGGGCCGTCAAGGGGTAAGTCTGAACGACGACCCCCGGCCATAGACGTTACAGTATCCCCCCTCTTACGCCCCCCCCACTTGGGGCCAGAGCATTAAAGACATTTAATGCTGTTCATGAGGACAGGAGCATCGATGTTCTTCTCTGGCTCCAAAGACCTCTCCTCTGGACCAAATCCCCTCCAATCCACCAAATAAAACGTCCTTCCTCCTACTTTCTTGGTGGCCAGGATCTCCCTCACTTCGAAAGTTCCAGGATGAACCGCCTGAAGCCACTGTGGAACTAGGAGTCCTGGAGTAGCGGTTCAGTACCATGGGTTTTAGCAAGGAGATGTTGAAGGAATTAGGGATCTTGAGGGTAGGAGGCAGTCAAAGCTTGTACAACACAGGATTGATCTGTAGTAGAATCTCGAAGGGTCCAAGGAACCTGGGAGCAAACTTGCAAGATGGCACCCTCAGCCGGATATTCCTGGAAGACAGCCAGACTTTTGTACCTGGAAGAAACTGGGGAGGTTCTCATCTTCTAGTGTCTGCCTTTCTCTTAATGCGGTCCACCGCCAGCAGAATAGAAGATCGTGTCTGCTGCCATATCTGCAGAAAGTTCCTGAAGGTAGAGTCGGCTGCAGGCACCTGGGAAATAGTAGAGCCAGGCAGGGGTATTTGAGGATGTTGGCCGTAGACTATGAAGAACGGGCTGGAGGTGGTGGACTCACTGGTATGGTTATTATAAGAGAACTCCGCCCACGGGAGCAGCTGCACCCAGTCATCATGTCGTCTGGAGACAAAGTGCCGCAGATAGTTCTCCATAATTTGGTTAACCCTTTCAACTTGTCCATTGGGCTGAGGATAGTAAGCTGAGGAGAAGTCCAACTTTACACCGAGTAGGCCGCAGAGTGCTCTCAAGAACTTTGAGGTGAACTGGACCCCTCGATCCGAGACAATATGAAGGGGTAATCCGTGCAGATGGAAGATGTGTTGCATGAAGATATCAGCCAGTCGAGCCTTAGAAGGCAGGCCAGTCAGAGTAACGAAATGAGCCATTTTAGAAAAACGATCCACCACCATCCAGATCACACTGCATCCCACAGAGAGAGGCAGATCAGTGACAAAGTCCATAGCAATATGCCACCAGGGGGCATCAGGCACAGGCAGTGGTTAGAGCAGATCAGCTGGTCTGGAGTGGGCAACTTTGTTTGCTGCACACACCGTACAGGAGGAGACAAAGTCCATGACGTCTTTGGGCAGTGTGGGCCACCAGAACTGACGGGCAATTAGGTCTCGGGTCTTACGGGCACCCGCGTGACCTGCCAGCTTGGAACTGTGACCCCAGCGAAGGATTCTTCCTCTGTCTGCCAGACGTACAAAAGTTTAGAGTAGAGTAGGAAGGATCGATAATATTCAGTGGGGACTCCACAGTATCCTCTGTCTCAAATTACCTAGACAAGGCATCGGTCCTCACATTCTTGTCGGCAGGTCGGGAGTGGAGTTCGAACCAGAACCGTGCAAAAAACAATGACCACCTGGCTTGACGCGGATTCAGCCGTAGAGCCGTCTGTAGGTAGGTCAAGTTCTTGTGGTCCGTGAAGACCAGGATAGGATGAGCTGCGCCTTCCAGTAGGTGTCTCCACTCCTGGAGGGCCAGCTTGATGGCCAGTAACTCCCGAGCTTTAATCGAGTAGTTGCGCTCTGCGGAAGAAAACAGCTTGGAGTAGTAACCACATACTGCCTTTCGAACCTCTCTGGAACAATAGTGCACCAGCACCAATAGAGGAGCTGTCCACCTCCAACAAAAACTGTAGAGACACATCAGGGTGATGAAGAATAGAGGCTGACATGAAGGCCTTTTTTAAGGTTTTAAATGCGACTTCCGCCTCTGGAGTCCATACCTTGGCATTCATACACTTTTTAGTGAGGGTGGAGATGGGAGCTGTCAAAGAAGAGAAGTTGGGAATGAACAGTCTGTAGAAGTTGGTGAATCCCGGGAAGCGTTGTATGGCCCTTAAGCCTTGGGGACCTGGCCACTCCAGGACAGCCTTGACCTTTTCAGGGTCCATCTTGAGACCCTGATCAGGGATAATATAGCCAAGGAAGGGTAGAGACTTCTCTTGGAACACGCACTTCTCCAACTTGGCGTAAAGATGATTCTCCCTTAATCGAAGCAACACCTGGCGGACATGTCCCTGATGAGTCACAAGATCTAGGGAAAAAATCAAGATATCATCGAGATACACCACAACACAGACATAGAGGAGATCACGAAAAATGTTATTCACAAGTTCTTGAAATACTGTGGGAGCGTTACACAGGCCGAAGGGCATGACAATATATTCGTAGTGTCCATCACGTGTGTTAAATGCAGTCTTCCAATCGTCACCCTGATGGATCCGGATTAGATTGTAAGCCCCCCGCAGGTCAAGCTTGGAATTTTTTTTTGCCCCCCGTATACGATCAAAGAGTTTCGAAATCAACGGCAAAGGGTAACTGTTCTTCACCGTGATCGGGTTGAGGCCTCGGTAGTCAATGCAGCGTCGAAGGGATCCATCCTTCTTTTTGACAAAGAAAAACCCGGCTCTGGCCAGGGATGAAGACTTTTGGATGTAGCCCCTCTCCAGATTCTCTTTAACCCCTTAACGCTCCATGACCTACTATTAGGTCAGGCTAACTGTAGCGTTCGCGCTCAGTGACCTACTAGTAGGTCATGGAGTAAACATGGCGCCGTTCGCGTGGGGCGCGTTCATGAGCTGTGATAGCTGCTGTTTCCGACAGCAGACTATCACTGCTCAATGTGCCGGGACCGATCGCAGAGCTCCCCCGCCGATTAACCCCTCAGAAGCCGCGTTCAATAGCGATCGCGGCTTCTTAGGGGTTAATCCGCCATCGCCGGCCTGCTACACGATAGCGGCCGGTGATGGTGACTATGGCAACCGGACACCAAACAATGGCGTCCGGCTATGCCATAGACGGAAGCCTAGTGGGTCCTGACAACGTCAGGACCCACTATGCTTGCTGTCAGTGAGTAGCTGACAGTTCTAATACACTGCACTACGCATGTAGTGCAGTGTATTAGAATAGCGATCAGGGCCTCCTGCCCTCAAGTCCCCTAGTGGGACAAAGTAATAAAGATAAAAAAAAGTTAAAAAAAGATGTGTAAAAATAAGAAAATAAAAGTTTTAAAAGTAATAAAAGTAAAAGTCCCACTTTTTACCTTATCACTCATTTATTATTAATAAAAATATATAAACAAACAAATAAACTATACATAATTGGTATCGCCGCGTCCGTAACGGCCTGAACTACTAAATTATTTTGTTATTTATCCCGCACGGTGAACGCCGTAAAAAAAAAAATTTATAAACCGTACCACAATCACAATTGTTTGGTCACTTCACCTCCCAAAAAATGGAATAAAAAGAGATCAAAAAGTCGCATGTACCGAAAAATGGTACTGATCGAAACTACAGTTCGTTACGCAAAAAATAAGTCCTCGCACGGCTTTATTGATTGAAAAATAAAAACGTTATGGCTCTTAGAATAAGGTAACACAAAAAGTGAATGATTGTTTACAAAACGTATTTTATTGTGCAAACGCCATAAGACATAAAAAAAAGCTATAAACATCTGGTATCGCCGTAATCGTATCGCCCCACAGAATAAAGTGAATATGTCATTTATAGCGCACGGTGAACGCTGTAAAAAAAAAAAAGAATAAAAAAACAATAGTAGAATTGCTGTTTATTAGTCACCACGCCACCTAAAAATAGAATAAAAACTGATACAAAAGCCGCATGCACCCCAAGAAAACTACAATGGATTCCTCAAGGGGTCTAGTTTCCAAATTGGGGTCACTTTTGGGGGGTTTCCAATGTTTTGGCACCACAAGACCTCTTCAAACCGGACATGGTGCTTAATAAAAAAGAGGGCTCAAAATCCACTAGGTGCTCCTTTGCTTCGGAGGCCGGTGCTTCAGTCCATTACCGCACTAGGGCCATATGTGGGATATTTCTCTAAACTGCAGAATCTGGGTAATACGTATCGAGTTGCGTTTCTCTGATAAATCCTTTTGTGTTATAAAAAAAATGATATAAAGAGGATTTTCTGACAAAAAAAAGTAAGTAAATTTCACCTCTACTTTGCTCTAAATTTCTGTGAAACACCTAAAGGGTTCATAAACTTTCTAAATGCTGTTGTGAATACTTTGAGGGGTCTAGTTTCTAAAATGGGGTGTTTGATAGGGGTTTCTAATATATGGGCCCCTCAAAGCAACTTCAGAACTGAACTGGAACCTAAAAAAATTAATAAGTGAGGCAATACTTCGCTTCTCACATTATACTGATAATGAGTCGTGCCCACCCCGAGATTACCCCAGTTTTGACCGTTTGTATAAACGGAGACCCCTATTAGACAGTTTCAGTGCCCGGTTTTCCCAAGCATACACCCCCGAGAAGTGTTTTTCTATTGATGAGTCCCTGGTACATTTTAAAGGGAGGGTTCAATTCCGCGAGTACCTGCCGGGTAAGAGGGCAAGGTATGGCGTGAAGATGTATAAGCTGTGCGAGAGTGCATCAGGGTATACCTACAGATTTAGGATATGTGAAGGAAAGGCCACCCCCAAACCAGACTGCATCCTGGACTACAATAGGTACATGGGAGGGATGGACTTGTCAAATCAAGTCCTGAAGCCCTACAGCGCCATGCGGTGTGGTATAAGAAGCTGGCCGGGCACATCATACAGATGGCTTTGTACAATGCGTACGTGCTACGTCGATGTGCAGGCCAGAGGGGAACTTTCCTGGAACTTCAAGATCTAATCTTTAGGGACCAGGAAGGGGGGGGCACCCAGTACTTCTGGAGGCGAGGCCACACGCATCGTACCAGGGCAACACTTTCCAGGAGAAGTTCCCCAAACCGGTGGAGAGGGAAAGAGTCAAAAGAGGTGCAGAGTCTGCTATAAGAGGGGGGTAAGGAAGAACACAATATACCAATGTGACACGTGTCCCGAAAAACCAGGGCTCTGTATAAAAGATTGTTTTAAAATGTATCATACATCCCTTGATTTTTAATTTACCCTGATGCACTCCGCACAGCTTACCCCCCTCATCTTTCCCTTCTGAGCCCTGCCGTATGCCTAAGCAGCTGAGAACAGCCACATGTAGGGTATTGCCATACCCAGGAGAACCCACATTACAATTTAAGGGGTGTATATCTCCGGAGGCACATGCTGGGCACAATATATTGGACACTGAAATGGCATATATATATATATATATATATATATATATATATATATATATATATATAAAATTGCAAATCTCACACTGCACCATCTGCTGCGCATTATCTTTTAGACAGTACCTGTGGCGTCAAAATGCTCACTACACATCTAGATGAATGTCTTAAGGGGTGTAGTTTTTAAAATGGGGTCACTTCTCGGGGGTTTCAACTGTACTGGTACCTCAGGGGCTTCTGCATACATGACTTAGCACCAGAAAAGCTCAAGTAGGCCAAATGGTGGTCCTTCCCTTCTAAGCCCTGCCGTGTGCCCAGGCAGCTGATAACAGCCACATGTAGGGTATTGCTGTACCCAGGAGAACCCACATTACAATTTAAGGGGTGTATATCTCCGGTGGCGCATGCTGGGCACACTATATCGGACACTGACATGCCATATATATATATAAAATTGCAAATCTCACTCTGCACCATCTGCTGCGCATTATCTTTTACACAGTACCTGTGGGGTCAAAATGCTCACTACACCTCTAGATGAATGTCTTAAGGGGTGTAGTTTTTAAAATGGGGTCACTTCTCGGGGGTTTCAACTCTACTGGTACCTCAGGGGCTTCTGCATACATGACTTAGCACCAGAAAAGCTCCAGTAGGCCAAATGGTGGTCCTTTCATTCTGAGCCCTCCCATGGGCCCAAACGGCAGTTTATCACCACAAATGGGGTATTTCCGCATTAAGGACAAATTGGGCAACAAAATGGGGTATGTTGTTCCCTGTGAAAATAAGAAATTTTGATCAAAAATGAGATCTTATTGGAAAAAATATCATTTTTTTCATTTCACAGCCCAATTCAAATAGGTGCTGTGAAAAAACTGTGCGGTCAAAATGATAACAAAAACCATAAATTAATTCCTTGAGGGGTGTAATTTCCAAAATGGGGTCACTTCTGGTGGGTTTCCATTGTTTTGATACCTCAACACCTCTTCAAACCTGGCATGCTGCCTAAAATATATTCTAATAAAAAAGAGGCCTCAAAATGCACTAGGTGCTTCTTTGCTTCTAGGGCTTGTGTTTTAGTCCACGAGCGCACTAGAGGCACATGTGGGACATTTCTAAAAACTGCAGAATCTGGACAATACATATTTAGTAGTATTTCTCTGGTAAAACCTTCTCTGTTACAGAAAAAGATTGAATAAAATTGAAATTCAGCAGAATTTTTTTTTACCACGAACATGAAGCCCAAAGTGTCACGAGAAAACAATCTCAGAATCGCTTGGATAGGTATAAGCATTCCGACGTTATTACCACATAAAGTGAAATATGTCAGATTTGAAAAATGGGCTCTGAGCCTTAAGGCCCAAACTAGACTGCGTCCTTAAGGGGTTAATGTAGGCTAACAGAAACTGGGTCCCTGGCAAGGAGAGAGGGTATACTCTACCGCGAGGAGGGGACGAGTCAGGAACCAAGTCGATAGGACAATCGTATTCTCAATGTGGTGGCAATGTCTGCCTCATTTTGTTGAAGACATCAGCGAACTGAGAGTAACAAGGAGGCAGCCCTGCCAATGACTGATGCGGAGAAGGCTGGGATGGATGGACATGCCCCAGACAGCGGTCGAGACACTTGGGGCCCCACTGGAGAACCTCTCTGGAGTTCCAATCCAGGACTGGGGCGTGAAGACGGAGCCAAGGCAAACCCAGCAGCACAGGGTTGACGGCCTTGGACAGGACAAACAGGGAGATGAGCTTAGAATGAAGAGCTCCCACTTGAAGTCTTAATGGCTTGGTCACAGACAATACTTGGTCAGGCAAAGGCAGTTCATCTACCGAGGCAACGATCAACGGTCTATCCAGCAAAACAGTAGGCAATTGAAGAAGATCCACAAGATCTTGGCAGATAAGATTTGCTGCAGAGCCAGAGTCCAGGTAGGCAGAGACTGGATGAGGTCTCTCGCCAGTGACGATGGTCACAGGAATAAACAGTTTGGACGATAGTTCTCCTTTAAGTGCAGTAGCGCCCAGGTTTGCCTCTCCAACCAATCCCAGGCGTTGGGGTTTCCTAGGCATCTGGGGACACAGACGCACGACATGGCCAGCGAGGCCGCAATACAGACAGAGTCCAGAGGTGCGCCTGCACTGTTTTTTCTTGAATGGACAGTTTAAGCCGATCCACCTGCATTGGAACCTTGGGCGCAGCAGAAGAACAAGGCAAGAGGGGTTGCTGGAAATTGGGCGCCAGTCTAGGAAGCCATTTGTCCTGTAGAATCTCTTGAGATCTCTCTCTGAGCCTTATGTCCACATGGGTAGGCAGTAGAATCAGGTCATCCAGGGCAGCTGGGAGATCTCGAGCAGCAAGTTTGTCCTTGATCTCAGGCGATAGGCCATGCCAGAAGGATGCTACCAAGGCCTCATTGTTCCAGGACAATTCTCCTGCCAGAGTCCGGAACTGGATGGTGTATTCGTCCACGGAGGCGTCCTCCTGACGCAGGTTCAAGATAGCAGTGGCTGCCGACGAGGCTCGTCCAGGCTCCTCAAATATGGAGCGGAACAACCGCACAAACCCCTTGAAGTCTCGGGTCTCGGATCCCTGTCGTTCCCAGATTGGATTCGCCCATGCCAGGGCCTTGTCGGCGAGTAGAGATATAATGAAGGCGATCCTGGCTCCGTCCAAAAGAAATGCTCGGGCGTGCAGAGTGAAGTGGATTTGACATTGATTCAGAAACCCCCTGCACAAACTTGCGTCTCCAGCGAGAACCGAGGGTCCAAACTGGGAATGCCAGGAGGTGTAGCAGGAGGGTCGATCGGAGGAGCTCGAATAGGAGTGGTGACGGAAGTAACTAGCGCACCTAGCTGCTGTGCCATGGAGTCTACTGCCACAAAGAGTTGATCCTATCATGCTTGCAGATCCCGCAGGTCCGCCTGCATGGCTTGTGAGGATGACAGGCTCTTGACTTGGCCAGCGGGGTCCATGGCCTGAGCGTACTGTCACTACACGGGGCGTGGACCTACTGGGCCGTACCGCGTAGCGGGGTAGCAGCTGGCCAACAAGGTACACAACAATGTCTATAGTTCGGAACGGGTACCTGAGGCAATGTAGACAGTAGCAGAAGCAGGACTTGACTTTCACAGCAGGTGGCACCGTGGGTGCAGCGGAGGGCAGGACTTGACTTTCTCAGCAGGTAGAACTGTGGCTGCAGCGAAAGACTCGACTTGACTTTCACTGTAGAAACGATTGCACGGGATACAGGGTACAGGCAGCAGGAACGGGTAACACTGGGAACTAGAAAACACTGGGAGACGATTTGCAAGACAAACTTAGGTATACAACAACGCTCAGGCAAGGAACCAGTGGGCAGAGCCCCTTTTTATAGTCCAGCAGCCATTTGGGCTAATAATTGATGTGTGACAGCTGGACGCGTACTGGCCCATTAAGGCCGTGCACGCGCGGGCGGGCGCGCGCCCTGCGGGAATCAGTCCGAGGACCCGGAAGTAAGTGCCGGTGTTATGGCAGGAAGGAGGTGAAGGGAACAAGTGAGCCCTAATCTACCCACCGCCCTGTCCCTGCCTACTTGCAACGACCCACCCTAGGCGACGGGGTACAACTTGGCGGCGGTCCCTACGCTGACTAAGTGCAAGGGAATACAAACAGGGAACAAGCAAGGGAAGGGGCAGTAGTCCACGGAACACCGTGAGGAAACGGAGTGGTGAACGAGCCAGTCAGGATCAGGATGTAATGAAGTATACAAATGCAGAGCACGGAGCAGGAAGCAAGCCGGGGGCAGAGCGAAGCAGGATAAGCGGGAACTGAAGCAAGGCTGAAGCACGGCAGAAGCAGGCTGGAGCAAGGCAGCAGTGGGGCCAGGAAACAAAGAAGAATCACAAGCAATGAGGAAGAGAAAACGGCAGGTATAAATGGACAGGGGGCAGAGCTAACTCCGACTGACCAGGCCGCGATAGGCTCTCCCACTCCTGAGCCTGCCACCCTGATTGGTCGGAGCCGGTGTCAGTCTAAGAGGTCTGGCCTCAGGTGTCGATTGATTAATCCTGGGAGTATCCACAGACGTAGTGCCTGACAGATCCCTTACAGTACTCCCCCTTTTATGAGGGGCCACTGGACCCTTACTAAGAGAACCTGGTTTAGTGGGGAAGAGAAGGTGGAACCTCCTGACCAATACCCCAGCGTGAACATCTCGAGCAGGTACCCAAGTCCTCTCCTCCGGCCCGTATCCTCTCCAATGGACCAGGTACTGGAGGGAACCCTGGATCATCCTACTGTCCACAATCTTGGCCACCTCGAATTGCACCCCCTCAGGGGTGAGAACGGGAACAGGAGGTTTCCTCGAGGGGGACCAGGACGGGGAGCAGCGTTTAAGGAGGGAGGCATGAAAGACATCGTGTATGCGAAAGGATGGGGGCAGCTCCAGATGGAAGGATACAGGGTTGAGGACTTCAATGACCTTATAAGGCCCAATAAATCGGGGAGCAAACTTCCTGGACGGGACATTAAGGCGCAAGTTCCTAGACGACAACCACACCAGATCCCCGACGACAAACCGGGGGTTAGCAGAACGTCTTCTATCAGCCTGAATCTTTTGTACGCTCTGGGACGCCTCTAGGTTCTTCTGAACCTGGGCCCAGACTGTGCACAGTTCCCGATGAACGTCCTCTACCTCGGGATTATTGGAACAACCAGGAGAAACGGAGGAGAACCGTGGATTAAACCCGAAATTACAGAAGAACGGGGAGACCCCTGACGAGTTACTGACCCGTTTATTCAGGGAAAATTCGGCGAGGGGAAGGAATGAGACCCAATCAAATTGACAGTCAGAGATGAAATACCTTAAATATTGTTAAGATTGATTAGTCCTTTCCGTTTGGCCATTAGTTTCGGGATGGAAGGCGGAGGAGAAGGACAGATCAATCTCCAACTTTTTACAAAAAGCTCTCCAAAATAAGGAAACAAATTGTACCCCTCTGTCAGAAACGATATTGACTGGGGCCCCATGGAGACGCAGAATGTGTTTAACAAACAAAGAAGCTAACGTCTTGGCGTTAGGTAGTTTCTTAAGGGGCACAAAGTGGCACATCTTGCTGAAGCGGTCTACTACCACCCACACCACCGCCCTGAGATGGAGGCAAATCGGTGATAAAATCCATGGAGATATGGGTCCAAGGTCTCTGGGGAATGGGCAAAGAACGTAGTAAGCCCGCAGTTCGGGACCTAGGGGTCTTGGACCTAGCACAAACCTCACAAGCGGCGACGTAAGCCCTAACGTCTTTAGGCAACCCAGGCCACCAATAGTTTCTGGTAATGAGGTGTTTGGTACCCAAAATGCCAGGATGACCAGATAGTGCGGAGTCATGGTTTTCCCTGAGTACCCTTAGCCGGTATTGCAGGGGGACAAACAGCTTGTCCCCAGGGAGGTTCCCGGGAGCTGAACCTTGATCAGCCGCAATGTCAGAGGCTAAATCAGAATCAGTGGCAGAAACGATTATACCAGGGGGTAAAATACAAGCAGGATCCTTCTCAGAAGGAGGAATGGCCATGAAACTACGTGACAGTGCATCAGCCTTAATATTTTTGGACCCAGCCCTATAGGTAACCAAGAAGTTAAATCTGGTAAAAAATAGCGCCCATCGAGCTTGTCTAGGATTAAGCCTCCGGGCAGATTCTAGGAAAACCAGATTCTTGTGGTCAGTAAGGACCGTTACCTGGTGTCTGGCCCCCTCCAGGAAGTGACGCCACTCTTCAAAAGCCCATTTAATGGCTAAAAGTTTGCGGTTGCCAATATCATAGTTACTCTCCGTGGGCAAAAACTTCCTAGAGAAGTAAGCACAGGGGCGGAGATGGGTGAGGGAGCTGGTACCCTGGGACAAGACGGCCCCCACTCCCACCTCGGACGCGTCAACCTCCACAATAAATGGCTCCATTTGGTTGGGCTGAACCAGCACGGGGGCCGAGATAAAGCACTTCTTGAGGGTCTCAAAAGCCTGGACGGCCTCAGGAGGCCAGTGGAGGACATCAGCACCCTTGCGAGTGAGGTCTGTAAGAGGCTTAGCGACGACCGAGAAGTTGGCAATAAATCTCCTGTAATAGATAGCGAACCCCAAAAAACACTGTAGCGCCTTCAGGGAGGCAGGTTGGACCCATTCCGCCACAGCCTGAACCTTGGCAGGGTCCATGCGGAATTCATGAGGAGTGAGGATTTGACCCAAAAATGGTATCTCCTGTACCCCAAACACACATTTTTCGGTTTTCGCAAACAGATTATTTTCCCGGAGGACCTGGAGGACCTTCCTGACATGCTCCACGTGGGAGGACGAGTCCTTGGAAAACACCAGTATGTCATCAAGGTACACTACAAGAAAATTTCCCGGGTAATCTCTCAGAATTTCATTAATAAAATTCTGGAAGACAGCAGGGGCATTACACAACCCAAAGGGCATGACCAGGTATTCGAAATGACCTTCGGGCGTGTTGAACACAGTCTTCCACTCATCCCCCTCTTTGATGCGGATAAGGTTATACGCCCCCCGTAGATCGAACTTACAGAACCATTGGGCCCCCTGAACCTGATTAAAAAGATCCGGAATCAAAGGAAGGGGATACTGGTTCCTTTCTGTGACCTTATTCAAGTTCCGATAGTCAATGCACGGCCTAAGACCACCATCCTTCTTCCCCACGAAGAAGAAGCCAGCACCTATTGGAGAAGTCGAGGGGCGAATGAAACCCTTGGCCAGGCATTCTTGGATATACTCCCTCATGGCTTCACGTTCAGGACATGAAAGATTAAATATCCTACCCTTAGGAAGCTTGGCACCTGGTACCAAATCGATGGCGCAATCGTAATCTCTATGAGGGGGCAACACCTCGGAGGCCTCCTTAGAAAAAACATCAGCGAAGTCCTGAACAAACTCAGGTAGCGTGTTTACCTCCTCACGGGAAGAAATAGAGTTAACCGAAAGACATGACGTCAGGCATTCACTACCCCATTTGGTGAGATCCCCAGTATTCCAATCAAACGTGGGATTATGCAGCTGCAACCAGGGAAGACCTAATACCAGATCGGACGATAATCCCTGCATCACCAGTACAGAGCACTGCTCCAAATGCATGGAGCCAACAAGGAGTTCAAAAACAGGAGTATGCTGAGTAAAATAACCATTAGCAAGAGGAGTGGAGTCGATACCCACTACCGGGACAGGATAAGGCAAATCAATAAAAGGCATTTTTAGAGATATAGCAAATTCCACAGACATGATATTAGCAGATGAGCCAGAATCCACGAAGGCACTGCCAGTGGCAGACCGGCCAGCAAACGAGACCTGAAAGGGAAGAAAAATTTTATGGCGTTTCATATTAACGGGAAATACCTGTGCGCCCAAGTGACCTCCCCGATGATCACTTAGGCGCGGAAGTTTTCCGTCTGCTTATTCTTGCGCCTGGGACAGGTGTTCAGTTGATGCTTGTCATCCCCACAATAGAAGCGGAGACCATTCTTCCTGCGGAACTCTCTACGTTGTCGAGGGGACATGGAGGCCCCGAGTTGCATAGGTACCTCCGAGTCTTCCGTGGAAGAGCGAGGGGTCGGGACCTCGGGGGGAATCGCAGGGAAGTCAGAGGGAAAAACACTGAAACGTTCAAGCTGACGTTCCCTGAGACGTCGGTCAAGTCGTACTGCTAGGGCCATAACCTGGTCTAGGGAGTCAGAAGAGGGGTAGCTAACAAGCAGATCCTTCAGGGCGTCAGATAGTCCTAACCTAAACTGGCACCTTAGGGCCGGGTCGTTCCACCGAGAAGCTACGCACCTCTTTCTAAAATCAGAACAGTATTCCTCAACAGGTCTCCTACCCTGACGTAAGGTCACCAGCTGACTCTCGGCTAAGGCAGTCCTGTCAGTCTCGTCGTAAATGAGTCCGAGGGCAGAGAAAAAACGATCAACGGAGGAAAGTTCAGGGGCGTCAGGAGCCAAGGAGAAGGCCCACTCTTGGGGCCCTTCCTGGAGTCGGGATATAATGATTCCCACCCTCTGGTTCTCGGAACCTGAGGAGTGAGGTTTTAGACGGAAGTAAAGTCTGCAACTCTCCCGGAAGGAGAGAAAAGTCTTACGGTCCCCTGAGAACCGGTCAAGTAACTTGAGGTCAGGTTCTAGAGGTGAGGTGAGGGGTACTACTATGGCAGCGTCAGACTGGTTGACCCTCTGAGCCAGGGCCTGGACCTGTAGGGAAAGGCCCTGCATCTGCTGGGTCAGGGTCTCAAGGGGGTCCATGATAGCGTCAGCGTAGGAGAAATGGTAGACTAGGTATGGGCTTGTGATTATGTTATGGCAGGAAGGAGGTGAAGGGAACAAGTGAGCCCTAATCTACCCACCGCCCTGTCCCTGCCTACTTGCAACGACCCGTCCTAGGCGACGGGGTACAACTTGGCGGCGGTCCCTACGCTGACTAAGTGCAAGGAAATACAAACAGGGAACAAGCAAGGGAAGGGGCGGTAGCCCACGGAACACCGTGAGGAAACGGAGTGGTGAACGAGCCAGTCAGGATCAGGATGTAATGAAGTATGCAAACGCAGAGCACGGAGCAGGAAGCAAGCCGGGGGCAGAGAAAAGCAGGATAAGCGGGAACTGAAGCAAGGCTGAAGCACGGCAGAAGCAGGCTGGAGCAAGGCAGCAGTGGGGCCAGGAAACCAAGAAGAATCACAAGCAATGAGGAAGAGAAAACGGCAGGTATAAATGGACAGGGGGCGGAGCTAACTCCGACTGACCAGGCCGCGATAGGCTCTCCCACTCCTGAGCCTGCCACCCTGATTGGTGGGAGCCGGTGTCAGTCTAAGAGGTCTGGCCTCAGGTGTCGATTGATTAATCCTGGGAGTATCCACAGACGTAGTGCCTGGCAGATCCCTTACAGCCGGCGTCTCCCTGGAGAGATGTCCATGGCCGGGGCCGTCAAGGGGTAAGTCTAAACGATGACCCACGGCCATAGACGTTACACTGAACCAGACTGTTGGACTATTTCCAGGCTTAGGAAACCTTTGCAGGTGTTTTGTGTTTATTCGCTGATTAGAGTGTGACACCATGAGTCTACAATCTTGAACTTTTACCCAATATTCAAATTTTCAGAGAGACTAAATTTTTGGAAGAGGGGGGAGGAATCCTCCAGCTCACCTGACACTACGGATGTGTGTCTCAGCAGCGCCCGGAATCTCGTGTCGGCACACGTTGAGGTACAGAGGAAGAGAAAGGAGTTGTTCCAGCGCTGTATGAAGTGGTTAAAATGGAAGCAGGTTTCCAAGTTTAATTGTATTCAATTAAAATAGTCCAGAAGAATAGTCCAATGTGAGGGTAAGCGGGCGGTAATGTCCTCAAAAGCCTACGCGTTTCGGATGCTCCTGCATCCTTAGTCTTGGCTGTGGTGTCTGTTTTTGAATAGCGCGCGTTGTCTCGTATTTATCCCGGTTTGTATAGTACAGCTGATTGCTGAGTGCGTTCCACTGTTGTTATCCCTGTGGAACGCAAGCCGGAAGTAAGAATGGTTGCTGCCCATTCTGTTATTTGTGTTTTCACTTGCGTATTCTCAACTGGTGACAGCATTAATATCGTGATCTAGAATATAGGGTTATGTAAGTTCAACCTAGCCTGAGTGTGTTATATATTTCAGATAGCGTTTTATTGTGTGGAATGGAAACTATATCGACGGAAGACGCCGTCACTTTGCCTGTTCGTTATTGTCCAGATAGCTATCTGACAGACGATGGTGCACATAAGATTTGGTAAGTATTTATTTATTTCTAGAATTTCAAACAAATTATTTGGGCAAAGTTGGTGTGCATAGTCCTATAGGTGTCAAAGTATTATACTTTGAATTTATAAAATGATGTATTTTATACTGTCAATAATGGTACGCTGTTGTTGTTATATATTGTGATGATTGAATGTAGAATTTAGGCAGTGTTGTTTAATCGATGTTAAATTCTGGCTTAACGAAGGACAGAGACAGGCGCTTACTTTTGATGATGAGGATGTGACCAGGGAGGGAGGTGAGGGTAGGACAACAACTGGAGCAAAAAAATGGTTAAAAACCTAATTGGTGATTGTGACTAACGAAAAAGTGGTTTAAAAAATATGAACAGTGATGTACATGACAAAAAGCACATGTTATGCATGTACAGGCTGTAAATATGCGGGCAAGGAGTCCTGGAGTAATATGGTAATAGATGGTCTTCAATAATATATTATTTTGTTGAAATTTTTATTATTATTGTAGTTGTTATTGTTTGTCTTGGTCTTGGTAACTACGAGGGGGGGCTAGGAGATCTATATATTAATACTGGAACATTAGGTCTCTTCTAAGATTTAGGCCATCTGGATATCTAGTTTTTAATCTGTAAATCCAAAATGCCTCCCTCAGGTGGGTTTTATGTTTAAGGTCACCTCCCCTTTTTGGGGGGGTAGATTTTTTCAATAGCGTAGCAACGTAGATTTTTTGTGTTACGATTGTGTTGTACAATAAAATGTTTTGATACATTGGAGATGTTAGTGATATTAATATTTCTCACGTAACTAAGATGTTCAAGAATTCTTGTTTTCAGTTTTCTGTTTGTACAACCCACGTATTTTAGTTGACATTCAGTACATTCTATGACGTAGATTACGGATTCGCTGTTACAATTGATATAATTCTGGATGCTGTATGTATCTGTTTGTGTAGAGTTACTGAAAGTTTTAGTTGGATGGGCAAAAGAGCAAGTCTTACATGGATGTTGCCCACATCTGTAGAAGCCTTTTGTTTCTAGCCATGTTGTTTTAACATTTTCGTTTGGTGTGAACAGTGACGGAGACAGCACGCTGCCCAAAGAGGGTGCCTTTCTTGCCACGATACGACAACCTTTGGCCAAGATGGAACGTAGACCGTCATCCTCTTGTAGGATAGGTAAGTTATTGGTGACTAATTTTTTGATTTGCATAAACTGGTTACTCTGTTGTAGGATTAAAGTAGGTTGGGTATCCTTCGATTGAATTTTAGGATTTGTTTTGGTATGTTTATTGTTATATCGCATATAACAATAAACATACCAAAACAAATCCTAAAATTCAATCGAAGGATACCCAACCTACTTTAATCCTACAACAGAGTAACCAGTTTATGCAAATCAAAAAATTAGTCACCAATAACTTACCTATCCTACAAGAGGATGACGGTCTACGTTCCATCTTGGCCAAAGGTTGTCGTATCGTGGCAAGAAAGGCACCCTCTTTGGGCAGCGTGCTGTCTCCGTCACTGTTCACACCAAACGAAAATGTTAAAACAACATGGCTAGAAACAAAAGGCTTCTACAGATGTGGGCAACATCCATGTAAGACTTGCTCTTTTGCCCATCCAACTAAAACTTTCAGTAACTCTACACAAACAGATACATACAGCATCCAGAATTATATCAATTGTAACAGCGAATCCGTAATCTACGTCATAGAATGTACTGAATGTCAACTAAAATACGTGGGTTGTACAAACAGAAAACTGAAAACAAGAATTCTTGAACATCTTAGTTACGTGAGAAATATTAATATCACTAACATCTCCAATGTATCAAAACATTTTATTGTACAACACAATCGTAACACAAAAAATCTACGTTGCTACGCTATTGAAAAAATCTACCCCCCAAAAAGGGGAGGTGACCTTAAACATAAAACCCACCTGAGGGAGGCATTTTGGATTTACAGATTAAAAACTAGATATCCAGATGGCCTAAATCTTAGAAGAGACCTAATGTTCCAGTATTAATATATAGATCTCCTAGCCCCCCCTCGTAGTTACCAAGACCAAGACAAACAATAACAACTACAATAATAATAAAAATTTCAACAAAATAATATATTATTGAAGACCATCTATTACCATATTACTCCAGGACTCCTTGCCCGCATATTTACAGCCTGTACATGCATAACATGTGCTTTTTGTCATGTACATCACTGTTCATATTTTTTAAACCACTTTTTCGTTAGTCACAATCACCAATTAGGTTTTTAACCATTTTTTTGCTCCAGTTGTTGTCCTACCCTCACCTCCCTCCCTGGTCACATCCTCATCATCAAAAGTAAGCGCCTGTCTCTGTCCTTCGTTAAGCCAGAATTTAACATCGATTAAACAACACTGCCTAAATTCTACATTCAATCATCACAATATATAACAACAACAGCGTACCATTATTGACAGTATAAAATACATCATTTTATAAATTCAAAGTATAATACTTTGACACCTATAGGACTATGCACACCAACTTTGCCCAAATAATTTGTTTGAAATTCTAGAAATAAATAAATACTTACCAAATCTTATGTGCACCATCGTCTGTCAGATAGCTATCTGGACAATAACGAACAGGCAAAGTGACGGCGTCTTCCGTCGATATAGTTTCCATTCCACACAATAAAACGCTATCTGAAATATATAACACACTCAGGCTAGGTTGAACTTACATAACCCTATATTCTAGATCACGATATTAATGCTGTCACCAGTTGAGAATACGCAAGTGAAAACACAAATAACAGAATGGGCAGCAACCATTCTTACTTCCGGCTTGCGTTCCACAGGGATAACAACAGTGGAACGCACTCAGCAATCAGCTGTACTATACAAACCGGGATAAATACGAGACAACACGCGCTATTCAAAAACAGACACCACAGCCAAGACTAAGGATGCAGGAGCATCCGAAACGCGTAGGCTTTTGAGGACATTACCGCCCGCTTACCCTCACATTGGACTATTCTTCTGGACTATTTTAATTGAATACAATTAAACTTGGAAACCTGCTTCCATTTTAACCACTTCATACAGCGCTGGAACAACTCCTTTCTCTTCCTCCAGACTAAATTTTTGTTAGCCATAATCATCAGCATTAAAAGAAATAAATGCTGGAAATAGATCACTCTGTGTGTAATGAATCTATATAATATATGAATTTCACTTTTTGAATTGAATTACTAAAATAAATTCACTTTTTGATGATATTCTAATACATTGAGAAGGACCTGTATATATAAAATAACCACAAAAAGTGCAGTGACAAATGGTCTTCTAGAGGGGTAATTCTCTAAAAGAAGATGTACAATATGCATAGGATATAGGAGAATTAAAAATCTGTCACAGAAAAATATGGTCTAGATCAGCCGTGGTATTATTAAGGCTTCACTGTATACATATGTATATGTGTATGTAGTGCATTTTATGACATTTGTGCATTTTATTACTTTGTGACCGATGACCTTTGTCTTTCACATTTTCTTCCTTTGTATGTTTGTCTGTGCTGACTCTATGGAATAAGACCTGAAGATGAGGCTGGTTTTACCTAAAAAAAAATATATATTTTTTTACAATAGACGTCATTTTGAGTTATTCTTAGAGCCTACTATCTCATTAAGCAGAGCCCATTATTTCTTGGTTTTTACTTTATTTATTTATTTCATTATAATAGAGAAATTATTGATGCCAATGACACAAAACAATGTAATATGTACACAGCTATTGTGATAGAAGTAATATTGGTAATGATATTGGAAATAATTGTATTGCTACTATAACAAGTTTAACTAGAGACTTGAAACTATCAGGTTAAATGTCCTGAACTTTACGTTACATGTTCTTAACTTTTCCCGGAGGGACTAAACACTTTTTTGTACATCCCATCGCTCCAAGTGTGTCCATAACCCAATAAACTCATAACCTCTCCATACTCTGAGCTACAGTATGTAGTATTTCTTTCTATTGACTTCATAGTTTTGGACTATTACTGATACTATCTCCTGAAAGTCTAGTTTTAGAAAATAAAGCAGAAGGTGTAAAATGTGCACAAAGATTGACATATACTTTCATACCCGCTAGTGAAAAACATATCTATCAAGCATAGTTCAGATGATTTCCAAATTTATATACAGTAGTACTTTGATGGGGTTGTTCTTTTGGACAACCCCTTTCTACAGTATTTCTCAGGTTACCCAAAGACAAGCCAATCTCAGGTACGGGAAATCCCCACTGTTAAAGGGGTTTTCCAAGACCGGGCAACTGATGACTTATCCACCGGATAGGTCATCAGTATATGATCAGTGGGGGTCCAACACCCGGACCCCGCACCAAGCAGCTGCTTCGGCTGCCTCCGGGTCGCCGCATGTTTTGAACAGTATGCAGTAGCTGGGGCCGGAAGCAGATGGCTCCGGTCACGGAATAGCGGCCAAGCTGCAGTACTGCAGCTCTGCACCTATTCAAGTGAATAAGAGCAAAGCTGCAGCTCTGCAGAACGTCTGCTATGCAGTGGTTGGAGCCACCTATTTCCAGCTCCAACTACTGCATACTGTTCAAAATATCTGGCGCCTGGAGGCAGCCGGAGCAGCTAATCGGTACGGGGTCCGGGTGTCGGACCCGCAATGATCATATACTGATGACCTATCCTGTGGATAGATCATCAGTTGTCGTTATCGGTCGTGGAAAACCCCTTTAAGACAACTAGCGATAAGATGTAATCACGATGGGTAAGGGTCGATGATTATTTCCCTGCAGTATCCAATTAAAATAAATGCTCCTAATGCACTTTATGGAAATAAAGATTTTGAACCAATCAAATTTCAAGAAAAAACAATATCATCAACATAAGATAGAAATTAGACTGGGCTGCTGCGTTTTTCTATCATACAGAGATGGAATCCTTAGGCAGCAGAATAAATATGTTTAGCAAGCTTATCTTGTCACGCTCCTGAGACGTTTTCCTTCTGGCTTCTGACTACTCCCTACTTTTATCCCTGCGAATTTTGTGACCAAATTTTTTTTTCCTTTGACGCTGTCTCTATCAGTACGGCTTTGAACCTACTTAACAAATACGAGACTATTGCTACAAGAAACCACCTGCTCCTTCACTCCTCCTCCCTAGTTCCTGTATACCATATCCAGATAACTGCTGCACGACCAACACGCATTGAAGTCCTGGGTTCAAAAGAGTACCAAGAACCTAAGCCAAATTACGGGAAAAGGGGGTGTTTTGGGTGAAATTTGTCATCTAATTTGGTTCCTTCTATGGTAAGCTCAGGTCCGTTACAATAGGAATGTAATTGTATTGCAAAAATAAACTCAACACTTACCCATTGCACCTTGTCCCAACTTGCTGAATAATTAAATTTGTTACATATTTAACCTGTAACATCTGCTTTCATTACTATTTATTTTGCTCTCTTTGTTTTTGTAATTCACATTCCAATTCTACAAGCTTATCTGTCAAAAATTTTACTGCATTTTCATAAGATGATTCATGGTTTAATGCACTAACAGCTGGTCTTTAAATTCTACCATTCCCCACTTGCATTTAAATTTCTCACCGTAGCTATGTTTTTTTTCACTGCTTTCTAGAACAAATTATGTAAAAACTGCTCTAAACATTGAATAGCTAAGGCAAATTATGCATATTGAATTTTATTTACAAATATATTTACTGCTTTCAAAGGCCTTATTGACATTGACTGTCAGATCATTCTAGCAGATTGACTGTCTGATTTACTTTAAAAAAAATCCCTCTTTTTAAATATCACTGTCACCATTGGCCTTATCTTTATTAACATAAGAACCACTGAGAGCTGCTATTTTATAGCTCTTAATTGCCTCTTTGATGAGCTCTTTTCTACTGGGCACTCCCCAGACAACTGTTTCCCTTTAAGATTGCTCCCTCTTGAGTTTTCAGAACACAAAATAATATATAAATGGCATGGCATTTAGTAAATACACAGAGCGAAATATCTGAAATATTAGGATGGAGAACTATGACAAGAACTGTACAACTGGTAGAGCTTACTCTATCTTGTGCCAGAACATAATAACTTGTCTTGTAAAGAGGACCTGTCAGGTTTCTTGAGACATCTGTTATAGTAAAGATTTACATAGTTCATGAAATAACGATCCTGAAATATCTGTTCTTATAACTTTCTGTTGTGTTGTTCCTCTGTTATTCCTCCTGGAAATATATGAATACATTGACAACTGGGTGTTACCATTTCGCTTGTTAATGGGACTGCCCTATTAGTGCTGACAATCAATCACGGATTAAGTAGACCATAGGCCCTGGGCTGTTACCCAAACTTAGGCCCTGTCGCGCCGTAACTATTGTTAACACTACCAAACATGTCAGGAGAGGTGACAGATTCTCCATAAATCTAGTGACTCACAGGTGACGACGTCTCAGATTCTAGTCGTTTTCTTTCCTATTTTCTTCTCCATCCGGTCCAGAGTTCATGACGACTTATCCCGGCCATGATCAATTTCTGCAGAATTTGCCACTCAGATGTCTTCGGCTCCTCACTTTTCCAACATTTCCAGACCTATAAACGAAGATCAAACTATCATGGTGTCACACACATTGCCCCTAAATATAATAGCACCATTCACTGGGCCCCTGATTAAAATAGTATCTATCATTAATTTATCATTAATAATTATTTGTTCAACAGAGGGCCACCATCTATAAAAGCGTCTGTGTAATGTGTCACTTCACAACACATACACAGATGCTGTACACCAAACACAGAGCACAGAAAAATAGTAGCAACTGAAGGTGACCCCTTTTCCAATGCTGGAGCTGCATTAGTTGGGAACTGCACATACTCTATGCCAGGGGTCTCAAACTCGGCTGGGTAAATGGGCCGCACATAGAAAAAATTTGAAGTTGAAAGGCTGCATTACTTTCAAATTTGATAAAATACAAAATTATTGTTAATCTATTTGTTATTTGAACTACTATAACAATGCTACATTACTATAATAATACCGCTAAGTTTAAACTTACTGAAAATTTGCGAGTTTACTCCACGTGCTTATTTTAACAATTCAGTTTTCCAGTTTAGGTGTCGCTAAATGCAGTCTGGCTGAACAGTTGGCAGCGTTTGGCAGACACAAAAATGTATAGATTGGTCCCCAGTAGATAATGCCACAGTGCCCTCTGTAGAGAGTGCCACACCCCCTAGATAATGCCACAGTGCCCTCTGTAGATAATGCCATAGTGCCCTCTGTAGATAGTGCCACACACACCCCTTTGTAGATAGTGCCACACATACTCCTTTGTAGATAGTGCCACACACACCCCTTTGTAGATAGCTCCATTCGGGCTCCCTCTAGGAGTGGAATCCCTAGCTAAGGCGTTACTGGCACTTTAGCCAGGGATTCCTCTCCTGGAGGAGCCCCTGACATCACGTCCATATATTGGACAGTTACGTGAAAGGCCTCGTCTATCAGCGGAATCCCCAACCAGTGCATCGGCAACGTGCTGGCTGGGCATTCCGGTCCAGGAGGAGCCACTGATGTCACTGTCCATATATAGACAATTACGTCAGAGGCCTCATCTATCAGTGGAATCCCCGACCAGAGCGCTCTGGCTGGGGATTCCACTCCTAGAGAGAGCCCCAATAAAACGATTTATAGAGAGGGGGTGTAGCGCTGTCCACAGGGTGGGGTTTGTGGTGTGGCACTATCCACAGCTGTGAAAATGTGATCGTATTTCAGTATATTGTGCATTTTGCGTCCTTATTTCAAAACCGTCGTCTTTGAAGACTTAATAGAGGGAGCAAGATGGCAGACCTAGAGGCCTTCATTAGGCCCCGTCTGCCATGACAAATAATTGGCACCCCGCAATTGCATTGCGGGGGGCCTATAAGGTGACAGAGTGGTGGACCCTCTGTCTTACGGCTAAGGCTTTGTTCACATCTGCGTCGAGGTTCCGTTTGTGGGTTCTGTCAGGGGAACCTTGAACAGAAACCAAACAGAAACCATAGCTTTCTATTAGCATTACCATTGATTTCAATGGTAACGCTTCCATTGCTAATGGTTTCCGTTTGTCTTAGTCCCGTAAGGTTTGCATTTTTTTTATACAGAATCAATAACGCAGTCGACTACGCTATTTATACACATCTCAAAAGATGCAGACTTTCTAATTGAGAAAAATAATGTAGTTTCATATTATTCAATGGTGGACTTCAAAGAGAGGTTCTGCAGCAGCTGAGATGAGTATTAAAATGAATAATGTACAGCCTACAATACATGGTAAGAATATTAAAAGTCCCCTTGGAGTTCTTTGAACTGTATAAAGTGATGAAACTCCTCAGTGACTGCTAATGTTCTTATAATTTACAGGAAGGGGGAAATTGCTCCATATATTAACCTTTGAATAGAATAAGAGGATTCTGCAGTAGACAAATGGCCATAATATATAAAATGTATATGCTTTTATTCACTTGAGATGTAGGTAAGGGCTTCATGGTGTAAAAAAAAACACCAAAGGAATCTAAGTAAACTACTAAATCTCTCTGAGTTCAGTACAAATGTACAGTGCCTACTAATAATCAGAAACTGATCCAAAGACAGGGGGGGGGGGGGGGGATCCTGGTATAAACAAGGCACTCGGCTCAAAGTAACTATAGAAATATAAAAAATTTATTGGAATGAAGTAAAAAAAATCTCAACATATGCAATGCTGCGTTTACAGATAAACAAACATAAACATCACAAGCCCGGCCGGGTAATAAATAGCGTGATGCACGGAATTAAAGAACAATGTAGCTTATACTGAACAGTAAGTGCAAAACACATAAATATAAAGAAACTAGAGTGTAGTGTGATTCAGTATATGTGGCAATCATACAGGAGCCATATATAAATCCTGTAAAGCCACGGGAAAGAGGCTCTATGCCTGATAATATAATACCATGGAATAACTTATAAAGTGACCACCATAGACATGACAATGATGACGGGGTAACAAATGTAACTAAAGCATAAATGTAAATTTACAAAGCCCGGCTTAACACCAATATGGACTGCAATTATAAGTATCGGACTGTTATTAAGACCATGTAGTCAAAACGGTCATGTACTTCTCCATAGGGCAGCATGCAAAGACCAGCGAGAAGTTCCTTCAATAGGAGGGTCTGCCACTGGCGTCAGATGTGTCGTCCCCTATGCAGTAGGAGCAGCAGCCAGAAGAGTTACCAACGCCAAGGGTCAGATGCGGTGTGCGCTGGAGACAATGAGCGATCGTCAGAGTGATCACGCTTCCGCTGTAACTATTGTATTCTCCCAGTCGATAGCAAAGCCAGACAAAGATGCAGTAGAAGCCAGTTAGACACCCAGGTCAGGTACGGTGAGTGCAACTGTCGAGATTCGTTATGCTTTCACTGTAATTGTGGCATTGTCCGCAATCCTGCGTCAGGCCCGAACAAAGTGGCATCAATTTGATGAAGGCAAATTGGCCGTCCAGACAGCTGCCCTTAAGCCTTTAATCAATAGCTATAAAAGTTACCCAGTAAAAGAGCTACATGTTGACTCTTAGTCGGCTGTGAGTTTTGGTTAATGCGCGAAATTGCCACAACCACTGTGACACCGCAATGTTTCCATAAACAAGATCTTCATTGACCTTTCTATCGTCTCAAAAATTGAAAAGTACTGTTGTATTATGATCTAAACAAAAATATTTTACACTTATTTACTAATTTGCCGCATCTTCTAGCTGTGGGATACATATAAGATTGATTGCTTTTTGTACAATCATTCAGTGAAATGATTCATAGTGGAACATGCAGAACACAAACATTTCTTATCCTCATTTGACATTTTGGCACGTGGCCATATCAGTCATTTTTGGTATATTTGATCGCACAACTTGATAAAATTAGTAAGAAAAATAGGTGATCTGTTCTTATTAACACTCTGGGGAAACAGATAATGACTTT
Source organism: Rhinoderma darwinii (assembly GCF_050947455.1). NCBI lineage: Eukaryota > Metazoa > Chordata > Amphibia > Anura > Rhinodermatidae > Rhinoderma > Rhinoderma darwinii. Next base: position 449,266,852 of record NC_134688.1, on the reverse strand, counting down.
AATTGGAGGCAAAATGCATCCTGAACAAATTAACACATGCAAACGAAGTATTGTACCTGCCACACCACTTCACACACGATCATTGATCTGTAATAAATAAGAAGTCAGAAGAACCATGAACCTACCGTATATAGGATGCAGTGGTTACTGGGAAATCACAAAGAATCATTAAATGTACAGTATGTATTTGTAATTGGACATAGGCTAAACATAACCAGGTTCACACATTGCGTGCGTAGTATGCTGTAGAATAAGTTTAGAAATCTCCGCAATGAAATCCACATGTGTTACATATGTGATTCTAAATCCGTGGTATCCGTGGTATTTCCACAACAGATTTTCTCCAGGTAAAACTTAAGTTCAGTTAAATCTAAATAAGCATAGTGGTAAATTGTTTGTGTCCCCAGTACACACCTACTTTCATGGCATTAAAGAGGTATTAGGGTTTCTATAAATTAACCCCTTCGGTACGAAGCCATTTATTGATTCTTCATATTCGTTTTTCACTCCCCACATTCCAAGAGCCATAACTTTATTATTTTTCTGTCAATAGAGTGGTGTGAGGGCTTATTTTTTGCGGAACGAGCTGTAGTTTTTTTCGGTACTATTTGTTGGTACGTAGAACTTTTTGATCACTTTTTATTTGAGAGCTAAGGTGACCAAAAAAACAGTGCATTAAATAACGCTATATTGTAATAGTTCAGACTCTTACGGATGCAGCAATACCAATTTTGTTAACTTTTTTATTTTTTACATTACTTTAGGGGGAAAATGGGAAAAGTTTTTTTTTTACTTTTAATTCATTTTTACTTTTTTTCACTACTAAAAACTTTTTTTTCACTTTTTTTTTTTTTTACACACTTTATTAGCCCCCCTAGGGAACTTGAACCAGCGATTGTTAGATCACTGGTACAATATACTGAAATACTAGCGTGTTGTCGTATATGGTCATTTTTACAGGCATCTGTTATGCCTTGCCACAGGGCTGCCATAGTCCCCTGGGCTGCCATAACAACCGTCGTCACCCCCCAATCTCACTGTGGGGGGGCGATGAGCTGTCGGAGGGGGCCTCCCCCTCTTTTCAATGCCTCAGATGCTGCGGTCGAGATTAACCACAGCATTTGAGGGGTTAAACAGCCAGGAACAGCGCAATCACTGCTCCCGGTTGTTAGTCCCAGGTGTCCACTGTAAAATACAGCCGACACCCATAGCATATGGAGCGCGCTCAGCGCATGAGTGCGCTCCAAACGTCACCCCCGCACCCGGACATAATAGCACGTCTGGGTGCACGAAGGGGTTAAACTTATTCCTTGTATAATTAAAAGTTATACAATTTTCCAATATACTTTCTGTATCAATTTCTCATGGTTTTCAAGATCTCTGCTTGCATTCATTCAATAGGGACATTCATTGTTTATTTCCAGTGGATACAAATCAGTTTTGGTCATGTGATGATCAGACAGGTACATGGCTTGTAACAAGACAGAGTTCTGATCACTGTACTGCAATTGAAACGAGCCATTCACCTGTGTGATCATCACATGACCAGGACTGGTTTTATTCTGGAAGCAAAGAATGGAGGTTGAATGAATGAATGAATGAATGAATGAATGAATGACTACAAACTGAGAACTTGAAAATTGTAAAAAATGGCTCACAGTTTAATTTCTATATTTCAGACACATACTAGGGCCAATTTCACAGAAAGTCATTGAATCTATCAGTATGTTTTTGGTATGCGGAAGGAAACTCACACAAACACAGGGAGAACATACAAACTCCATACAGATGTTGCTCTTTAGATTCAAACCCAATACCCAAGAGCTGAAAGGCAACACTATAACCACTGGACCACTCTGCTGCTTATTTTGGCATGAATATGTTTTATTCCCTGAAACCACAAAACCTTTTTGATACCACGTTACATAACACTGCACCTGTTTGCTATGTACAACATGGTGGTGTTCTGTTATGGAGCAGAAAGTCCTTTAGGCACCAGGGCCTAAGTGCGACTGCAAACTCTGTCTCTTCTATAGATAGGTAAAAAAATGCAGCAATATACAGGGATATCCTGGATGAAAACCTACTGCAGTCCACAAGACATTTATAACTTGTAGAAAGATTTATTTCCCCCGAACCGAAATCCCAAACAAAATTAAAGCTATACAAAATGGCTCAAAAACATCAAGGCCAACACAAAGGCCAAATTCCTAGAAAGGGCTGGTCGCTTAAATAGTAATCTTCATGCAACTGGATCTACCTATTCCAACACGTAGGTTTTAGGTGCTAAAAGATGTGGTTAAAATCTGGTCACAGACATTTAAAAAGAAGACGGCTCTACTTATATCACCTGCAGATTTTAAATTGACTTTTTCCAAGCTGTTCATTGTTTTAATTTGCCTTAAACCCTTGACCGAGGCTGGAATATGTTCCCTTGGTGATATATGAAAGAAAAGGAGGTTTCTGGATTGGGTGAGGTAGGGGATAGATTTCATTGTATTAATTCTAATTATTTTGTCTGGCTTTAGTGTCTGTTCACATCAACGTTACCCTTCCATTGAGGGGTTCCATCAGAGGTTTCCGTCAAGTTAACCCCTCAACGGAAAGGCAAATGGAAACCTTAGCTTCTGTTTCCCTCACCATTGATCTCAATGGTGACGGAAACACTGTTAATGGTTTCCGTTGGTCACCGTTGTGACAGGGTTCCATTGTTTTGACGGAATCGATAGCACAGTCGACTACATATTTGTAAACGTGTGCAATACAAATCCGTAATATGGACGTATTATGGATGTGATTGCATCAGTTTGTCGTCAGTTTTTCATCAGTAATGCATCAATTTTACAGATCTGTATTACTGATGGGCTGTCTTCTAGGCAGAAAATTGAATTACATAAGACAGCCCCTTTGAAAATGGATCACATACAGATGCATCCATATATCTCTCTCCATAGACTTCATTGGGAATTTTACATCCGCAGTATGGATGAAAGTAGGGCATGCTGCGTTGATAGGGTCAGTTCACACATTGCGTAAATACTGCGTTTTTCCCGCAACGGAATTAGTTGCATAAAATCTGCCGGAAATATAGTAGAAGCAAAGTGGATGAGAGAACAAATCTCATCTACACGCTGCGTAAATACTGAGCAGAAAAAACACTGAGAAATTGACCTGCGGTGCAAAATTGTATTCCGCAGCCTGTCAATTGCATTTGCGTGAACGCTGCTTATTTGTTGCGGGTTTTCCAAATTAAATTCATTGGGAGGTAAATTCCACAACAAACAGCAGTTAACTTACAACTGAGAAACAGGAGTCAGACACTATTTAAATAGAAAATTAGAAAAATATCAATTTTATTGCCAAAGTTTAAACGATGAGGGAATATAAAATATACAGAGGATCCAAAAGCAGGATTGTACAGGGGTGGGATCCGGCCGGTTCGCCCCAGTTTCCCCGAACCGGTTGTTAAAATGACAGCCGGTTCGCAGAACCGGGTGAAGCGGGATGAGAGAACAGGTCTGGTCCCCTGCACTCAATTGTATCCATGTCCTTAGGACGTGGATACAAGTGAGTTGACTAGCGCTGCCCTGGCGAGGCACATGATGCCTCGCCATTCGACGCTTTAGTGATGATGCAGTCGGCGCGATGGCGATGACGTCATCGCGCCACTGCATCGTTCCGATGGAGGAGGACTGACGTCGCTGGAGGATGGTGCGGCAACGGGACAGGTAAGAAAATATGTTTTTTTCCTTCTACTGTGGGCACAATAGGGCACTACATAGGGGACTATACAGGGAACGAGAACTACAGAAGACTATAGGGAACTAATTATAGGGAACTAACTACAGGGGACTATATAGGGGGCTATAATAAAAAGAATGAAGAAAAAGAATGAAGAAAAAGAATGAACATTTATTACTAATGGGAAGAAAATATAAAAAAAGTGCATAATGAATTTTTTATGTTTGGTAGACATGGCATGAACAGATTTTCTTTGTAGTTAATGAGGAAATAAACACAAATTCCATATAAACAGACGCCTTAGGAATTCCTGTGCTTGATAGACCTGGAATGAACAGGATATTTGTGCAGTTTATAGTGGAATTAACACATATTCTATAGAAACAGATGTGTAGTTATTTTCCTGTGCTTGATAGACCTGGAATGAACACGATATATGTGTAGTGTATGTGTTCATTCCCTTATAAACTACACTTATATCCTGTTCATTCTTGGTCTATAAAGCACAGGAAAACTATTACGCATCTATTTCTATGGAATATGTGTTCATTCCACTATAAACTGTTTCTATGGAATTTGTTTTTATTTTCTCATTAACTACAAAGAAAATCTGTTCATTCCATGTGTAAAGGATCTGCCAGACACAGCTTCTGTGTCGACGCCCGTGGTTAGTCAGTCTGCACCTGCTCCTAAGTCTGATAGAGTGACTCCTTCTTCTACCTCTCAGGCTGGGAGGCTGAGGAGTGGTAGAGCCTATCACAGCCTGGCCAGATGGAGCTAGCTCCCGCCCTCTGTCTATTTATACCTTCATTTCCTGCTTCTCCTTTGCCTGTGATTCTGCTTGTACTATTTGTCCTCTGCTTCATATTGACCCTGGTTTTACTGACTACTCTCTTGCTCTGCGTTTGGTACCTCGTACACTCCTAGTTTGACTCGGCTCGTTGACTACTCTTGTAGCTCACAGTGTTGCCGTGGGCATCTGCCCCTTTTCCCTTAGCTTCTTTGTACCCTTGTCTGTCTGTCTGTCTGTCTGTCGTGCACATAGTGAGATTAGGGACCGTCGCCCAGTTGTACGCCGTCGCCTAGGACGGGCCGTTGCAAGTAGGCAGGGACTGAGTGGTGGGTAGATTAGGGCTCACCTGTCTGTCTCTCTACCCCGTCATTACACCATGTTTTCGAAACATAAAAAACTCATATCTATTTTTATATTTTCGCCCATTACTAATATTGTTCATTCTTTTTCTTCATTCTTTTTAGTATGTCCCCTACATAGTGGCCCTTATCTACAGGGAACGCCTCAGGGGGCCCTTATCTACATGGAACGCCACAGGGGGCCCTATCTACAGGGAAACGCCACATAGGGCCCCATGTGGCATTTCCTGCACATAGGGCCCCCTGTGGTGTTTCCTCTAGATAGAGACCCCTGCGGCGTTCCCTGTAGATAGAGCCGCCTGTGCCCCCGTGGCGGTCCCTGTAGATAGGGCTCCATGTGGTGTTCCCTGTAGATAGGGCCCCATCTACAGGGAACGCCACATGAGGTCCTATCTACAGGGACCGCCACAACAAAACTTAGTACCTATATACAGCACCAGAACAAAGCTCAGTACATATATACAACACCAGAACAAAGCTCTGAACATATATACAACTCCAGAACTAAGCTCTGCATATAAATACAGCACCAGAACCAAGCTCAGTACATATATACAGCACCACAACAAAGCTTAGTACATATATACAGCACCAGAACAAAGCTCAGTACATAAATAGAGCCCCAGAACGAAGCTCAGTACATATATACAGCACCAGAACAATGCTCAGTACATATATACAGCACCAGGACGAAGCTTAGTACATATATAACAGAACAACCAAGCTCAAAACATATATATATATATATATATGTACTAAGGTTGATTCTGGTGCTGTATTTATGTACTGTGGTTTGTTCTGCTGCTGTATATATGTACTGAGCTTTGTTCTGGTGTTGTATTTATGTACTGAGCTTTGTTCTGGTGCTGTATATTTGTACTGAGCTTTGTTCTGGTGCTGTATATATTTACTGAGCTTTGTTCTGGTGCTGTATATATGTACTGAGCTTGATCCTGGCGCCGTATCTGTGCATTAGCCCGGAGAGTTGTCGTGGCTTACTGTGCATGCCACACTTTCCTCCACCCTTCTCATGTGCACAGCCTAACTAAATCGGCTGAGCACGCTTAGGATATTGAATGTGCACATATAGGCCTATATGTAATGGATGAGTTTAATATAATGTGTGGGTACATAGTTACATAGTTACATAGTTACATAGTTAGAACGGCTGAAAAAAGACACATGTCCATCAAGTTCAACCAAGGGAAGGGAAAAGGGAAGGAAAAATTTCTACACATAGGAGCTAATATTTTTTTGTTCTAGGAAATTATCTAACCCTTTTTTAAAGCCATCTACTGTCCCTGCTGTGACCAGCTCCTGCGGTAGGCTATTCCATAGATTCACAGTTCTCACTGTAAAGAAGGCTTGTCGCCTCTGCAGCTTGAACCTTTTTTTCTCCAGACGGAGGGAGTGCCCCCTTGTTTTTTGAGGGGGTTTTACAAGCAACAGGATTTCACCATATTTTTTGTATGTGCCATTAATATATTTATATAAGTTAATCATGTCCCCCCTTAGTCGTCTTTTTTGAAGGCTAAATAGGTTTAATTCTTTCAATCTTTCCTCATAACTTAAATTCTCCATGCCCCTAATTAGCTTTGTTGCTCTTCTTTGTATTTTTTCCAACTCCAGGGCATCCTTTCTATGAACTGGAGCCCAGAACTGAACTGCATATTCTAGATGAGGCTTCACTAATGCTTTGTAAAATGGTAATATTACATCCCTGTCCCGCGAGTCCATGCCTCTTTTAATACACGACAATATCCTGCTGGCCTTTGAAGCAGCTGATTGACACTGCATGCTGTTATTGAGTTTATGATTTACAAGTACACCCAGATCCTTCTCAACAAGTGAATCCGCCAGTGTAGCTCCCCCTAGGACATATGATGCATGCAGGTTGTTGGTACCCAGATGCATAACTTTACATTTATCTACATTAAACTTCATCTGCCAAGTGGACGCCCAAACACTTAGTTTGTTTAAATCTGCCTGCAATTCATGAACATCTTCCATAGACTGAACTATATTGCATAGCTTGGTGTCATCTGCAAAAATAGAAATAGTGCTATTAATCCCATCCTCTATATCATTAATAAATAAGTTGAATAATAGTGGTCCCAGCACTGAACCCTGGGGTACACCACTTATAACCGGTGACCATTCAGAGAAGGAATCATTGACCACAACTCTCTGGATACGGTCCTTGAGCCAATTCTCAATCCAATTACAAACTATATTTTCTAAACCTATAGTCCTTAATTTACCCATTAGGCGTCTATGGGGGACAGTGTCAAATGCCTTTGCAAAGTCCAAAAACACTAAATCCACAGCGGTCCCTCTGTCTAGACTTCTGCTCACCTCTTCATAAAAACAGATTAGGTTAGTTTGACAACTTCTGTCCTTAGTAAAACCGTGCTGGCTGTCACTTATAATGCTATTTATTGTCACATAATTGTAATGACCGGGGGGTAGGGAAACGGACAAGTGAGCCCTAATCTACCCGCCACTTTGTCCCTGCCTGCTTGCAGGGAGTTAACCCCGAAGCTGTGCCTGGCAGATCCTTTACAGTACCCCCCCTTTTATGAGGGGCCACCGGACCCTTTCTAAGTGGACCTGGCTTACTGGGGAAACGCAGGTGGAACCTCCTGACCAATACCCCAGCGTGAACATCCCGGGCGGGTACCCAAGTCCTCTCCTCGGGCCCTTAACCTCTCCAATGGACCAGGTACTGGAGGGAGCCTTAGACCATCTTGCTCTCCACAATCCTGGCCACCTCGAATTCCACCCCCTCAGGGGTGAGGACGGGAACAGGAGGTCTCCTCGAGGGAGCCAAGGACGGGGAGCAGCGTTTAAGGAGGGAGGCATGAAACACATCGTGTATACGAAAAGACGGGGGTAGCTCCAGCCGGAAGGAGACAGGATTGAGGACCTCAATGACCTTATATGGCCCAATAAACCGGGGAGCAAACTTCTTGGACGGAACCTTGAGACGCAAGTTCCTAGACGACAACCACACCAGATCCCCGACCATAAACAGGGGGTTAGCAGAACGTTTTCTATCAGCCTGAGTTTTTTGTACGCTCTGGGACGCCTCTAGGTTCTTCTGAACCTGGGCCCAGACTGTGCACAGATCCCGATGAACGACCTCTACCTCGGGATTGTTGGAACTACCAGGTGAAACGGAGGAGAACCGTGGATTAAACCCAAAATTACAGAAAAAGGGAGAGACCCCTGACGAGTTACTGACCCGGTTATTAAGGGAAAATTCGGCGAGGGGAATGAATGAGACCCAATCATATTGACAGTCAGAGACAAAACACCTTAAGTATTGTTCTAGAGATTGATTAGTCCTCTCCGTTTGACCATTGGTTTCAGGATGGAAGGCAGAGGAGAAGGACAGATCAATCCCCAACTTCATACAGAAGGCTCTCCAAAACAATGAAACAAATTGTACGCCTCTGTCCGAAACAATATTGACAGGGACCCCATGGAGACGCAGGATGTGTTTGACAAACAAGGTAGCCAACGTCTTGGCGTTGGGTAGTTTCTTGAGGGGCACAAAGTGGCACATCTTACTGAAGCGGTCTACCACCACCCACACCCCCGACTTGCCTTGGGATGGAGGCAAATCAGTGATAAAATCCATGGAGATGTGTGTCCAAGGTCTCTGGGGAATGGGCAACGAACACAGTAAGCCCGCTGGTCGGGACCTGGGAGTCTTGGACCTAGCACAAACCTCACAAGCGGCGACGTAGGCCTTAACGTCTTTAGGCAACCCAGGCCACCAATAATTTCTGGTAATGAGGTGTTTGGTACCCAGGATGCCTGGATGACCAGATAGTGCGGAGTCATGATTTTCCCTAAGTACCCTTAGCCGGAATTGCAGGGGAACAAACAGCTTGTTCTCAGGAAGGTTCCCGGGAGCTGAACCTTGATCAGCAGCAATTTCAGAGACTAAATCAGAATCGATCGAGGAAATGATTATACCTGGAGGCAAAATACAAGCAGGATCTTCCTCCGAAGGAGGGCTGGCCATGAAGCTACGCTACAGTGCATCAACCTTAATATTTTTAGACCCAGCCCTATAGGTAACCAAAAAATTGAATCTGGTAAAAAATAACGCCCATCGAGCTTGTCTTGGGTTTAGCCTCCAGGCAGATTCTAGGAAAACCAGATTCTTGTGGTCGGTAAGGACCGTTACCTGGTGTCTAGCCCCCTCCAGGAAGTGGCGCCACTCTTCAAATGCCCATTTAATGGCTAAGAGTTCGCGGTTGCCAATATCATAGTTACTCTCAGTTGGCGAAAACTTCCTGGAGAAGTAGGCACAGGGGCGGAGATGGGTGAGGGACCTGGTACCCTGGGACAAGACAGCCCCCACTCCCACCTCAGATGCGTCAACTTCCACGATAAATGGCTCCATTTGGTTGGGCTGAACCAGCACCGGGGCCGAGATAAAGCACTTCTTAAGGACCTCAAAAGCCTGGACAGCCTCAGGAGGCCAGTGGAGGAGATCAGCACCTTTGCGAGTGAGGTCCGTAAGAGGCTTAGCGATGACCGAGAAGTTAGCAATAAATCTCCTGTAATAATTAGTGAACCCCAAAAAACACTGTAACGCCTTCAGGGAGGCAGGTTGGACCCATTCCGCCACAGCCTGAACCTTGGCGGGGTCCATGCGGAATTCATGAGGAGTGAGGATTTGACCCAAAAATGCTATCTCCTGTACCCCAAACACACATTTTTCGGTTTTGGCAAACAGTTTGTTTTCCCGAAGGACCTGGAGCACCTTCCTGACATGTTCAATGTGGGAGGACTATTCCTTGGAAAACACCAGTATGTCATCAAGGTACACTACAAGAAATATCCCCAGGTAATTTCTCAAAATCTCATTTATGAAATTCTGGAAGACCGCAGGGGCATTACACAACCCAAAGGGCATGACGAGGTATTCGAAATGGCCTTTGGGCGTGTTAAACGCAGTCTTCCACTCATCCCCCTCTTTGATGCGAATAAGGTTATACGCCCCCCGTAGATCCAATTTAGAGAACCATTGGGCCCCCTGAACCTGATTAAAGAGATCAGGAATCAAAGGAAGGGGATACTGGTTCCTTACCGTGACCTTATTCAGGCTACGGTAGTCAATGCATGGCCTAAGACCACCATCCTTCTTCCCCACGAAGAAGAAGCCAGCACCTACCGGAGAAGAAGAGGGACGAATGTAACCCTTGGCCAGGGATTCCTGGATATACCCTCTCATGGCTTCACGTTCGGGACAAGAAAGATTAAATATCCTACCCTTAGGAAGCTTAGCTCCTGGTACCAATTCGATAGCGCAATCGTATTCTCTATGAGGAGGTAACACTTTGGAGGCCTCCCTAGAGAAAACATCAGCGAAGTCCTGAACAAACTCGGGTAGCATATTCGCCTCCTCAGGGGGAGAAATAGAATTAACAGAAAAACATGACGTACAACATTCATTACCCCATTTGGTTAGCTCCCCAGTATTCCAGTCAAACGTGGGATTATGCAACTGCAACCAGGGAAGGCCTAGAACCAAATCGTACGATAATCCCTGCATCAACAGTACAGAGCATTGCTCCAAATGCATGGAGCCAACAAGGAGTTCAAAAACAGGGGTATGCTGTGTAAAATAACCATTAGCAAGAGGAGTGGAGTCGATACCCACTACCGGGACAAGTTTAGGCAAATCAATCAGAGGCATAGCAAGAGACATAGCAAATTCCACAGACATAATATTAGTAGAGGACCCTGAATCCACGAAGGCACTGCCGGTAGCAGACCTACCACCAAAAGAGACCTGAAAGGGAAGCAAGATCTTAGTACGTTTCCTATTTACTGGAAATACCTGTGCGCCCAAGTGACCTCCCCGATGATCACTTAGGCGCGGAAGTTCTCTGGCTGCATTCTTACGCTTAGGACAGTTGTTCACTTGATGCTTGTCATCCCCACAGTAGAAGCAGAGACCATTCTTCCTGCGGAATTCTCTACGTTGTTGGGGGGACACGGAGGCCCCGAGTTGCATAGGTATCTCTGAGTCTTTCGTGGAGGAACGAAGCAACGGAACTTCGGGAGGCATCATGGGGGAGTCGGAGGAGAAAACACATAAACGTTCATGTTGTCGTTCCCTGAGACGTCGGTCAAGTCGTACCGCTAAAGCCATAGCCTGGTCTAAGGAGTCAGAAGAGGGATAGCTAACTAGCAGGTCTTTCAGGGCATTCGACAGACCCAACCTAAACTGGCACCTTAAGGCAGGGTCATTCCACCGAGAAGCTACGCACCACTTCCTAAAGTCAGAGCAATACTCCTCAACAGGTCTCTTACCCTGACGTAAGGTCACCAGCTGACTCTCGGCAAAGGCAGTCCTGTCAGTCTCGTCATAAATAAGTCCGAGAGCAGAAAAGAAACAATCAACGGAGGAAAGTTCAGGGGCGTCAGGAGCCAAGGAGAAGGCCCACTCTTGGGGCCCTTCCTGGAGCCGGGACATAATTATACCCACCCGCTGGCTCTCAGAACCTGAGGAGTGAGGCTTTAAATGAAAGTAAAGCCTACAACTCTCCCGAAAGGAGAGAAAAGCCCTCCGGTCCCCTGAGAACCGGTCGGGCAACTTGAGGTGGGGTTCAAGAGGTGCGGTGAGGGGAACTACCAAGGTAGCATCAGGCTGGTTGACCCTCTGAACCAGGGCCTGGACCTGTAGGGAGAGACCCTGCATTTGCTGAGCCAGGGTCTCACGGGGGTCCATAGTGGTGTCAGGGACCAGGGTAGACTAGGTATGGGCTTGTTATTATGTAATGACCGGGGGGTAGGGAAACGGACAAGTGAGCCCTAATCTACCCGCCACTCTGTCCCTGCCTGCTTGCAACGACCCGCCCTAGGCGACGGGGTACAACTGGGCGGCGGTCCCTGCACTCAGTAAGTGCACAACAAACACGACAAACATACAAGGGAATACAAGCAAGGGAAAGGGGCAGTTGCCCACGGCAACACCGTGAGCAACCAGAGTGGTGAACGAGCCGAGTCAAGCCAGGAGTGTGAGAGGTACCCAACGAAGAGCAGAAGAGTAGTCAGTAAGCCAGGGTCTGTATGGAGCAGGAACAAAATAGAAGGAGCTGTAGCTGGGCCAGGAAACCACACGAAAAAGAATAACAAGCAAGGAGGAACAGGAAATGCAGGTATAAATAGACAGAGGGCGGGAGCTAGCTGAGTCTGGCCAGACTGCGATAGGCTCTCCCACTCCTAAGCCTGCCAGCCTGAGTGGAGGAAGCTGGAGTCAGTCTCAGGGATGTAGATTCAGGTGCTGACTGATTAATTAAGGGAGTTAACCCCGAAGCTGTGCCTGGCAGATCCTTTACATAATCCTGTATATAGTCCCTCAATAGCCCCTCAAACATTTTCCCCACGATGGATGTTAAGCTTACTGGTCTATAATTACCTGGGGAAGACCTAGAGCCCTTTTTGAAAATAGGCACCATATTTGCGCTGCGCCAGTCCCTTGGCACTATACCAGTCAGTAGAGATTCTCTGAATATTATGAAAAGGGGGACAGAAATAACTGAACTAAGCTCTTTAAGAATTCTAGGGTGTAACCCATCTGGTCCCGGGGCCTTGTGCACATTTATTTTATTTAATTTAGCTTGGACCATCTCTACATTCATCCAATTCAGTATGTCAACTGATATATTAACAGCACTGGCAGCGGCTACATCAGCTGCTCTTTCTTCTGTTGTATATACAGAGCTAAAGAACCCATTTAGTAACTCTGCCTTCTCTTGATCCCCTGTGATCAACTCCCCATTACCATTATCTAGGGGTCCTACATGTTCAGACCTTGGCTTTTTAGCATTTATATACTTGAAGAATTTTTTGGGATTTGTTTTACTATCCTTGGCCACCTGCCTTTCATTTTGTATTTTTGCTAATTTTATTACATTTTTACAGATTTTATTAAGCTCTTTATATTTTACAAAGGCTACAGCTGTACCCTCAGATTTGTATTTTTTAAATGCCCCTTTTTTGTCATGTATTGCCCCTTTCACAGAAGGTGTAAGCCATGTGGGGTTTAATTTGAGTCGTTTATACTTGTTACCTATAGGAATAAATTTTGCACTATAATAACTCAAAGTAGATTTGAAAATCTCCCATTTATCATTTGTGCCATTATTTGACATTAGTTCTTCCCAGTCCATATCCTGAATTGCAGCCCTCATCCTGGGGAAATTGGTAGGTCTGTACACTTATGTAATTATATAAATGGTGTGGCAATCCACACTAAAACATTCTGGACAGGGAATTTCTTTATTTAGAGTCCACTTTAATGTAGGGGGTATTTGGAATATCATAATTGTTTTATTCTATTATTAAAATAATTTTCAATGGCGCAATACACCGCAAAACACCGTGAACCCATCCCCCCCCCCCCACATGTCATCGTCCGAAAAACAGGGAACCTGTTGTTAAAAATTTGAATCCCACCCTTGGGGCCACATAATTATACAGATTAATACCACAGCAATAGCACAGCTATTAATGCATACATGCAGCGTTAGAAGTGCATGGTACTAATGATAAGGGACAGGTAATGCCAAGTCTAAAAAAAGGGGGAAGCAATGCTGTTACATATAACTTTAGCAAACCATGTGGGAGCAGAAGAAGTAAGCGGTAAGTACGGACAAGAGGATGGTACCATCTAAAAGATAGTCATGAACGTCTGTACTAATGAACAAATTTATGCAAATGTCTGAGTGAATGCAAACCCAATGGGAGCGCTTCCGTTCCTCTGGGCCACTTGAATACTTCTGACAATCATGGGTAAGGCATGCCAGGTCATATACTGTTGTTTAGGACTCCATCCAGATTTAGGTGTGCATTCACTCGGAGATTTGCAAGAAACGGATGGAATACTAATGTAAAATACGTTCGTCTGAAAGAGGCCTAAAGCATGAAAATGATGTCTGAGAAGAGAAAAAAGTACACAGCCCCACATGGAGCAAGATAAACCTTGATAGGTAAAATAGTGGATAGCAATGGTAAGTTGTTACACTCACCGTAAGAGCTTGTACTGGCAGGTACAGCTTGGGGATGTAGGCAATATTGTCTTGATCTTGATCTTGGCCTGATGAAGACGCAGGTTCTGCGTTGAAACGCGTTGCCTTCCCTTTGTACAAATAAATCCATCATTATCATCATCATCCTGGTTATCATTCCATTTGTGTAGCGCTTTCTAAACATCCAGTTTTTAACATATATGTTTTTTTTAAAACATATATCTTTTAATCGTTAAAGCATGAAAAAGCTCAAGGAACAAATACTTTCTATAAATACTCTATATATGAGTTCGTATACATGTATATAGTAATTACTGTTATCTTTTCCTAATAAGAGCAGATATATGCCACTCGCATTACATTGTATAAACTGGAGTACAGCTATTTTTCTCTATTCTTTAAATGATAAATTAAATATTCAATGCAGGTACAGCAGAGAACTCTATTTAAACAAATGAAATAAAGTAATTACACCACATTATATTTCCACTGCAAACAGAATTCTGTATCTGGTTTGTGACAGCAAAAATGACTCACTAGATTAACCTATTGACACCACAATACAGTAACGCAGTGTGCATCAGTTTACATGTCATAGATAACATTTATGAGTTATGACCTTTTAGGTTTTTTGTTTTTTTAAAAGAAATACAAAGCTGATAGGAGCGAACACACCCATCTAGAAATGTCACAGATCCTCCGTCATTCTGCAACGGTTCATCTCAATTGTCAAATAAACATGTTTTTATATAGATTTGGCCAAAAAAATAAAAAGGTGTTGTTTTTAGTTGTTTTTATGTTAGATTATACTATTATACTATTTTTGTGAATATATTATTGACATGGGAAGCAGTAACATTTTCTAAATACCACATTAATAGGCCATCAATGTATGATCAATAAGGGTCACCCCACCAGTACCTGGCACAATGAAATCCATATGAGTGTGGCTGTGCATGGTACTGTAGTGAAGGGGCCGCAGTGCTACTTTTATTCTGCTGATTGGTGGGGGTCCCGATGTAATGTTGACAGTGCTATCAGTCATACAAATTCAGTTCTATTTGAATTTTTCTCCCTTTTACCAACTGTAGAACTAAATGTTCTGTAAGCTGTGACGGGTGCTTTAACAGTGGCATCTGTCACCATTGAGTTTAATAGCATGTATACGTCAAAAACTCTCATGACCCTGTTTATGACATATTCATTAAACAGATACATATATAGTCTATAGGGGACAGATGCAACTGTTAGGCATCTGTTTAAAGAGACTCTGTCACCACATTATAAGTGCCCTATCTCCTACATAAGGACATCGGCGCTATAATGTAGGTGACAGTAATGCTTTTTATTTAAAAAAACGATCTGTTTTCACCACTTTATTAGTGATTTTAGATTTATGCTAATAAGTTGCTTAATGCCCAAGTGGGTATTTTTACTTTAGACCAAGTGGGCGTTGTACAGAGGAGTGTATGACGCTGACCAATCAGCATCATGCACTTCTCCCCATTCATTTAGGCAGCGCATAGGGATCCTTTTAGATCACTATGTGCTTTCTTAGGGTATGTGCACACGATAACGACAATTACGGCTGAAATTACGGAGCTGTTCTCAGGAGAAAACAGCTCCTGCCTTTCAGACGTAATTGCTCGTACACGCGTTTTGCGAGGCGTCAAATACGGCCGTAATTTGGAGCTGTTCTTCATTGAAGTCAATGGGAAACGGCTCAAATTACGTCCCAAGAAGTGTCCAGCACTTCTTTGCCGACACTGTTATTTTACTCGCCGTCTTTTGACAGCGACGCGTAAAATTACAGGTCGTCGGCACAGTACATTGGCAAACCCATTGAAATGAATGGGCAGATGTTTGTCGACGTATTTGAGCCTTGTTTTCAGGCTTAATTTGAGGCGTAAAACGACTCGTTTACGCCTGAAATTAGGTCGTGTGAACACAGCCTTATACTAACACATTAACGATACTGAAGTGTTTAGACAGTGAACAGACATTCCACGGGATGTCTATTCACAATCTCTGCACTTAGTTACTCTGTCTGTGGTAGTTACAGTAGAGGAAGCGTAATCTCGCTGTAACCTGTGATTTACCGCGTAATCTCGCGAGATTACGCTTCCTCTGCTGTAACTAACACAGACAGAGTAACGAAGTGCAGAGATTGTGAATAGACATCCCGTGGAATGTCTATTCACTGTCTAAACACTTCAGTATCGTTAATGTGTTAGTATAAGGCTGGATTCACGCGAGCACATTACGTCCGTAATGGACGGAACATATTTCGGCCGCAAGTCCCAGACGAAAACATGATTACGGTACGGGACAGTTGTCCTGCAGCGAGGCAGGAACTCCTAGCATCGTACATAACTATGATGCTAGGAGCCGGCTCCCTGCAGTGTGTTCGGTCCGGGATTAGCGGCCGAAATACGTTCCGTCCATTAGGGACGTAATGTGCTCATGTGAATCCAGCCTTATACTAACATATTAACAATACTGAAGTGTTTAGATAGTGAATAGACATTCCACAGGATGTCTATTCACAATCTCTGCACTTCGTTACTCTGTCTGTGGTAGTTACAGCAGAGGAAGCGTAATCTCGCGAGATTACGCTGTAGATGACAGGTTACAACGAGATTACGCTTCCTCTGCTGTAACTACCACAGAAACAGTAACGAAGTGCAGAGATTGTGAATAGACATCCCGTGGAATGTCTATTCACTGTCTAAATATATAAACTTATGGGGGGACGTGGCCCAGAGCCAAGGAGGCTTGGCACGGTCTGAAGGCATGGGTGCTTTTGGGCCCCTGGGTTGCTCCCTCTGCAGGAGCGGTGCTGCGGTGGCGGTAGCCGCCATGTGGTGCTGCAACCGCTAGAGTAGGGACCCACTTTTAGAGGTCGCCGTGAAGTGGCAAGTGGGCTTGCATACAATTTGATCAAAATGTTACAAAGAACCTCTCGTTCATATTTAAATACTTTGCCTAGCCGCATTGATCATAGTATACAGTGGATGTGCGGTCCATGTCTATTCTCTCCCCTTTGATATGATACAGAGTCTATCCCCTCTCTTGTTTTGTTTTACTTGGTACCAGCACTCCACACTTTTGGCCCAGCTGATTTTAATTTAGGAATGACCTTATAAGTGTTCCTGCTCCTGCTTGTACTCTCAGTCGGCCACTGGGGGCGCATGGCAAGGTGAGCTCATTCCATCTGTTCACATGTTGTGGTGCTGTGTGGTGGTGTCTGTTGCTGTAGTGTTGCACTTGTGAGGGGACGTGGCCCAGAGCCAAGGAGGCTTGGCACGGTCTGAAGGCATGGGTGCTTTTGGGCCCCTGGGTTGCTCCCTCTGCAGGAGCGGTGCTGCGGTGGCGGTAGCCGCCATGCGGTGCTGCAACCGCTAGAGTAGGGACCCACTTTTAGAGGTCGCCGTGAAGTGGCAAGTGGGCTTGCATACAATTTGATCAAAATGTTACAAAGAACCTCTCGTTCATATTTAAATATTTTGCCTAGCCGCATTGATCATAGTATACAGTGGATGTGCGGTCCATGTCTATTCTCTCCCCTTTGATATTCACTGTCTAAATACTTCAGTATCATTAATGTGTTAGTATAAGACAGCAAATAGCGATTTAAAAGGATCCCTATGCGCTGCCTAAATGAATGGAGAGAAGTGCATGACGCTGATTGGTCAGCGTCATACACTCCTCTGTACAACGCCAACTTGGTCTAAAGTAAAAATACGCCCACTTGGGCATTAAGCAACTCATTAGCATAAATCTAAAATCGCTAATAAAGTGGTGAAAACAGATCGTTTTTTTTAAATAAAAAGCACTGCTGTCACCTACATTATAGCGCCCATCTCCTTATGTAGGAGATAGGCCACTTATAATGTGGTGACAGAGCCTCTTTAACACATATATCACTTACAGTCTATAATGGTATCCATTTAACGTATATATTGTACGTCATTTAAGGCAATTAAAAAGCCCATGACGTATATGTTAAACATATACATGTGACGTATGCCATACAGTGGCATAAGTCCTCCGTAGACTCCCATTTAAAAAAAACATATACTGCGCGGATATGCGTTTTTTTTTTTGATCCGTCGGGATAGAAGATGATGTTTCATCCCATGTCAATGACAGGCTGCAGCGGTCACATGGAATTAAACATCATCCCAGGAGGCCGGGCTGCAGGACGTCAGAGAGTAAGTATGTTTTTTTTTTCTCTACGTGCAGTTTTCCGCAGCGGACATTCCGGACGAAAAACGACACAAAAATTTGTTGCAGTTATTCAGCTGGAATACAGTCATGTACTTTTTAAGACAACATGTTAGATCTGAATGCTGTTTTTAGGGTAATGCACAAGCACTGGTACCTTATCACTACTTCATCTAAAATAGAAGCAGACACCTTCAAAAAACCTCATATTAAATATATACAGGTTCAGACCACATTCACACAGTGCAGTTTTTTTGTTAAATTTTTAGCCAAAACAAAGAGTAGATTCAAATAAGAGGAGAAGTATAAGCCCTCCTGGAGACTTTGTTCTATTTTTTTCTTTAATGGCTGTCTAGGATTTTTCCAGAAATAGCGCTACACTTGTCCATGGTCTTTGTCTGGTATTGCAGCACATTTCTCAATTAACCCCTTCCCGACATATGATGTACAGTTACGTCATAGCCGGGTAGGGGAAGTATGGAGCGGGCTCATGGAGTGAACCCGCTCTATACGATGCGGGTGTCGGCTGTTTGTTACAGCCGACACTTCAGAGTATCGAGCGGCATTGCGCTCAAGCGCGAACCCGCTCGTTCAATTAGTTAAATGCTGCAGTCAATAGCGACCACAGCATTTCAATTGTTAGAAAGAGGGGGGGCAACACCCTCTAACAGCTCATCGCACCCCCCGCAACGCAATCGCGGGGGGGGTGATGGTTGCTATAGCTGCCTGGGAACCTGTTAAGCCCTGGCTTAATAGATGAATGTCAGAATCACGATATGATGCAATACATTAGTATTGCAGTATATCGTGCAAACGATCTAATGATTGCTGATTGAAGTCCCCTAGGGGGACTAATAAAAAAAGTAAAAATGAGTTAAATAAAGGTTTTTTTTGTGTAAAAAAAATATATAAATATTCAGAGTTAAGAAAAAAAAACCTTTTCCCATTTTCCCCCTAGAGCATAGTAAAAAACGAAATAAATAAACATAATTGGTATCGCCGCGTCCGTAAAAGTCTAAACTATTACAATGTATCTTTATTTAACCCGCATGGTAAACGCCATAAAAAAAAATTGTAAACGCCAGAATCTCTATTTTTTTGGTCACTATTTTTGGTCACCTAATCTCCCACAAAAAATGAAATAAAAAGTGATCGAGCCGTCGCATGTACACCAAAATGGTATTATTAAAAACTACAGCTTATCCCGCAAAAAATAAGCCCTCATACCACTTAATCAACGGAAAAATATAAAAGTTATGGCTCTCTGGAATTTTACACAAAATACATTTTCTTTTTTACACTTAGGTTTTTACTTGTAAAAGTAGTAAAATATAGAAAAAACAATATATATTTGGTATCACCGTAATCGAATTGACCCACAGAATAAAGTTAACATGTTGTTTTAATTGCACAGTGAAATCCGTAAAAACGGCGCGCAAAAAAATCAATGGAGGAATCGCTTTTTTTTTCATTTTCTACCACACAAATATTTTTTTTTCGTTTCCTAGTACATTATATGGCAAAATAAATGGTGCTACGAAAAACTACAACGCGTCCTGCAAAAATCAAGCCCTCATAGTACTATATCGACGGAAAAATAAAGACGTTACGGCTTTTGGAATGTGGGGAGGAAAAAACGAAAATTAAAATCTGAAAGTTATTTACGACGGGAAGGGGTTAAGTGAATACCAGACTACAACACCAAAGTCACCAATTAATGCAAAGGTATACCAACGAATACTGGCCAAAGGTATGTCAAAAGTACACTACTTTGGAATATATCTGGCTAATAATAGTCTACGTGCATGTTAGGCACATACATCTGGAAAGTTGTTCCTATGGAAAGCTGATTATGATACAAAATGTGAGCTTTAGGGTATGTTCACACGCTAAACTAAAAACGGCTGTAAAATACGGAGATGTTTTCAAGGGAAAACAGTCTCTGATTTTCAGCTGTTTTTTAAGCATCAAGCGTTTTTTTACGGCCGTTTTTGGGGCTGTTTTTCTATTGACCCAATGAAAAACGGCTCCAAAAACGGCTCAAGAAGTGACATGTACTTCTCTTTACAAGGCGTTTTTTTACATGCCGTTTTTTCAAACAGCCACATAAAAAATATTCCCATCGGAACGTAATGCCGTTTTTTCCATTGAAATCAATGGGCAGATGTTTGGAGGCATTCAGCATCCGTATTTTCAGCCGTTTTTCGGGGCGTTTACAGCCCAAAAAACTGCTGAAAATAAGCCGTGTGAAAAACCCTTATTTGCAGTTTTGTAACCACAACAAAGCCGTGAGGTGTAGAGAATTCTACAGTGAAAAAGAAAAACATAAAAACAGGAAAATTGCTCTGTTGGTGGCGTTGTATGAACTTACTTGTGTCTACGCTCACAGAAATATATGTGTTGCATTGCATAAATATCAGGTTTGGTCTATTATTTTGCTAACATATTCTTAAAATACAATATCTGCCTCTTACCGACTTCTCTGCATTTCACCTATTTCTAATCTTGTAAAATGCATTATATTGGATAGAGGTGGAACCTAATGGGGTGATTTACTAAACTACAGAGATGTAGCAAGATGGCTTGAAACTGTAGGAAAATGCTTCTGTCTCAGTTTGAGAGATGTGAGCTGTAA
This sequence comes from Rhinoderma darwinii, assembly GCF_050947455.1. Classification (NCBI taxonomy): domain Eukaryota; kingdom Metazoa; phylum Chordata; class Amphibia; order Anura; family Rhinodermatidae; genus Rhinoderma; species Rhinoderma darwinii. The sequence continues at coordinate 449,246,041 of NC_134688.1, read as the reverse complement.
AACGTTACATTTACTTAATTTTAGCTCTTTCTTGTTCCGTATTTTTCTCAGCAGGACCGTCGAGGTCAGTTTTCAATTAAATCTCCAGTAGCTGTTGTTTTTACAATTGTTATACGTGTGTTTCTGAAATGTAATTTCTAAAATAAAATTCTATTTTTTTCATTTAAACTTTAACTTTAAAACATATTCTTTTTTTTTCCCCCTGCATTAATTTGTAGTATTTCAAAATTTTGCTTCACACAACCATCACAGTGATTAATTGTCATTTACTTATTCATTATTTCAGTCCTTTAAAACCCAAAGTTCAAAATGAAAATTGGTATTTAAGAACATGTCACATAATTTAGTGTCCACAGCAGCAATTTATGTTGGAATCTAAATTATACTTACCGGTTGTGCCCATCCATGTTGCATGTGTCAAATTTCTGCCAAATGTGGTCAAACCTGTGGCCCCTTTTCAATTTAGGTGAGGTGCAGTCAAAACAAAGCTTTACCGCTGTTCATAAAGAAAATTACTAAGTAAATTTATACGTTTGTAAAACTGCAGTGTGATTTTAATGAAAACCACATTATTATTACTTTGTCTGCCTCTCTATGGCATTAAAATGTATTTCCATGAGGGGTGTAGACAGAAATGATAGGACCCCATATCAAAACTCAGAATATACCCCACTTCTCACTGAGAGATCCTTCAAATATACTGAGCATCAATTAAAGGTAAACGGATTTTACTGGGACACTCAATTTTTGGGGTGGGCAGCGCTTGAGCACTGAGGAATTTTATGAACACAATGAAAATGGGGATGATATTGAGACGTAACCAAGTAATTGAACGGGGTGGGCATTAAGGAGGCTGTGGAACAATAGGATGCCTCAAATCCAGGACTTCAATGCCAGCACCAATTTCTTCACGTTCATGTTATTCCTCAGTGCCCATGAGCTGCCCGCCCCGGTAACGACACAGGTCTGTCTGCATAAAAAAGCTCGTGCACAAGCTTGTGTCGAAGCAAATGAAGACTAGGAGGAAAAGCAGAACTTCTGGCTGGCCAGAGGTAGGGTGAATAGGAACAAATGCTTTCCAATTTTTGACAGAATGCATATTAGGAAGTTTATTTAATTTTGACATAGAGTATTAGTACAAAAGTTTTGTATCCCTGGAAAACCCCTTTAATGTCCACCATTCCATTTTAGGTACAAAATTCTGCTACCTGGAGCCACCACTAGGGGGAGCTAACTATATGGATTAGTAAATCTAACATCAAAGAGAACCTGTCATCTGCCCAAAAAACTGCAACTGACATCTCAGTAAGATTGCAGGCTCCTCAAAGATTCTGTTTCTTTTTATTTCTATCTTCTAGTCCCCACCATTGCTGAGATATTGGTGCCGTTAGTTTTGGTACCCGATATGAAAATAAGGCCTTTGACTGTCAAGTGGGCAAGTAACACCTGTCACTTCATAAGGGGTAACCACCCACTTAACAGTCAAAGGCCTCATTTGCATATCGGATACCAGAACTAACGGCCCCGATATCTCAGGAACAGTGGGTGCTAGAAGAAAAAAATAAACAGCGGCAGAATCTGTGAGGCGCATGCAATCTAACTAAGATGTCAGTTGCAGTTTTTTGGGTAGGTTACAGGTCCTCTTTAACCCCTTCCCGCATTTTCACGTAACTGCACGTCATGGGATGTGGTCTGTTCCCGCATCCTCACGTACAGTTACGCGATCGCTTTAAAGTTTAATAAAGACGGCTGTCTGTGACAGCATAGTAACTAGCGATTCATGCCGAGGACCAATCACAGCAGTCCCCGGCTGGCGATCGCTGTGATTGGTCCATCAGTGCAGATGGACCAATCACAAATTCGTATGTCAGTTGGAGGGGGGAGTTTAGTGTAGTCTTCGTCTCTGACCGCTTAACTTCTTTTAGGAAGTGATCAGAGATGGAGCCATTGAAGATAGTATAAGAAACTGTCAGGAAAAATATATAAAAATGAATTAATTAACCCCTGGATCACCCAGAAGTCAGTGTACTGTGCCCTATACACTTGTCCTGTTGATGTGGCCTGTGTCCTATATAGGTGATCTGTGTCCTATATCACCAGCCATCTGTGCCACAGAACAGTACCCATGGTGCCCCATCATAAGATTGGCAGCCTCCTGTGCCGTATCCAATCCTCCTGTGCCGTATACCAGCGTCTTGTGCCTGATTGGCACCTATACCAGCTTACGTGCCTCATTCAGCCTCCTGTTCACCAAGACGCCACCCTCCTGTGCCTGACTGGCACTAATCAGCCTCATCAGCACTTTGTGCCTCCAGTATCTCCTATGATCAGTGCCGCACCTGCCATGAGGCCAGGTGAGCCGACGGCCTCAGGCGGCACCACCTACCCAAACGGGGGGGGGGGCGGCATTTTCAGCCCGGGACGGACTGGACCAGGGGGAGGGGCCATGCAGACGCACATAGAAGATGTGCCGAACGTCTGTAACACACCTCCTCCTCTCTGACACTGTACACAGCACATGCAGCCAGAGAGGAGCAAGTCTGCAGGAGGAGCGATGAGCAGCACGAGGTAAGTTCCTGCCTTGCTGGGACCGGGACCCGTGACGTGAGTATACTGCAAGGGGGGTCTGGGCATTTTACTGACAGCAGAGGGCTCTATGGGGCTGGAATAATCCACCCCATAGAGCCCTCACATCACTATAATGGAAGGATTAGTGTGGGTGGGGGAGCGTCTGACTGTCTGACTTACTGCAGAGAGCTCTATAGGGGGGGGGGGATTCCCTTTAGAGCAGTCAGATGCTCAGACCCCTCTAACCTTTCAGTATAGTAACTAGTCAGGGCTCTATGGTGGGGGGATAATTCCCCCCTATAGAGCCCTCTGCTGTCAGACCCATCGGCGTTTGCAGGTAAGTCGATGTAGCTACTTACCTGCAAACCCTGATGCTGCTGCAGAACTGTAGCCTCTGGTGCCGATGTGTCCTCGCTCGTCCGACACGATGCAGGACCTGGGGCAGGAAGTGAGTGACGTCACAGCGTCATCTCTCGAGAACACGCTGTGTCTGTGCACTGCCAGAAGCTGGGTGTTAACGAAGAGAAGTGGATGATGCTGATTCGTCAGCATCATACACTCCCATTCACAACGCCCAGCTAGTAAAAGAAGTAAAAACGCCCAGATGTACGCACATAATACACGCCCAGTTGTACTTTTACTTTAAACACGCCCAGTTGTACTTTAGAAAGCCTCATTTGCAGAAATATAAAAATGGTCATAACTTGGCCAAAAATTCTAGTTTTTTTAAATAAAAAACGTTACTCTTATCTACATTGCAGCGCCAATCTGCTGCAATAAGAGATAGGGGTTGCAAAATCTGGTGACAGAGCCTCTTTAAGCAAACTTCGGGCGGTGCTCAGCATAAAAACAGACGGTCTTGTAGTATAATATAGATGAAAGAAATGAAAATGCGGCACTCACCCGTTTGCAAATCTTCTTAACTTTATTGTGTCACCTTGGCGAGGGTAAAAGCATTACAGGGAGGACAGCTAGTTGTAGGTTACAGCCTGTTTCGCGCTGGAGATCGTGCTTCTTTCATCTATATTTATTCATATGTTTGTACGTCTGTGGGGGCAGCCAACTCTATTTTTATTTTTCATACTGCTAATTTTTGTTTTGCAGGTTCCGCTGGACCATTTGGACTACGTCGTAGATTCGTTGGACTACTTCGCTGATTTAAGCTTTATTTTTATTTTTTAATAAAATTGTTAAAGTGGATTGTGTGGAAGAGTTGTCATTTCAATAAAATAAATTTCTTTTTGTCTCTGTTTTTTAATACTTCATTACTGCCTTAGTAATGGCAGCTGTCTGATTGAGAGCGTCCATTACTAAGGGGGGGATTCACACGAGCGTGTATTCGGTCCGTGCGGGCCGCGTGGTTTTCACGCGGCACGCATGGACCAATACAAGTCTATGGGGCAGTACAGACAGTCCTTGCTTTTTGCGCAGCGTTTTTCAGCTGCACAAAAAGCGGGACAGGTTCAATAACTCTGCGTATTTCGCGCATCACGCACCCATTGAAAACAATGGGTGCGTGAAAACCACGCAGGTTGCACGGAAGCACTTCCATGCGAACCGACTGAAACAGCGCATCAGCTGTCAAAAGGATGAATGTAAACAGAAAAGCACCACGTGCTTTTCTGTTTCCGAACATCCAAACGGAGTGTCTTTGCGAAGAGCGAAGCCGGACAAGCGAACAGAAATTCACCGTGTTCGGCCGAACTCGTTTTGGCCGAACCCAGCAAAAAAATTATCGGTACGCGACGTCAGGAGATAGTCACTGTCCATGGTGCTGAAAGAGTTAAACTGTTTCAGCACCATGGAAAGTGACTTCCGATCCCAATATACATGAACCTGTAGAAAAAAAAACGAAGTTCTGACTTACCGATAACTCCCGGCGTCTTCCTCCAGTCTGACCTCCCGGGATGACAAAACAGGCCAAGCACAGGCTGTAGCGGTCACATGGACTGGCGCGTCATCCAGGGAGGTGGGGCCCGATGTCGAGAGGCGCGTCACCAAGGACGCGTCACCAAGGCAACGGCCGGGAAGTTCTCGGTAAGTACGAACTTTTTCTTTTTTTTCAACAGGTTTTTCGATAGGATGTGTTCGGCATTCACTGTCGAGGGTGCTGAAAGAGTTAGCTCTTTCAGCACCTTGGACAGTGACGGCCGTCGACTAGCCTCATCTCTATGATGGCGGCTGCGCGAAAATCACGCAGCCGCGCATCAGACACGAATGACACATGCAGCTGTCAAATGGTTTTTGCGCGCGCAAAACGCAGCGTTGTTTGCGCGCACAAAAACGCAACGTTCGTGTGTATCTGCCCTAAGAAGGGGCTTAGTGTTAGCCAGTAATAAGGCTATCACTAACCCCTATTATTACCCCGGTACCCACCACCACCAGGAGTACCGGGAAGAGCTGGGTACGATCCAGCACCCGACCGTCTGAAGAGAAGGGCGGGTACTGGGGTGGCTGCAGGCTGGTACTATCAGGCTCGGAATGGCCAAAAACCATGGCCCTTCCCACCCTGGTAATGCTAGGCTGCTGCTGCTTTATTGTATCTGGCTGGTTATGAAAAATGGAGGGGATCTCACGTAATTTTTTTTCTATTATTTTATTTTTTTTAAAAGACGTGGGGTTCCCGCTATTTTTCACAACCAGCCAGATATAATAAAGCAGCTGCAGCCTAGCATCACCAGGGTGGGAAGGGCCACGTTTTTTATCCCTTCCCAGCCTGGTAAAACCAGCCTGTGGCCGCCCTGCTGCCTTACCGTCGCTTCAGATGGTCGGGTACTGGATCGTACACCCCTCGCGGCAGTGAGAACTGGGGTAATAATAGGGGTTAGTGATAGCCTTTTTACTGGCTAACTCGAAGCCCCTTCTTAGTAATGGACGCTCTCAATCAGACAACAGCAATTACCAAGGCCATAATAAAGTATTAAAAAAAACAGACATAAGAAAAACTTTTATTGAAATCTAAACTCCCCCATGCAACCCTCTTTCACCATTTTATTTTATTTTTTTAAAATAGATCATCGGAGTAGGCCAATGAATCTACGACGTAGTCCAAATGCTCCAGCGGAACCTACCAAAAAAAAGCAGTATAAAAATTTAAAAAACTTAAATTTGCCACAATAGTCTGCAGATATCTTGTGTATAACTGGCATCTACCTCTTTAAGGTCACTATATGGTGGTAATATTGGTCTATATATAGTGTTATTTATTCACTAACAGTATGGTGGGTTTTTTCTGACACTATGTTGTAGTAATATGTGATCATGGTTTAGTAGTTTTATTCAGTAACTGTATGGAGGTATTATTTAGTAACAGTATGGGGGTATTATTCAGTAACAGTATGGGGGTATTATTCAGTAACAGTATGGGGTATTATTCAGTAACAGTATGGGGGTATTATTCAGTAACAGTATGGGGCATTATTCAGTAACAGTATGGGGGTATTATTCAGTAACAGTATGGGGTATTATTCAGTAACAGTACACAAAAATAGGAAGAGAAACACCTCCAGCTCACCTTCGTTGCAAATGTGGTTTGGGATGATCATGCACGGATCCTCGTGTCGGCACACGGTAGGTAGACGAGACTAGGAAAAACAGGATTGGATCCAGCACAGAAGATTGGATAAAACGGAAGGGATATTTCCAAGTTTAATGGGCCAGTATGTTTGGCTGATTAAAATCAGGAATAAGGAGCACAGCGTGACATCCTGATAGTGTAAGGAAAAAATGATAGTGATGAATGAGAAGCCTACGCGTTTCAGACGCTGCGAGCGTCCTTAATCATGGCTGAAGCTGAAGCCATGATTAAGGACGCTCGCAGCGTCTGAAACGCGTAGGCTTCTCATTCATCACTATCATTTTTTCCTTACACTATCAGGATGTCACGCTGTGCTCCTTATTCCTGATTTTAATCAGCCAAACATACTGGCCCATTAAACTTGGAAATATCCTTTCCGTTTTATCCAATCTTCTGTGCTGGATCCAATCCTGTTTTTCCTATTCAGTAACAGTATGGAGGTATTATTCAGTAATAGTATGGGGGTATTATTCAGTAACAGTATGGAGGTATTATTCAGTAACAGTATGGAAGTATTATTCAGTAATAGTATAAAGGTATTATTCAGTAACCGTATGGCGGTATTATTCAGTAACAGTATGGGGGTATTATTCAGTAACAGTATGGGGCATTATTCAGTAACAGTATGGGGGTATTATTCAGTAACAGTATGGGGTATTATTCAGTAACAGTATGGAAGTATTATTCAGTAAGAGTATGGCGGTATTATTCAGTAACAGTATGGGGGTATTATTCAATAACAGTATGGGGCATTATTCAGTAACAGTATGGGGCATTATTCAGTAACAGTATGGGGGTATTATTCAGTAACAGTATGGGGTATTATTCAGTAACAGTATGGAGGTATTATTCAGTAACAGTATGGGGGTATTATTCAGTAACAGTATGGAGGTATTATTCAGTAACAGTATGGAAGTATTATTCAGTAATAGTATAAAGGTATTATTCAGTAACCGTATGGCGGTATTATTCAGTAAGAGTATGGCTGTATTATTCAGTAACAGTATGGGGGTATTATTCAGTAACAGTATGGAAGTATTATTCAGTAATTGTATAAAGGTATTATTCAGTAACTGTATGGGGATATTATTCAGTAACAGTATGGGGGTATTATTCAGTAACAGTATGGGGGTATTATTCAGTATCAGTATGGGGTATTATTCAGTAACAGTATGGAGGTATTATTCAGTAACAGTATGGGGGTATTATTCAGTAACAGTATGGGGGTATTATTCAGTAACAGTATGGGGGTATTATTCAGTAACAGTATGGGGGTATTATTCAGTAACAGTATGGAGGTATTATTCAGTAATAGTATGGAGGTATTATTCAGTAACAGTATGGGGGTATTATTCAGTAACTGTATGGGGGTATTATTCAGTAACAGTATGGGGGTATTATTCAGTAACAGTATCGGGATATTATTCAGTATCAGTATGGGGGTATTATTCAGTATCAGTATGGGGGTATTATTCAGTAACTGTATGGAGGTATTATTCAGTAACAGTATGGAGGTATTATTCAGTAACTGTATGGGGGTATTATTCAGTAACAGTATGGGGGTATTATTCAGTAACAGTATGGAGGTATTATTCAGTAACAATATGGGGTATTATTCAGTAGCAGTATGGGGGTATTATTCAGTAACAGTATGGGGCATTATTCAGTAACAGTATGGCGGTATTATTGGTAATGTTGGTCTTACAATCTATGTACATTACTGTGGTGGGGGTTGTGGGGAAGTGTGAGTGGCAGCGGATGATCAGGCTAAGAGACAGTCCGCAGAGTGGCATGTGATGTACTTTGACATGTAGGTGATACTTACGTGTGGGATGTGGGTCCATAACTTGTGTACAGCCCAGGGCCAAAGATCATATTAATCCACCACTGTCATCAAGCCAGCACAGGCAGACCACAACAATACAGCAGGTAGAGCAAAGAAACCATCCCCGGAAGTGCCGCTTCAAAACAGCGCTAAGCGCGATCCGTCCTGGACTGGCCTTAATATAATTGCAGAGAGTGATGCCGCAAATGAGACTGGCTGCCGAGGAGAGATATGGGGCCGTGCAGTGCAGACTGTACTATTTACATTGCACTAATTGGCAGTAAGAATAATTCTTTAAATATTTTCCATACTTCAAACAGCACTTTAAGGCTATGTTCACACTGAGTTTTTTTGCAGGAGGAAAATTCTGCCTCAAAATTCTGTTTGGGATTTCGAGGCAAATTTTGTCCTTCCTGCACGTCGTTTGCAGCGATTTTCACCGCGTTTTTCGCTCGCGGCCATTGAGTGCTACAGGTGAAAAACTACGCGAAATACCCTTTCTCTGCCTCCCATTGATGTCAATAGGAGGTCAGAGGCGTAAACGCGCGAAGATAGGGCATGTCCCTTCTTTCTCGGGAGGCATTTTCGGCCGGTATTTGACGAGTTTTGCTGAGCAGTTTCCGCGCCCAAAAACTTGTCAAAATACTCCATGTGAACAGGGCCTAACAAATAAACATCAAAATGCTTTCCTAGTAAAAAAAATTATATATTGCGTGTTTGATGTGTAAAGCTAGGAATGAGAAAACTCTGATAGATTTTTTTTTTGGGGGGGGCGCCTTTTTATAGTTCGCCTCAGGCAGCAGACAGGCTAGGTTCACCCCTGCCTATGATCCCTGTAATTCAGTGCCCAGTGACATGTGTGTGGGGTGTAAAATAAATTCACCCCTTCATTGCCTCATTGCTACCCTCCCGTATCCTGCACCTAATTGAGACAAATCTGTGGCCCATACCAAACTTCTGTACCTTATTTCCATCCACCTGAGCTTGACACCTTTTACCCAGGCGTTTTTGTAGATAAAAAATAATTACTTTGGGTTTAGGGAATTAGTTACATTTCTATAAAAAGAAAAAAATACACAAAAAAGAAAAACACAAAAAAAAGTTTTACATTAGTTTTACAGAACAAAAACAATTACTAAGTGGCTGTCGAGGAGGCATGTGCCTTGCACTTTGAGGAATCTGATTCTGACAGTGGGGTTAAAGTGAAATTTTTAGTGTTCTCTTCATCTAGTGACTCATCTACTGATGAGCCGCCATGTAGGCATCTGCAGATAATTTTGTGCCCCAGGCGTCTGAATTGACTGCGACTCCAGGCATCAATGTAGATACCGCAGTTTTCAGTGAAATGAAGTTTTCCAACTGTTCTTCACTGATGACCTTGTGAACTTGATGGTGGCACAAACAAACATCTATGCGGAGCAATTTATTGCCCGCAATTCAAAGTGTTATTATTTCAGGCCCCATAAATGGACCCCCACAAACCCAACTGAAATTCACAAGTTCTGGGGCCTTTTATTGAGTATGGGCATTACCAAAAAAAAACATATTCATATTGAAACAGAGATATCCTTTATCATTCCCCTCTTTATTTTCTTGCCATGCCCAGGAGCCATTTTGAAAGTATATTAAAATTCCTTCACTATAACAATAATGATGAGTGCCCACCCCCAAACGACCACAATTATGATAGACTCTATGAAGTTAGGCCAGTAGTTAACCACTACAACTCAAAATGTAGTCAAGTCTATACCCCCAAAAAATGCCTAGGGGTGGACGAATTCCCAGTTCACTTTAAAGGCTGATTACACTTCCACCAGTACCTGCCCAACAAAAGGCCTAGGTATGGCGTGAAACACTGCGCTTTTGTGTATATGAAGGGAAGTATTCGAAGATCAAGCCACCAGACTGCCCCACTGTCCTGGGAATAAGTGGGAGGATAGTATGGGATTTGCTCCACCCCATACTGGACCACGGATACCCCTTGTATTTGGACAATTATTACAACAGCATCCCCCTCCTGAAGTGCCTTGCTGCCAGGGGCTCACTAGCATGTGGCACAATTCGTCAAAATCAAAATGGTCTTCCCAAGTCCTTTTTAGAACAGACCTTGCGCCGTGGTGAAAGCAGGGCTGTTTCCTCGAAAAATGTAATGCTTGTGAAATATAAAGACAAGCGTCTTTGTTTTGACCACACTCCATGCTGATCGATTCACCCCAGTTCTAGTCAGTGGAGCCACAGAGCAGACCATCATGCCTGTGTGCATCCAGGACTCTAACCAATTTTATGGGTGGGGTGGATCATTCGGATCAGATACTGCAACCCTACAGTGCCCTAAAAAATTCAAGTGTGGTATAAAAAATTGGCTGTATACCTCACCCAAGTGGCACTCTATAACGCCTTTGTTCTCTACAAAACAGCCAGCAATATGGAGACTTTCCTGGGATTTCAGGAAAAAAATATAAAAATGTATTTTTGGAGACCAAGAAGTAGAGGGCAGCTTTGAAGGCAGCAGCACTTCTGAGTTCTCCAGAATAATACATGGCCAGAATTTTCCTAGATTACTTCCCCCCCACAGAAAAATAACAAAAACCCCAGAAAAGGTGTCGAGTTTGCTCAAGCAGAGGGATTAGGAAAGACATCACTCACTACTGTATGGCCTGTCCCTCTAAACCAGGCCTCTGCATCGGAGAATGCTTCCGTTTTTTTCACACATCTGTTGATATTCGTTAAATCAAATTCTTACTCCTTCATTGACATCACATCCATTCCATTAATTTCTTAAATACTCCCTGGGCATTTATTATCCAAATTAAATTGATATTCCAATAAAACCACCCCGTTCCCAAAGAAAAAACAAAATAATTCCCAGTATACCCCTAGATGAATACAGTGCTTTGAAGGGTGTCATTTTATTAAATGAGGCATTTCTTGAACTTCCTTTATGTTCTGGAATTTCTGGATCCAAGTAAAACGTAGGCCATAAAAACCTCCTGGAACTGTGTAAAAATCATATATGGAGTATTATTCAGCACAAGATGTATATCTTCAGTGGCACCAGCTTTGCATAGCATATGGGGCCCTGAAATGGCATAACGGTGGGAAATTTGCAATTTTCACTTTGCACCATCCACTGCACATTAAATTCTGGAAAAGACAAGTTGGTTTAAAGTGAGCACTAAACACCTGCTAGAATTCCTTGAAGGGTGAAGTTTCCAAAATATGGTCACTTTTTGGGACTTTCAACTGTATTGGCACTTCTGGAGTACTGCAATTGAGACATGGTGCTCAAAAACCATTTGCGCAAAATCCATGTTCCAAAAACAAAACGCTGGGCCTTCGATTCTGAGCCCTACCGTGTGCCCAGACAGCAGATAATGGCCACATATGGGGTATTGCCCTTATCAGGAGAAATTGCATAACAACTTGTGGGGTGCTTTTTCTTTTATTACCCCTTGTATAAATGAAACATTAGGGGATAAAGCAACGTTTTATTGGAGAAAATGCAATTTTGCATTTTAACAACCCAGTGTTTTTAACTTCTTTGGAGTCCAAATGCTCGCTACACCCCTAAGTAAATTCCTTAAGAGGTTTAGTTTCCAAAATGTGGTCACTTCTTGGGGGTTTCCACTGTACAGGTACCTCAGGAGCTCTGCAAACACAACATGGCATCCGAAAACCATTCCAGCAAAATCTGTGCTCCAAATGGCGCTTCTTCTCTTCTGATCCCTCCTGTGTGCCCAAACAGCAGTTTATTACCAAATTTGGGGTATTGCCATAATCGGGTGAAATTGCTTAAGAAATGTTGCAGTGCTTTTCTCCTTTATTCCTCGTAAAAATTAACAATATCTACATTTTTTCCAGAAAAAAACTTAGATTTTCATCTTCACAGACTAATTCCAATAAATTCAGCATAAAAACTGTGGGGTCAAAATGCTAACTTTACCCCTAGAAATATTCCTTGAAGGGTGTAGTTTCTAAAATGGGGTCACATTTTGGGGTTTTCCACTGTTTTGGTCCTTCCAGAGCATTGCAAATGTGACATGGCACCAAAAACCATTACAGCAAAATATGCATAACAAAATCCAAATGACGCTCCTTCCCTTCTGAGCCCTGCTATGAGTCCAAACAGCAGTTTATTACCACATATGGACTACTTCCGTAATCGGGAGAAATTGCTTTATGAATGTTGGGGTGCTTTTTTCCTTTATTTCTTGTAAAAAATTTAAGAATTCAATTTTTTTTTAGAAATAATGTGGATTTTCATCTTCACAGACTAATTCCAATAAACTCAGCATAAAACCTGTGGGTTTAAAATGCTAACTATACACCTAGAAAAATTCCCTGAGAGGTATAGTTTCCAAAATGGGGGTCACTTTTGGGGTTTTGCACTGTTTTGGTCATTTCAGGGCGGTGCAAACGTGGCATGGCACCAAAAACTATTCCAGCAAAATCTGCGCTACAAAATCCAAATGACGCTCCTTCCCTTCTGAAGCCTGCTGTGGGTCCAATCAGCAGTTTATTACCAACATATGGGGTATTGCTGTAATCAGGAGAAATTGCTTTACAAATATTGGGGTACTCTTCTCCTTTATTCCTTGTAAAAATTTAAAACATTCTATGTTTTTTCAGAAAAAATAGTTGATTTTCATCTTTACAGACTAATTCCAATAAATTCAGCAAAAAACTGGTGGGGGTCAAAATGATAACTATACCCCTAGAAAAATTCCTTGAGGGGTGTAGTGTCCAAAATTGGGTAACTTTTGGGAGGTTTACACTGTTTTGGCACCACAAGACCTCTTCAAACCTGACATGGTACCTAAAATATATTCTAATAAAAAGAAGGCTCCAAAATCCACTTGGTGCTACTTTGTTCTAAGGCCAGTGTTTCAGTCATGTGGGATATTTATAAAACTGCAGAATCTGGGCAATAAATATTGAGCTTAACCTTCTGCGTTACAAAAAAAAAAATGCATTACAAATTAATTTCGGCAAAAAAAAATGAAATTTGTAAATTTCACCTCTACTTTGCTTTAATTTCTGTGAAATGCCTAAAGGGTTAAAACACTTTCTGAATGCAGTTTTGAATACTTTGAAGGGTGCAGTTTTTAAAATAGGGTGATTTATGGGGACTTTCTAATATATAAGGCCCTCAAAGACACTTCAGAACTGAATTGGTCCCTGAAAAAATAGCCTTTTGACATTTTCTTGAAAATTTGAGAAATTGCTGCTAAATTGCAAGCCTTGTAACGTTCTAGAAAAATAAAAGTACGTTCAGAAAATGATGCCAACATAAAGTAGACATATGGGAAATGTTAACTAGTCACTATTTTGTGTGGTATTACAATCTGTTTTACAAACAGATACGACCTGCAAGAAAGCCAATTCAGTGCCAAGCCCTCCCGCGCCATGAGCCCCATAACAGTTTTGTACCTGCTTCTGTAGTAGGTAAACCACTGATTAAAATTTTAGGCTGGAATCACCCGTGGCAAATTTTGTTGCATACATTTCCTTCTCTCCATTGTGATGTGATGGGCCAGAAGAGGCTAAATGTGTATTATTATTACTATTATTTATTTACACCTTTCTCATGTAATCCACCCTATGGTCAGCCTATAATAACTGTCTAATCAGACGACTAAAAATTCTTTAAGGTCTGCTAAATGTTTCTATTCACTGAATGAATGTAAAAGATTTTACATAATTTAAATGTCATAAAAACTAAATCAGTGATTGATATAGCTGAGAAAGGGCTGCAGAGAAAATAGCATAGCTTTAGAAATAGGCAGGGTGATGCACTAATTTTAGCTAATAGAGGAAAATAATATTACTCTTCCTGTGACTCCCTACAAAAACAATAGGTGGCATATCCATCTTGCAAATTAAAAAAAAAGTTGTTAGAAAAGATCTACTATAAAGTACAGTGAAGTTTACCGCTCAGACGGCACTGGTAACAGTCCAATATCATTCAGTATAGACACTCTCTCCCAGAAAAATGCAGTGGACAGACCGCAATCCAATGAGGGTGTGGATGGTAATTCTTATCCTTGTAGTTCCACCAAGCTCCTTATCGTCTCTCTCCACATTCAAAGAACTCCTGGTAGGAAAAGGATCTTATGTCTCTAATAGATGGAAAAAGGAAGACACATAGTGCAACACCCTCTGCAAAAAGATTGCTCCACGCCAAGTTTAATCCATACTCACAGAAGTAACAAGACATAAAAGCATCAAGGTAAGTAAAAATCTTTAAAATTTCTAGGCGGCACGCCAAACACTCTCGCCCGACCCTGGATTTCGCCCTTCCGGCTTCCTCTGGGGCATCGGACATGTCACTATGATATGTCAAAAGTTTTTTTTTTTAAGTTTAGTTAACACTAGACAACAAAAACAACAAGTACAATAAACATGAGCTTGCAGATGGACAGACTGGTACAGATGTACCAATTTACAAGGATTTACTACATATCTATGAATATATCAATGAATTGTTATTGTAGAGTATGGCAGTGCCTTGCAAAATACCTTGTTTTTAAAAAAAAAAAAAATTAAATAATGAAAACTGAAAACATGTGAGTGCATATGTATTTACCCCCTTTGTATGAAACCCCCAAATAAGTTCTGGTCAAACCAATTAACTTCAGAAGTAACATATTTAGCTGAATAAGGTCCTCCTGTTATATACTAATAATATATGCAGTATATATATATATATGTATATGTGTGTATATATATATATATATATATATATATATATATATATAATCAGGAAATCCCGTTGAGACAATATGTATTTAATTTTATTATTTAATAGATGCAAGATGCATTGCGGCATCAGATATGTTTTTCCTTGATTGGTCTTGCCTATATTAAATTGTTGCTTTGAGACTGTTATAGAAGGTCTATTGACTGAAAGCGTTCATCTATTTTCGGATCTGCTCTGAAAAGCTGTGATCTAATTACAAGTAAAACAACGACTTTTGCATTCAAGAGTTTTCAGAGTTTTTTTTTAAATATATTGCAACTGGGTTGGGAACTTACTGCCTGAACCTCATATACAGTCGCAGTGCTGTGCTTTACTAAAACTTATAAAAAGCCCTATATCTCCAGGCAGCCAGATAGCAAAGCAGAGGACATCTTGAATTCCCAGCATTATCTCTGCTTCATTAAAGGAAATAATGAAGATAATAATTTACTATTATTTTGAGGGCTCTTATGAAATACTACCATTGGCAGATGTTATTACAGTTAATGAGATGTCTAAAAATCCAATTTATATAGTATGACCCAACGCTGTGTGTATTCACATATATGCAGATTTTTTTATTTTTTTTTTACGTTGTAGTGTGCCCCTTTCATGGAGTTTGTGTGGCATTGTTTAACAGCTTATTTCAGTGGTGGGAAAAAAATATTTTTTACATGCGTGATTGTGGTCTCTAGTTCCCTTAAAAGCAGTTCTATGACTGTATCCTAGAGCTGCTTTTTGTTGTTTTAACATACAATTTGTCTGCTTTGTGCTGACCTCTTCTCTAAGTGTGAACTTGCTCTTTAGTATACCAGTACATAGACGTGACATACACTTTAATTAAAAAGTTAAAAAAAAGAAAGGTTTGCATCTTCAAGTTAGCATTGTCTCCTTTAGAATCTAACTTTAGAAAAAAAATTCCAGCGTTTGGGCAGAATCATGGAGCTCTACTTTCCTTGAAGGCCCAGTTTAAAAGATTTGTGCTTGTTTTTTTCTAAGCCACTGCTGAAGCCTGTGCTGACCTGGACAACTGAACAGCAGTGTGACGTGCCACCGATTAATTTGTGCAGTAAATGCTCTAATCGCCAACTACAGGTAAAGATATGCATAATAGCATGGTCAAAAAAAAACAGAAAGCACCATGAATGACTGATAGTTTGGGATAAGGAGACTATCAGAACATACATGAGTGAAATTTGAGGGGTGCTTTCACAGCAATGGGTGCACAGTATGTTATTGTCACTTAATTACAATTAAAACGTTTTTGCAAGTGAAGATAAGTCTTAAGCTTTGGGGAGAAGATCTTCATACTACTTGCTGTGCAGAAGCACCATACAGCGGCACCCAGGGTGTCTATGGCTCCGTGATACATCGCCTTAGGAATTTCTTGTGCCGCTGTATGGATTCAATGCACCTTGGCTTTGCTATATGCATGTGCCCTAAGGGAGATATGCAGTAATCTCCACAAAAAGAAGACATAAGCCTTATTTCCCGTCTGTAAAATATGTAATTCCACATACTAATATTTCCTAATGCTCTCACTCGTATTCCTGCAATGCAACAATTATTCACCTGTGACACTACTTAATATATTTGGTATATTTTCGTATTTTTGTGACGGATGATGCTAAGTGTTTGTATGAATCTAAATGGCAGATTACGCTTGCTGCTTTGCAAATTCCTGTGAAACAACTGATTGATCGTTCAAGGGTTCCTTCCAGGATTGGTATAAGCCTATCAAAAGAATATTGGAAAAGATTTTCTAGGAAGGCATGCTGTGTGATATTATACTTCTCTTTAGAAAAAACTAGCCGCTTTGAAAATCAGGACAGAGAGAACAGTGAGATGCTATGAAACTTTACAAAAGGTCACATTGAATAACACATACAATAAAATAAAGAAAATAGTGAATTTTACAAAGCGCCAAACTTTTTAAGAACTGAAAGTGTTGCATTTTTACTTTAGGAAACTTTCATAGGTTTTTGATATTGTGGTTAATCTACTTAATATATTATATATGTATATTTAGTCCCTGCCAGGATTTGCATAGTGAAGTGAGGGGAAGAATATAAAGAGACAGTTGGATTGATGGTAGATCTTCACAGTGCACTGACATCAACTGGATAGAGATGTTATTGTTAATGTAACCCTTTACTGACTGGCCTATTTTGGGCTTTAACCCCTTCCCGCCGTATATTTATATATATGGCAGAGGTCGTGTGGGGGAGTATAGAGCAAGCTCATGGGCTGAGTCAGTTCCATAGAACGAGTGTGTCGGCTGTGCATAACAATCGACACTTCAATGTAACTCGGGATCCTCTTGCTTAACCCCCTTAGATGCGATGGTCAAAAGTGACCATGGCATCTACGTGGTTAGAAACAGGGGGCGGACCCCTGTCACATTGCATTTGCCCCTGGGACGTGATTGTGGGGTGCCCGGGGTTGGCATGGCAGCCTAGGGGCTTGAGGAAGGGCTTCAGAGGAGACTGTCAGTATAACGACATACTGCAATACATTAGTATTGGATCGCCGGTTCATGTTCCTAAGGAGGACTAGTAAAAAAAAGTTAAATACTGTTAAATAAAGTTTTTCAATATATTTATAAAAAAAACTAATATTAAAAGTTCAAAAAGCCCAACCTTTTCCAATTTTCCCTGAAGCAAAATGTAAAAAAACAAAAAAAAAACATAACTGGTATCGCTGCATCCACAAACGTTCGAACTATTACATTGTAACATTATTTAACCTAAACGGTGAACGCCGTAAAAAAAAAAAGAAGGAAAATGCTGTTTTTTGGTCACTTCATCTCACACACAAAATGGAATGAAAATGTATCAAAAAGTCTCATTTACCCCAAAATGATACAAATAGACACTACAGCTCGCCCCACAAAAAATAAACTCTCATACTGGTCTATCGACAGAAAAAAAATATTATGGCTCTCAGAATATGGCGACAAAACACAAATTAGATTTTTCTTGTAAAAGTAGTAAAACATGAAAAATAACTATATAAATGTGGTATCGCCGTAATCATATTGATGCACAGAATAAAGTTAACATGTTGTTTTTACTGCACGGCAAACACCGTAAAAAGAAACCCCCCAAAATAATTGAGGAATCTCAGTTTTTTTTCCATGCCATCCCAGAAATAATTTTTTCTCAATTTTTAAACATATTTGTTTTTGTGCCCCCATATTCTAAGAGCCATAACATTTTTATTTTTCCTGCCGATGTAGCTGTATGAGGGCCTATTTATTGCAGGACAACTAGTAACTTTTACCGGAACCATTTTGGGGTGTATGCTTTTTATTGCATTTTTTGGAAGGCGGTATGAACAGAAAAAAGCAATTCTGGCATTGTTTTTTTTATGGAGTTCACTGTCAGGGTTAAATAACATAATAGTTTTAAAGTTTGGGTCAATAACTGATGAGTCGATGCCAGTTATGTGTATCTTTTAAAAAAAAATAGGTTTTTTGCATTTTGAAGCTTTTTGTAAGGGGAAAATATGCAATGTTAAATACTTTTGTGTCAAAAAAGACAAAAGTACTGTAGGCATGATACCTTTATTGGCTAACCATAAAAATTATATATGTAAGCTTTCAGAGCACACAGGCTCCTTCTTCAGGCAAGTTTACAAATGAATGACTTAGAAAAAAGCAAAACATTTAAGATGTTACACAAAGACAATTAGTACATGAGGTGATACAATGTTGTACAGTACACTTTTTTTTGCAAGGGGGAAAAATTATTTTTTTTTTTACTTGGGATGTTACAACAACCACAAGTCTTGAGTCTGGATAGACAATACTGTGCCCTTCTGTGACTACTAGGGAATGGGGGACTCAGTTTCTGTGACTACAGTAATAATAAGTGGCCCAGCTGTGAGTACTGGGGGAACGGGTTATTGTTGTGGCTACTGGGGAAATATGGAGCCTGCTATGACTACTGAGGGAAGGTGAGCAGGCCGTTCTCTGACTACTGAGGACATGGAAGGAGGCCCTGCTGTCACTACTGTGAAAAAAATATTGGGCACTGCTGTGACTACTGTGAAAGAAAGATGGGGCACTGCTGTGACTGCTGTAAAAGAAAGATGGGGCACTGCTGTGAATGCTGTGAAAGAAAGATAGGGCATTGCTGTCACTACTGTAAAAGAAAGATGGGGCACTGCTGTGAAAGGAAGATGCGGCACTGCTGTGACTACTGTGGAAAAAAGATGGGGCACTGATGTGGCCACTGTGAAAGAAAGATGGGGCATTGCTGTGACTACTGTGAAAGATGGGGCATTGCTGTGACTACTGTGGAAAAAAAGATGGGGCACTGCTGTGACTGCTGTAAAAGAAAGATGGGGCACTTCTGTGACTGCTGTAAAAGAAAGATGGGGCACTTCTGTGACTACTATGAAAAAAAGGTGGGACATACAGTACCACAAATAATTGCATAATAATGGGTGAATAATAAATCTTCTGCTGTACCTGCAAAAACACATTTAATTTAGAAGTACTTTAACCCCTTCCCTCCGCGGGCATTCTTCGGATTTTCATTTTCGCTTTTTTCTTCCCACCTTCCAAAAGCCATATCTTTTTTTTACTTCTCCATTGATATAGCCATATGTGTGCTTGTTTTTTGCTGAATGAGTTGTAGTTTTTCATGACACCATTTATTGTACCACATAATGTACTAGGAAACTGTGAAAAAATTCCTTGTGGAGTTGAAAGAAAAAAAAATGTTATTTCTCCATTGTTTTTTGGGTTTTATTTTTGCGGTGTTTACCGTACGCGTCAATACGATTATGGCAATACCACATTTATATTATTTTTTTAATGTTTTACTACTTTTACAAAAATAAAACTAATTGTTAAAAATGTAATTTTATTTTTTTATTTTGTGTCACCTATATTCTGAGAGTCATAACTTTTTTTATTGTTCCGTCGTGATTTAAGCCGGGCTTAATAGGAGCACAAAGTTGACAGACCAGGGTGCCAGGATGCCATGACAACCATCGGCACCCTGTTATCGCTTCGCAAAGGGGCCAATGAGACTTCAGAGGGGCCTCCCTCATTATAGCGCCTTAAATGACATGGTTGCTATTGACCATGGCATCTGAGGGGTTAAACAAGCAGGATACAGCTCCATACTGCCCCTCCCGACCTCTTCTGTATGTATATGGCAGATGTCAGGAAGGGGTTGATAAGGTATTTGTTCTCTTCCTGGTGCCTCGTGTTATTGCACATTTAGATTAATTAATTGTTTCTAATATTTTAAATAAGCTAAAATATTAGGCAAATCGAGCACATTTTTTTCTTTTTTTTTCCTTTACATTATCCTAGGGATAGTTCATGAATATCAGATTGGTGGAGGTCCGACGCCCACCGAACAGCTGATTGAAGGGGCCGCGGCGCTACAGTGAGCACTGTGGTCATTTCATTGCTTACGGGGCACAACTCTGTACATCTGGTAGTGGCTGTGCCTGGTACTGCAGCACTTCAAGTCCCATTCATGTGAAAGGGACAGAGCTGCAGGTCCAAGTTCTTATCAAAACTATTGTGTACACCAAAGGCTAGGCACCCCCACCGATCAGCGATTTTAAAGGAGCCGCAGCACTCGTGCGAGAGCTGCTTCCCCTTCAATTCTACTGCTCACATTATGAATCATCAACAAACTTGAAGCGGCGGTTCACAGTTTACAGCCTTCTCCTATTAAAGTGAATGGGAGAAGGCTGTAACATTGTGAACCGCCACTACGACCAGTAGAAATGAAGGGGAAGCAGCGCTCGTATGAGCGCTGTGACCCCTTCAAGCAGTTGATGGGCAGGGGTGTTGGGAGTCGGACCACAGCTGTGAAAGTGATTAAAATGAAATGTTTAAATGACCCCATCTTGCATAGACGCGATCTTGTATAGTGGTGGCCATTTTGGATAGTTGGAATCCATCTTGTGGCCTGTAGGAGTCATTTTGAGATTAATAAGTTATATTTGCTTTAAAAAGCTAACCATGTCAGCAGCTGTCTTGAAACAATTCTATGTTATGTGCTCTCGAGTTGAATGTTTTTATTATTTTTGTGTGATAAGCAGCCGATCATCCTTGAAGAGTCTGGAAGAATGACATTGTTTACCCTAAGGGAGGGGTCAGTCTGTCTTTTAGCCTTGGAGAAGAGGTTTGTTTAATATAAGGGAGGGGGTAGTCTGACTCCTCGCATCTATGACACAGTATATCATGGGAACTCATAGTTTTGAGGATAGGCCATCAAATTTATGGGACTGGAAAACCCCTTTAAGATTCAGGAGGAGAGGGTTATCCTGTTTTAAAAAAATTTTGTGCCCACGGCAGAGGTTCACCTTTCAGCAAATTCATTTTACCAGTTGGTTTGATGGGTACAGGGCTTTATGGAAAAAAGCAAATGGTAGCTATAGATAAAAGGTCGGAAGAACCTTCTTTCGCCAGAAAATTTCTTCGGTAGGGCTACCTTTGATTTGAGAGGGGAGTGGAACCAGATCAGGCACTGTAGGCATTGCTGGCTGGGGTTATGGGGAAGGTCAGCAACAGAGATCTCAAGATGCTGCAATTCCTGAACTTCTTGCACATATTCGCCGGCCGATTCTTTAAGCATAGCATTCGTTCCAGCTTCCTGCTGTGTGAGTCCAAGGAGTACCCTCACGATATCACTTGCCTCCATACTATGTAACTTTTTTGCTTCGTATTAGACCATTAACCCAAGAGCGTACCTGGATGCCGGTTCCCGGCTAGCATAGTCAGAACTTGGGTGAAGTCTCAGGGTGGTGACACAGAGTAGCACAGTGTAGCAGAAACAGATTCCAGTGACACCATGGATAACTGTTGGAGAAGGAGCTGTATTCAGGGCAGGAGGGTTGGCAGCAAGCAGGGATGATAAGTTACCGAGACTGTTACTGAGTTTGTGCAGGCTAACCAAGGGTACAGAATCCAAGGAATCCACACTTCTTCACCCTTAATTAATATTATTTAAGTTCTTATAACATTTATATAGCTTGTCCTAGCTGCACAAGCCAAGTAATTCCACTATTAGACCCTATCGGCCTTATAGAGGGGTCCACGGCATGAGACCCAATGCTATTAGCAAGAGCAGAGACCCTGATGCTATCAGGTATTATATGATTGGCTATGCTTTTGAAAAAGTGCTGTGTAGCCCTGCAGTGACGGCTACAGGTAAAATGTGCGTTCGCCTGCTGCTTCTAGTGGGGATAACTGCTTATTGCTCTGAGTTTTATCAGCTGAACCCATTGCAATCAGATGATCCTCAGCATGCCTTGCTTTAGATAAGGGGTTGTCCTCTTGGCTGAACCACTTATTGTACATTGCTTGTAGAGCACCACGCTGCATGCAGCACTCTCTTAAGTAGTCATGCAGAAGCTGCTTTTCAAGCTATGGTATATTTTCAATATTATTTTCATTAATGCCTTAAACTTGGACAATACACAGTTTGCTCCAGGTAATGTCCTGCCATGTACATTTTATTAAAGGATTGCTCCTAAAATAGCAATAACTTTGACCTAGTATTGTGCTATCATGGCTGGAAACGACATCATATTTATTACATCATTAAAACAAAGGAATATACTAATGTGCAGTAAGCAGCACAAAGTAGAGTGCTAGATTCCTACTGCTAGATCAATTTTTACATTTTACAGACCATTAACGGCAAATAAAGCAATGGCTTGTGACATTAAGTGAATCAAATTGAAAATGCTTAATATTCAGATTAATTTACATATTCCTCAACTATTTTTATATTAAAATACTTTAGCACATGGTTTCTGGTGTGAGTCATTGGTTGCATTTTCTATTACACTAATAAGGCTTGCTCATGTGGAAATGTACAATAATAAAGCTGGGGACATTTATATGGGATGATTAGTGCACACCACAAAGTTTTTTCCCACAAATAAAAAGTTCATTTAGCACACCTCTGCATACTACACTATGTACCTCTGGGCAGCAGGTATGACACAGTCCAGTGTTGGATCATGGAGAGATGATTCTGATGATGTCTGTCACCCATTATAGAAAGGCTGATTGTTGTCAAATAGGCATCCATAATCATGTAGACTGATCTACCACTACTATCTATTGCTGTGGTTGTTTGGTTCTGTAGCAATATAAATGAACAACTCACCCGTGAACAAACCGTTTTTGAACCCCCCATCTGCATTGACTGTTATGAGCCATGTCTCAGGTGTTCAGTAAACCACTGCTGACTATTTGCCCTGCTTGGTGTTTGTATATATGGGATTTTTTTTTTGTTTATAAAATGCATTTTGCTTCTGTGCCCGGATACATGTGTGTGTGTGTGTGTGTGTGTGTGTGTGTGTGTATATTTATGTACATGGCCGGCCTTGGATATGCACAGGGCGCCAGCCGCCACACTACAAGAGGGGCGCCAGCGGGTGTGTGTATCCCCGCGCCGTTGCAACTACCAGCAGGGATACACAGACTAACTGAAGTCGCCTTTCCACCCGGGCGCTTCTTAACTTAGTGGCCGTCGGTACCACGACCATAGCGGCTGCTAGCGGTTACACCAGGCATGAGGCAGCGGCTGCTATAGCGGTAGCGACGGCACTACAGCAGAGCAGGGAGGTATCTCCCTGCTCTGCTATCTACTAGCGCCACTGTAGCTCCCTGAAGGAGCGGAATCCCCATGTGGCCGGAGATTCCGCTCCTGGAGCGCTGCTTGATGTCTCTGTCCATATATGGACAGTGACATCAGGGAAAACTCCTGAAGCGGAATCCCCATTGCAGACGCTATGACCGGGGATTCCACTCCAGGAGAAGCCAATGACGTCATGGACACAGACGACAAGAGCTTCTCCTGGAGTGGAATCGACGGTCACAGCGTCAGCAACGCTGTGGACGGGGTTCCACTTCAGGAGTTTCCACTGATGTCACTGCCCATATAGGGACAGAGACATCAAGCAGTGCTCCAGGAGCGGAATCCCTGGCCACATCTATACTGGAAGGGGTTGGGGGGGGGTTTCTATCTACAAGGGGGCTGTGGGCGGTGTGGCACTACCTACAAAAAAGGACAACTGTGCAGGAGCACACAAAATACCCAGCTTTCCCAGCTATCAAATAAATGTGTGGAAATAAACTCAGATATAACTTTTATTTAGTCTAGCTAAAGGATTAATCCTATTAGCTAGATTAAATAAAAGTTATAGCTTAGTTTATTTCCACACATTTATTTGATAGCTGGGAAAGCTGGGTATTTTGTGTGCTCCTGCACAGTTGTCCTTTTTTGAATGTCTATTGCCCGCCAGCTATCAGGGTCATTTTGTAGTCCTTGCACTACAAGGGGGCTGTGGGCAGTGTGGCACTGCCAACCAGGGGGCTGTGGGCTGTGTGGCAATACCAACCAGGGGTCTGTGGGCTGTGTGGCACTACCAACCAGGGGGCTGTGTGGCACTACAAACCAGGGGACTGTGGGCTGTGTGGCTGTAAAGGATCTGCCTGACGCAGCTTCTGTGTCGACGCCCGTGATTAATCAGTCTGCATCTGCTCCTAGGTCTGATAGAGTGACTCCATCTGCTACCACTCAGGCTGGTAGGCTGAGGAGTGTGAGAACCTTTCACAGCCTGGACAGACGGAGCTAGCTCCCGCCCTCTGTCTATTTATACCTTCATTTCCTGCTCTTCCTTGCCTGTGATTCTGTCTGGTTTCCTGGCTCTGCTGTTCCTGCTAGTACTATTGACCTCTGCTTCAAATTGACCCTGGCTTTACTGACTACTCTCCTGCTCTGCGTTTGGTACCTCGTACACTCCTGGTTTGACTCAGCTCGTTCACTACTCTTGTTGCTCACGGTGTTGCCGTGGGAAACTGCTCCATTTCCCGTAGCTTCTGTGTACCCTTGTCTGTTTGTCTCTCGTGCACGTATTGAACGTAGCGACCGTCGCCCAGTTGTACGCCGTCGCCTAGGACGGGTCGTGCAAGTAGGCAGAGACTGAATGGCGGGTAGATTAGGGCTCACCTGTCTGTCTCCTTACCCCGTCATTACAGTGGCACTACCAACCAATGGGCTGTGGGGCACTACCAACCAGGGGGCTGTGGGCTGTGTGGCACTACCTACCAGGGGGCTGTGGACAGTGTGGCACTACCTACCAGGGGGCTGTGGGCTGTGTGGCACTACGAACCAGGGGGCTGTGTGGCACTACCAACCAGTGGGCTGTGTGGCACTACCAACCAGGGGGCTGTGGGCTGTGTGGCACTACCAACCAGGGGGCTATGGGGCACTACCAACCAGGGGAATGTGGGGCATTACAAACCAGGGGGCAGTGTGGCACTACCTACCAGGGGTGTTTGCGGCACTGCCTACCAGGGGTCTGTGCGGCACTCCCTGCCAGGGGGCTGTGCGGCACTCCCTACCAGAGGGCTGTGCGTCACTCCCTACCAGAGGGCTGTGCATCACTCCCTACCAATGGGCTGTGCGGCACTCCCTACCAGGGGGCTAAGTGGCACTCCCTACAGGGGGCTGTGTGGCGCACTCTACAGGGGGCTGTGTGGCACTCTTTACAGGGGGCTGTGTGGCGCTACCTACAAGGGGGCTGTTGGGCACTACCTACAAGGGGGCTGTCGGGCACTACCTACAAGGGGGCTGTCTGGCTCTACCTACAAGGGGGCTGTGTGGTGCTACCCACAAGGGGCTGTGTGGTGCTACCCACAAGGGGCTGTATGGCACTACCTACATGGGGCTGTGTGGCACTACCTACAGGAGGAATCTGTGAGTGGTGGGCTGATGGTCATTTTACTGTGAGTGGTGGGCTGATGGTCATTTTACTGTGAGTGGTGGGATGATGGTCATTTTACTGTGAGTGGTGGACTGATGGTCATTTTACTGTGAGTGGCGGGCTGATGGTCATTTTACTGTGAGTGGGGGGCTGATGGTCTTCAAGTGGTTTCCGCCTCTGACCTCCAATTGAAATTAATAGGAGGCAGAAAATACCCGCGGCGCTTGTTTGGAGATTTTTTTCCTGCATCTTTTGCATTCGCTTCAACAGCTTAAGAAAAAACACAAAAAAAAGGTCACACAACGCTGTCAGTTGCTGAAGGAATTTTGAGGCAGATTTTTTTTGCCTTACAAAAAACGTGTGTGAACATACCCTACGAGTGTAGTGCTTGTTCTTAGCCGTTTTCTGTTTTTCTCGAAACAATTTTTGGTAGGGGTGCCCTGAGCAAATTTTATTTTTCCAGTGCTGCCTCGAGTCTGAAAACGTTGGGAAACTCTGTACTAGGCTACAGGATCCTGTCATGGAGCAGCTCAGTTTGTCATGGGAACGGGGCCTAGGTGAGTACAATTTTTGTTTTTGTTTGGGGGCACTGTCTACAAGGGGGAGGTGGGAGATTGTATGGCACTGTCTACAAGGGGGAGGTGGGGGGCTGTATGGCACGATCTACAAAAAGGAGGTGGGGGATTATGGCACTGTCTACAGGGAGGCTATATGGCAAAATCTACAGGGGGCACTCTACTGTATGGGGGCCACTAAGCGGACATTATACTGTCTAGGGGTAACTACAGGTGGCATAATACTGTGGGAACAATTAGAGGACAAAATACTGTGTCCTTGAAGGGCTTGTAATATATTATTAAATATTATTATAATATTGTATGGGGGCACTAAAGGGGCATTATAATTTTTTTATGGGGCATATTTTTTTAATGATGGGGTGGGGTGCCGAAAGATCATTTCGCACAGGGCGCCATCTATCCTAGGGCCGGCCCTGTTTATGTATATGTATATGTGTGTGTATTTGTGTATATGTATATGTGTGTTATTATCTCAGCACTTTATGGTGGTATAATAGGAGCACTCTATGTGCTGTATGGTATTTGACCAGTACTGTACTATGTCACTTGGTTTTAGCAATGCAGAACTCAAATCCCTTGTTATTCCAGTGTTCATAACTTTTTCTAGTTTCTTAACTATATGGCATATCATTATAAGCCATTATATTAGCTTAGATATCCTGGAAAACTATTGAAATGTTAGTGCTTAGTAATATGCCCTAACATTATAGAATACAATAATTGGCGTAACTACCGCTGTAGCAGCCAAAGAGGCTGCTATGGGCCCGCGGCATGAGGGGGCCCATGCCGCCCCCCCATGCCTGGTGGTGCCCCATGCAGCCGCTATGGCTGTTACAGCGATAGCGACGCCACATTCAATAGTATCTGCATACTTAGGCTACATTCGCACGACAGTGAAAAACGGCCGTCATACGGACGTTTTCAGAACAATAGAGTTCTATGGGTGTATTCACACAGCCGTTTTTTTAATGTCCCGTGAAAACTGTTTGTAAAAAAATATGTCCTTTTTTTGGTCCGTTTTGACGGCCCCACGGCTCCCATAGAAGTCAATGGATCAGTTTTTACCGCCCGTTTGTTATGAATCAATCCTTGTAACGGCCAGTAAAAACTGATCCTGGCCAAGGATTCCCTGTACACAGTGCTACTTTGAGCGCTGAGCCTGGGGAAGCTCATGACATTATTATCCATATATGGACAGTGATGTCGGGCTTTCAACGGTGGAGTTTCCGGCCAGAGCATCGCGAGATCTCTGGCCGGGGACTCTTGTCTCCCTCTTACCCCCCTGTAGATAGCACTCCCCTGTAAATAGCGGCACACCCCTGTAGATGACACTCCCTCCCCTCCAAATAACACAGTTGTAGCTCTTTGAAGGAGCGGAATCACCGGTCGACGCACCTGCCAGGGGATTCCGCTACTGGAGAAGCCCCTGGCATTACTGTCCATTTATGGAAAGTGACGTCGGTGGCTACCTCTAAAATCCCCTGCCAGAGCGGACTCCCCATCCGACGCTCTGGCCAGGGGATTCCGCTACTGGAGAAGCCCCTGGCGTTACTGTCCATATATGGACAGTGACGTTAGTGGCTACCTCTGGAATCTCGTGCCAGAGCGGAATCCCCAGCCGACGCTCTGGCCAGGGTATTCTGCTACTGGAGAAGCCCCTGACATTACTGTCCTTATACGGACAGTGATGTCAGTGGCAACCTCTGGAATTCCCTGCAAGAGTGGAATCCACGGCTGACACTCTGGTCAGGGGATTCCGCTACTGGAGAAGCAGCCCCTGGCATCACTGTCCTTATATGGACACTGACGTCAGTGGCTACTTCTGGAATCCCTGCCAGAGCAGAATCGATGCTCTGGCCAGTGCATTCCGCTACTGGAGTAGCCCCTAGCGTTACTGTCCATACATGGACAGAGACGTCAGTGGCTACCTCTGGAATCTCCTGCCAGAGCGGAATCCCCGGCCGACGCTGTGGTCAGGGGATTCCGCTATTGGAGAAGCAGCCCCTGGCATCACTGTCCATATATGGACAGAGATATCAGGGGCTCCCCCTAGGAATGAAATCCCCGACCAGAGGGATTCCGCTCCTACAGGGAGCCACAGTGCCGCTATCTACAAGGGTTCTGCTATCTACAGGGGGTGCTATCTATGGGGTGTGTCATTTATGGGGGGTGCTTTCTACAATGGGGGTGCTATTGCAGTGGGGGGTGGTGCTATTTACAGAGGGGGGTGGTGCTATCTACAGGGGTGTGGCGCTATCTACATGGGCACTGTGGCACTATATCGGGGTGTGACTATCTACATGGGACACTGTTGTCCTATTAACATGGGCACTGTGGCACTATGAGGGCACTGGCACTTTATATGTTGGCACTATAGCACTATGTCACTTAATATGTGGGCACTATGGCACTAACTGCAGTGGGCACTGTGGCACTATGTGGGCACAATGTACAGTGGGCACTGTGGCACTATCTACAGGGTCATTACAGCACTATCTACATGGGAACTGTGGTGTTTTCAGGGGGTTTGGACAATAAAACCAACAAATTTAATCCATCAGGTTTTTTTAACAGCCATGAAAAACAGATGGCAAACGAATGACAAGCGGCCATTAAAAATGTACATACTGACTGGAAATGCATGAAAATGTAGAGACACACTGATGCAAAACAGCCATGAAAAACTGACAGTTGATCAGTTTTTAATGGCCATTTTTGTTCACTGTCGTGTAAATGTAGTGCAAGGGGGTGGTGGGTGGCACTAACTTCAGGTGGGCACTATCTACATGGATGGCTGTATGGCACTATCTACAAAAGGGAGGTTAGGGATCACTATCTACAAGAGGGGGCTGGGGGCACTATCTACCTAGGGGAGGTGGGAGCACTATCTACAAGGGGAGGTGGGGCACTATCTCCATGGGGGAGGTGGGGGCACTATCTACAGGCGGCACTATCTATATGGGGCTGTATGGCACTATCTACAAGGGGGAGGTTGGGATCACTATCTACAAGGCCTGAAATTATCCCCTGAGGACGCTGCTGAAGCAGTGAAACATGTCGGGGGGGCTAGCGTTTCTTCTTTTTTAAAATCATTGCTGGTCTAACAAATTAATCCTACCACTGTGTCATAATAGAGGCTGCCCGAGCAGTCTGCAGCTGCCGTCCATGCCTGACACATTGAGATCCTAATATACTCCAGATCTCCAACGTTAGACTAACCAGCTCTGAAGAAAAATTTTAATCAAACAATTATTGTACAACTATTTACTTTATTTACTGCAACTTGTTTCCAATTTGTTTCTAATCTAAACATTAAAAGTTATATTTTAATTAATTCGATAGCAGCTGGGAAATTTGGGACTTCTCTGTGCCTATGCACATTTATCTGTTCGTTCATTAAAATTATCCCTGCCAGCTGCTAGGGTCTCTACCAATTTTTTCACTATCTACAAGGGGGGCTGTATAGCACTGTCTACAAGGGAGAGGGGGCAATATCTACAGGGGGAAAAGGAGGCGCTATCTTCAAGGGGGTGACACTATCTAAAGGGTGCTGCAAAGCACTGTCTACAGAGGAGCTATATGGCACAATCTACATGGGGGGGCTATATTGCACAATTTACTGGGGGCACTATCTACAGGGGGGCACTATCTACAGGGGGCAGTATCTACAAAAGTGGGCTGTGTGTGGAACCCAGGGGTGGGGGGGACAGTCAAAAGTTTGCTATGGGGCCTAGTCTTTCCTAGTTACGCCCCTGAATACGGTCGGTAAGCTGCCTGTGTCAAAAAAATTCAGAGATCAGAGGTAGTCAAAAAGCCTGTATCAGATACATAGGAACATGTGCACCCTAATCTTATGTTAAGTGTCAATTTATATTTCTGCTGATCACATGACCAACATGTCCTGTTTTCGGTTTAGTTCTTTAGGTTAGAATTGGTAATTTACATGAAATTCTAAAGTATAAGAAGTGTGGCAGCAGAAAGATCAACAAAATTTAATTGCAGAAAAAAAAAATCAACTCACTTTGGAAAATAATTAAAGTAACAGGTACCATGTCAAGTGCAGTATAAAGTTATGGTTTACATATGTGGAAATGCGACACAGGTGTGGAAAAGGTTTACAAGCAGACAACTGATATGTATAGAATAATTTGGATATGGTATAGGTTTTTATTAAGGAAAGATGTAACATATCCCACATGATAGGTGGTTGTGTATGTGGCACCCATGGTTGCCAGGGTTCCTAAAAATTATCTTTAAAGTCTAGCCATCCTTATTTTTTCTGGTCCTTTTCTTACTTTTCACCTTTTTTACTCTGAAATGTTATCTGCTTCGTAGGTGTAGTTCTAGTCAGAAAAGTAAATACAGATTAGAGAATATGCAAAATATTAAATGGAAACTTTGGCCCCATGCACAAGATCGTCATTTTTATCCGTAATTACGGATGAAATTGTGGACCCACTCATTTCTATTGGCCAAGGACACCTTTCCTTATATTTACAGATGGGTGTTCGAGCCGTACATGTGATCCGCAAAATATAGAACATGTACTATTCTTGTCGGCAATTGCGGCACAGACTCGCCCATAGAAATCTATGGGCGCTTCCGCATTTGCGGGCGGCTACTGATATTTATCCGTAGCCATCGGATCCGTATTTGCGGACAGTAAAAACTATTACGGTTGTGGGCAAGAGGCCTAACTTGTTGAACATTTTCTGCTAGTCTAACATTATACCTGGTAAATATCAACTTTGTAATTTGCTTACTGTTAAAATTTCGTTTTATCCATCCAAATTATGTGTGAAGTTACTTCCACTAGGTGTCTCGCGGCTGGAAATCTGCTGTCTACAACCTGTTAAAATCCACCCCTAGTTACAACGCAGGGGATACAGAGCACATAGACATGCAGATCCCACCCTTTTAACCACTCATATGTAGCGGGCAACAGCGACCGCCGCATCTGAGTGGTTTTTAGAGGGCGGGGGCTTCCTGTCTCACCCCACGGCACGCCTGCGTTGCGATCACGTGGTGCCGATGGTTGCTATAAAAGGCCCCCTGATCTGCTGAATGCCTAGATCTGCTGATCTAGTGAATGCCTGTTAGGCCATGCCAGAGGCATGGCCTAACAGATGCCTGTCAGTTTTACACTGACAGGCAATATTATATTCCAATACAGAAGTATTGCAGTGTATTATAAAAGCGATCAAATGATTGCTTAGTACAGTCCCCAAGTGGGACTAAAAAAAAGTTAATAAACAAATTTCAATAAAGTTTGTAATAAATAAATAAAAAAATGAAAACCCACTTTTTCCCTTTACAAAATGTTTTTGCATGAAAAAAATCTAAAAAAAGAATAAAAGAATTACACATAGTTAGTATCGCCGTGTCCGTAACGACCCCAACTATAAAGGTATTACATTATTTAACCCACACGGTGAACTCCATAAAAAATTAAATAAAAAACAATACCAGAATTGCTGTTTTTTGTTCATCATGTCTTAAACATTTTTTTATAAAAAGTGATCAAAAAGTGTACGTACTCCAAAATTCTATCAATAAAAACTACAAGTCGTCTCGCAACAAAAAAAAAAACCTCATACAGCTGCAAAATAAACATGTTATGGCTCTTAACCCCTTAATGACCAGCCTATTTTAGACGTTAATGACCAAGCCATTTTTTACGTTTTTCCATCTTCTCATTCAAAGAGCTATACACTTTTTATTTTTGCGTCGGCATAGCTGTATAAGGTCTTGTTTTTTGCGGGACAAGTTGTAATTTTTAATAGCACCATTTTGGGGTACATAGAATTTATTGATTAACTTTTATTAACTTTTTTTTGGGGGGGAATA
This sequence comes from Rhinoderma darwinii, assembly GCF_050947455.1. Classification (NCBI taxonomy): domain Eukaryota; kingdom Metazoa; phylum Chordata; class Amphibia; order Anura; family Rhinodermatidae; genus Rhinoderma; species Rhinoderma darwinii. The sequence continues at coordinate 449,214,152 of NC_134688.1, read as the reverse complement.
GAAAAAAACCAACAATTTCGCCACACTTTTTTGCGTCCTAAATTTACGCCGTTTACCGTGTGGTATAAATAACACAATAACTTTATTCAGCGGGTTGTTGCGATTGCAACGATACCCAATTTGTATCGTTTTTGTATGTTTTACTACTTTTACACAGAGAAAACACATTTTTTTCAAAATTATTTGTTTTTGTGTCTCCATATTTGAAGAGCCGTAACGCTTTGATTTTTTCGCTGATGCAGTTGTATGAGGATTTTTGTTTTGCAGGACGACTTGTAGTTTTTATCGGTACCATTTTGGAGTAGATGCGACTTTTTGATCACTTTTTATCAATTTTTTTTTAAAGAGACTCTGTCACCACATTATAAGTGTTCTATCTCCTACATAAGGAGATCGGCGCTATAATGTAGGTGACAGTAATGCTTTTTATTTAAAAAAACAACGATCTATTTTCACAACGTTAGGAGCGATTTTGGTTTATGCTAATGAGTTTCTTAATGCCCAAGTGGGCGTTTACCTCCGTAATCTCGCGAGATTTCGTATCCGTTGCTGAAATCTCACAGAAAAGATTCAGAAGTGTCAGGATTCTGAATACACATGACGTCCAGGCTGGATGGTCATGTGTATTCATTATCAGGACACTGGATTAACGTTAATCAAGCAGAATTGCTGTGTATGTGGCTGCAGATCATGTTCTAGTAAGAACGCGATTCAGATGTCTAAATGAATGGAGAGGAGTGCATGATGCCGATTGGTCAGCGTCATACACTCCTCTGTACAACGCCCACTTGGTCGAAAGTAAAAATACGCCCACTTGGGCATTAAGAAACTCATTAGCATAAACCAAAATCGCTCCTAATGTTGTTAAAATAGATCGTTTTTTTTAAATAAAAAGCACTGCTGTCACCTACATTATAGCGCCCATCTCCTTATGTAGGAGACAAAACACTTATAACTGTGGTGACAGAGCCTCTTTAAGGCTGGATTCAAAGAAAACAGCAATTTTTGCATGTTTTTTTATTTTATTTTTTACGACGTTCACCGTGCGGGTTAAATTATGTAATAAGTTTATAGTTGGGGTCGTTACGGACACGTTGATACCAAATATGTGTAACTTTTTTTACTTTATTTTGTTTGTTAATAATAAAGCAGTTTGTAAGGGGGAAAAGTGGGTTTTTAATTTTTTTTTCACTTTTTTTTTCACTTCTTTACTAGTCCCACTAGGGGACTTCACTATGCGATCCTCCGATCGCATTTATAATACACTGCAATACTTCTGTATTGCAATGTATTATGCCTGTCCGTGTAAAATCGATAGGCATCACAAACTGGCATTGTATGCCGATGATCTCCTTATGTACATTACGACTCTCATGGTTTCCTTGCCATCTTTGACCGGGGAATTTGAGCGATTTGGTCATTTGAGTAATTTTAAAGTTAACTATTCTAAATCGGAGGAATTGAATATATCTCTCGATACTGCTCTAGCCACCCATCTCGCTCGTCTTTTCCTGTTCAAATGGCAATCTAAATCTCTAAAATATTTGGGGGTGCATATTCCCACACAACAGTCGGATTTGTTCGCTTTGAATTACACACCCATTCTGCAGCGCACCTTGAAGGATTTAATGTCATATGGTGGGAACCGCATATCGTGGTTTGGGCGCATTAACACGGTTAAAATGGGCATTCTGCCCAAATTCCTATACATATTCCAAACCGTCACTATCATAATTCCAATGAGCTTCTTCCAAACCGTACATAGGGCCATAACTAAATTTGTTTGGGGCTCCTCTAAGCCTCGTGTTCGTTTTGCTGTCCTTAGTCGGCCGAAAGTGGAGGGGGGGCAGGCTTGCCGGATTTTAAACTCTACCACCAAGCTGCGGTCCTCATGCGATTGGTAGACTGGTATCGCTCAGGTGGTGGTAAGCAATGGGTGCGCATTGAGAAGGCTATGTCTCCCCTAGCACTGTCGTCTCTGCCTTGGTTGTCTGCTCTTCAGCGACCTTCATCTTCTCTGCCTTCCCTCACACGTCAGTTTCTTGTAGTCTGGGAGTGGATCATTGCTACGGTGGACCTTGTTCACCGTCCAGGTCCTCTAACTCCTCTTTTTGATGATCATTCCTTCCCTCCGGCGGTGGGTGTGGACACATTCCTCTGTTGGGAGAGACAGGACGGTGGTTTCTTGGCTAAGACTCTTACACCTGAGGGTACAATCTTGTCACAGACTGTTGTCTCTGAGGCCTGCCCGGGGAGACGTCCGGTTTGGTGGTCCTATTTTCAGTTGTGCTCCTATCTTTCTTCCATGGGCGACCGTCTTGTATTGCTGCAGGATAAGACTCCTCTGGAGCACTATTTGTTGTTGACTGCTGCCCCCTCTCATGTGTTGTCCTATTTACACGGGATCCTTCTAACTAAATACGATTACTCTCAGCTGACATTCACTACCGCATGGGATGAGGAACTGGGGACTCGACACTCTGCTGAGGAGTGGGGCACATCTTTCTTCCTGACGCATAAGCTACCGACCTCGTGCTTCGCCCAGGAAAAAAATTATAAGATTCTCACCAGATGGTACCGCTGTCCTTCTTTGCTGCATAGGATATTCCCTAATGTATCTGATGAGTGCTGGAGGTGTGGGGAGGCTCCTGGAACCATGCTGCACATTTGGTGGGATTGTCCCAAGCTTCGTCCCTTTTGGGGAAAAATCTTTGATCTTGGTAACAAACTTTTTCATACTGAGGTTCAGACTTCGGCCTCCATTGGCTTACTTTCCATGGTTCCTGGATCACTCCCACACCTCAAAAAGAGTGTCTTTCGGCATTTTTTGATCGCGGCAAGAACAGTGATTCCTCGTCATTGGAAGTCCAGCACTGTACCTTCCTTGAAGGAATGGGTAACGGAGGTGAACGGAATTATGAGGATGGAGGAGTTGATGTCTGCTGATCAGGGTAAATCTGAGCTCTTTGTTCGCACTTGGGCAGTGTGGTCTGGATTCCGGGGTGGTAATGATCTACCTCTCTGGCTGGATGGCCTCTTTTGAACACCTATATAAGCCTACCTTTTGCGTGCTATGTCTGTATGTGTTTCCCCTTGTTGTCTTGTGTCTGTGTTAGTCTAAAGTATAATGTGCACCTTTATGCGATAATTCTTATCCAACTGTGGGGACTGGCTTCCCTAAATAATGCACTATCTTTGCTGCACTTATGGTATTGTTATTCTCATTGCATTCTTATTTAGTTTTTGCTTACTGATTAGGCGGTTACCTCCTATTTTCAAAATAAAAATCTTTGATAAAGAAAAAAATAAAACCGATAGGCATCTGCTAGGTCATGCCTCCGGCATGACCTAGCAGGCATTCACCACAGGCAGACCTGGGGGCCTTTATTAGGCCCCCGGCTGCCATCAGAGAAACAGATGCTCGGCGATCTTATCGCCAGGTGTCAGTTGGATGAGAGGGAGCTCTAAAACCACTCAGATGCGGTGCACGCTATTGAGCACCGCATCTGAGGGGTTAAACGGGTGAGATCGATACTTATATCGATCTCACCCAGTTGAGTAGGGACGCCCCTAGCCCTCAGCTGCCTCTGGCAGCTGAGAGCAGGGAGATTTGACAGTTCCCTGCTCTGTTTACTTATTCCGATGCTGCAACGTAAAAAGTCTACGGCATTGGAATAAGGCCCGTTAGTGACCGACATAGAAACACTATGGGGCGGTCACTAACGGGTTAAAATATGGCAACACAAAAACAAATAATTTTGAAAAAATGGGTTTTTACTGTGTAAAAGTAGTAAAACATAAGAAAACTGTATACATTTGGTATTGTCGCAATCGTAACAACTCACTGAATAAAGTTATTATGTTATTTATACTACACGGTGTAAATTTAGGATGAAAAAAAAGTGTGTTTTTTTATACCCCCCCAAAAAAAGTTAATAAAAGTTAATCAATAAATTATATGTAACCCAAAATGGTGCTATTAAAAAAATACAACTTGTTCCGCAAAAAACAAGACCTTATACAGCTATGTCGATGCAAAAAAAGTTATAGCTCCTTGAATGCGACGATGGAAAAACGTAAAAAATTGCTTGGTCATTAAGGCCTAAATTAAACTGGTCACTAAGGGATTAAATACGACAGGTTCACATGATATTTCCATATCTCAAACTGATTTTATTTTACTTTCAAACTATTTTCAGACATGACACCAAATAAATGTCATGAGACAACATTAAGAAATCCATGAGACGGGAGTCTCACCAATGCCCAGAAAATGGTGCCACAGCACTTAAAAATGCTCTAAAATTCCCCTGGGGTTCCTTGGAAATTTCCATAACTCCGATTCTCTAAAACATGTTGGTCCCTAAGAAGTCATTGAATTCAGCAATGCTGCATTTCACATAAGCAACAAGGTTCCATTGGCTTTTTTTTTAATTCAACTGTGAGTGAGAGATTCTGCATTAGGGACATCTAGGGGTACAAGCTCATGAACCTTTACCAGTCTTAGTGCACAAGAATTTTTTTCTGGAGTATCCATTCATTAAAATTAAAGTAAATATATGCTTATTTTTTTACTGGTTACAGATGTGGCAGATACAAGCTGTCGATGATGGTAACACACATTATATTACCAAACAGCCATCTGCTATACAATAGTGACAAGAAATTTGTTTCTTCTAAAACACATTGCTTGTCACTGAGCGTAGCATTGCAGAGCATCACAACGCAATACTCCCCAGATGATAGTACACATCAAGAATACATTTAACACATGCGATTGTAATGAATCTGTAGTTAAGATTTCCACTTACTAGAATTTAAATGCTTTAGTTAGTTAAAACAAAAGGCAAATAAATATCCAAAATTCCCTCTTCTCATCATTTTTACAACGCGTCTGCAATTACTAATACTATAGCCATGACTGAAAATATCACATAGGCATTAATGGGATGGTGGCTATGACAGTGGGGTGATTGGGATGACATATACTTGACTGATTATTTAATATATTTATCGATATCTGTGAAATCCAGCCATGGCTGATAGAATTAAAGGAGGCTATGACTGGTCAGATGACAGAACTATTCTGAAGCATAGTTAGAGGAATATGGTCCATGTTCTAGTCGTCAATGTGCAGCACAGGTTTTATTACTTATTGGTTGGCTGGTAAAGAGCAGGATTGTACTAACTATAGTAAGATTTGTAATTCGTAGTGCACTTACTATAGAATAAAGGTTAAAGGGTTGTCTCAAATGTTCTTATGCTCTATTAGGGCATATGTCATAGAGGGAAGTCCCCAAGCTCTGGACCCATCTCTATGAGTTAAAACAGAGCCGCTAACAAAAAACGGCTTCTGCTATGCCGGACTCATCCTAGCCATATTACATGGTCACATATACATTTGAATGCAGAAGAAATGGGTGGCAGGCCACTACTTCCTTCCACAATATCAGTTGTTAAACGAGAGTTTAAATAGTTAAGGTGGCTTTTGAGACAACCCTTTTAATGATGCTATGTGTCCTACACAGGAGAAGTACACATAGCATCATCTGGAAATCTAAATAGATTAAAGAATCCATGAGGTCAATGTGACATATTTATTAAGAGGTGTGCACCTCCTAAAATATCTGCTGCATCTTACTCCAGCGGAGCAGAAGGCTAAGACAGGCGTATGAAAAGCCAGTCTTAGTAAATCTGTCCCATTGACCTCATGGATGCATTAATCTATTTAGATTTCCAGTGAGCTAAGGCCTTATTGCGATGCCTCTCTCTCATATCCTTTCTTCTTTAGTGTAGACATAATACTTCTTTTTTTTATTATTGTGTTCTAGATCCAAGTGTCTGCACCCAAACGGTTGGCTGTTCCTCTCAAGTTTATTCTCTTATATTCATTTCATCCCTTAGCAAAAATATGTCTTATTTGCTGGTTTAAAGTCATCAACCTCAGATTGTCCTACCATCTAGTTTCTTGGCTTTTCCTAACACTGCCCCTCACCATCCACAAATTTGGATGAGAGGCACATAATTGCTTATTGGGTGAAGTTACACACAATATGCCTAGGGCATTACCAACTGTACAGATCGCCGTGACTAAAACTTAACTTTTAAAAGTTATATGTCAATTGCTATAATTCATCAATATAATAATAATAATAATAATAATAATAAATATTATAATTATTATTATTTATTATTATTATTGTTGTTCTTACTAACAATAGTAATAATAATAATAATAATAATAATAATAATAATAAATTAAAGGTACAAGAAATAGTTGATATATTTAGCCTTGCAACATCTTTTTTGCAATTTTGTAAAATAGTGTTTCTGAGCTCTGTTATAAAATGAGGAATTATAGGGCTAGCTTTTCCAGCTTTAAATATATCTTTTTTTTCTCTATCCATAAAAGTTTCAATTATTTTTATTGCACCTTCATCACTGTATCTCAAAATAGTTCAAGCTAGCATAAGCTACAAAATTATACGACCAAAATTTAAGATTACCAAGTCTTGCTTTGACAGGCTAAAATTAAGCATGGGAGTTCAGCTACTGACTAAATATGAGAGGTGTAACTTCAGTACAAAAATAATTTACATAAAATTCCTCTTTTATGTATAAATGGATGTTTATAAATTGAAAATATTCACCCTGTACATACAGCTCTAATATAGATTGATGAAAATTAACATACTCGAATCCTCAAATGAACTCTGGTTATTCAAAGAATTGATGTGAGCATGTTTAGCCGATGGTATTCTAAGTACTCTTCATTACCGTGAACATTGTACCATTGTTTGAGGGGAAGAGAGCGAGAGAGAGGCGTCCTAAACTTTAAATATACTTTTTTTTTTTTTTTTTTTGAACACATGAATTTTCTAAAAAAAAACATATAAAGTCACAGTCAATTTATATTGATTGTTATGAGTGTCTGACTATCATGCTAAGAAATCCTGGTGCATAAAAATTCAAGTCTATATTAATTTCCATATATTTTCTTTAAACTCTCCCTTTTAATCCCAGGTTAGCTTTATGACAGTTCACTTAAAAAACTAATTCTATATTTTCACTGTCCATGACAAGATTGTGCCAAGCGCTGTAAAAACAATACTGTTCGCAGAGTTTGGCTTCAATAGTACAATTACATGGCCCAATAAATACAGAACTTACATCTGTTTCCAAAAACTTTTTCTGTTCGGAGTAGATATGGATTTTGTTTATACTGCATAGTTACATAAGCATAGTACAGCTTGTGGTAGCCTGAAAACGTAATGACTTTTCCATGATATTAAGGAATGGAACAGAGACACAGACAACGATGTATGCATAGTACAGGTATACATAGACAATCACACACACACACACACACACACACACACACACACACGGATCCATGTAAATGCACATACTTACCAGGAACAATCATAGCGTGTCATACTTTGCTTACATAGTGCCTCATAGTAACTATACAGTGCCATATTGTGCCCACATAGTGCTGCACTGCAACCAGAAAGAAACATACTTTGCCAATAGACAGAATACTCACATAGGGCAATATTGTACCCAAAATGGTGCCAAAAACTGTACAGAGAAAAAAATACTTTAACATAAAGCCATACCATGCCTGCATACAGCCAAATAATGCCTACACAGTACGCAGAGAGTGCAATACTTTGCTCACTTTTTGTGACCTTCGGCAAGGTGTTTGTGCGAGGGCCCGATGTAGGCATGTCATGGCAAAAATGGTATGAAGCAGGAGATTGGTTGCAAAACTCAACCTTACTTAGACCGGAGTTATCAGCACAACCATCCACAGTAGGAAAATACAACAGTTTGTCTCCATATGAGAGGCTTCCAATTTAGACATGACTCAGACAAATGGATGATGGCTGGCTGGTTGCTTGTCTGTCAGTAACAACAGGGCCATGGGCACCCCCCCTGACACAGTGGTTGGCCTGGCAATGTAAATTCAAGTAGGCTGCAAAGTGGCTGACTCCTTGCTGCTACTCACGTGCGAAGTCTCCTGCCCATAGTCACTACCGCTCACACAACTCCTAAACTCAATCCAGGAAAGCTCCTACCCATCACTTGCAACTCACTCTACAACCACAGGCCCAACGATATGTCATCGTCACCGGGTATCTTCTCACATCTCTCCTCACTGCAGCAGTTCTCCACAGCACTCTCCCTCTCTAATTATGCAGCAGCACAGGTCTCTCCCCATCTTCCACAGGACACTAAACACTGGCTTTGCGGGAAGATAGCTATTTTGTACATTCGGTGCTGAACCCAGCGTGATGAGGTGGCGGTGCCATGCTACGTGTTACCACCCTGTTTTGGCATTGCCCATACAGCCAAGAAGGCGTCCAGGCCAAACCGTTTTAAATGCCCAGCCAACCAATGATCATGTGACCTGTCAAAGAAATAGAATGTTACAGTGCACAATAGCAGTACAATTCAAATAACATAAACACAGACCGGCCTGGCCACATAAGTTCCACGTATATAGTGGCTGGACTGACCACTCCTTCTAAAGCACCACTAACATCATGTTGTTAAAGGCACAGTGCACCTGCAGAATATTTACAATGCCACTATGGGCCAAAATACAATAAGTACCCTTTTGAGAGACGGAATTCTCTCCCGTATATTCCAATAGAACCAAATACTGCAGACATCATGCATAACAATGCCAAGAAAGCATCATAAAATAACCAAATAATTTTTGGATTATAGTGCCCACATGACAGGAACTTCAGCACAGTGTGGGAGGCACTTTAGAGGAAATAAATGTTGGTGAATTTTCTCATAACCCCCACCTTTTTACGCATTCATATAGTTACTTTTACCATGACCTTGTTTTGGTGCGTGTTGTGTTTATTGAATGATGTCACTTGCCTACATGTTGTTGTCTGGCATGAGGCAGACTACACACTAAATTATTTTGGTGATACATCCACAAATTATATAGGGAAATGTATGCCATTTTCTACACCATATTTTCTTTACAATTTTCTACACCAAACAGCTTACCAGATACTGTATATGTGCGGATTTTATTTATTTTGGAACATTTCAGGTGCACACCAAATTAATTCTGGTCCATTATGGAGGGCCAAAGCTATTAGCAAAATGTTTTTTGTTTTTTTTTACAATGGTATACCATTTTTTTCCACAAAACTGCAGGTTGACAAATTACTTTTTTTTTTTTCAACTAAGAGCTGTCAGTAAGCACTTTGATGACAAAACCAGCTAAACTACATGTAGTTAGTCTGTGAGATTAGCGAATGATCAGATTTTTTTTTCTTTCGTGGTACTAAACATAAGCAGTGCATTTTGTGCAACATGTTTCAAGTGATGTGTTTTATTTGGTGACAAAACAAAAATATTTGTGAATGTTCACTCCCTCAATGAGATGTTTACAAAACATGTAATTATATATCAATCAGTCATAACATCCTTTTGTGGTATTGTGTTGGTCCCTCTCGTGCCACCAAAACAGCTGTCCCCATTCTGGTTCATCCCAAAGTTGTTTAATGGAGTTGAGGTCGGGATTCTGTGTGGGACAGTCAAGTTCTTCCACACCAAACTCACCCAACCATGCGTTATTGGACCGTGCTTTGTGTACAGTGGCACAGTCATGCTGGAACAGAAATGGTCTGAACCTCAAACTGTTTCAACAAAGTTGGAAGCATAAAATTGTCCAAAATTTTTTGGTATGCTGAAGCATTAAGATTTCCTTTCACTGGAACAAGGAGCCTAGGCCAACCCTTGACAACCAAGTATTATCCCACCTCCACCAAACTTTACAGTTGGCACAATGCAGTCAGGCAGGTAACATTCTCCTGGCATTCACCAAACCCAGACTCATCCATCAGACTGGCAGATAGAGAAGCGTGATTCATCACTTCACAGAACACGTTTCAACTACACTGGAGTCCAGTGGCAGCGTGCTTTACACCACTTCATCCGAAACGTGGCATTGTGATTGGTGGTGTAAGACTTGAATGCAGCTGCTCAGCCATGTAAACCCATGCCATGAAGCTCCCAGCACACAGTTTTTTTTTGTGCGGATGTTAATGCCAGAGGAGGTTTGGAGCTCTGCAGTTATTGAGTCAGCAGAGCGTTGGTGACTTTTATGCACCTCAGTACTCGGCGACCTCGCTCTGTAACTTCGTGGCTGAGTTCCTTTGGTTCCTAAATGCTTCCACTTGACAATAATACCCCTCACAGTTAATCCTGGAAAATCTAGGAGGGAAGAAATTTCACAAACTGACTTATTACAGCGTTGTCGTCCTATTAGCTCTTTAAAACGACACATTTTTTTTACAAATGTCTGTAGAGGCAACTGCATGGCGAGATGCTGGATTTTATATACTTGTGGTAATGAGACTCAATGAAACACCTGAATTTAATGATTAAGAGGTATGTCAAGTGGCGTAACTACCCCAGTAGCAGCCGTAGCGGCTGCTACGGTGCCCGCGGCTTGAGGAGGCCCGTGCCGCCAGCCGACACGTCCCCCCATATGCTCAGTGGCGCCGCTAGCAGCTGTTATGGCTGCTACAGTGGTAGCACCGCTACTATGGGGCCCGCGCCGCCGAGCTTCCAACAAGTATGGGCCGGGCGACACAGGCCCTCTCATGCCTGTATGCGACACAGGCCCCGGTGCTAGCGACAGCCAAATACATACATTAGTGCTGAATGGCCAAGCATTCAGCACCTTACAATGACGCTAATAGGCTAGCGGCGCGATGACGTCATTGCGCCGCTTCCTTGCTTGAAAGGCGCTGATTGACGGGGCAAGTCATTCTGCCCCGCCAATCAGAGTCATTGAACGACTCTCGTTCAGCTCCTGCAGACCCACTCAGAAGAGAGCATGTCTGCATTGCCAGCGAACAGCGTGGGAACGGGATCATGTGAGTATGTAAAGTTTTTTTGTTTTTTTTTCTCATAAAACTGTTTATGGCATTATCTATAGTGGGGCTCTATCTACAGGAGGGTCATCTATATGTGGGCCACTATATACAGGGGGGTCTATATTTGGGGATGTGGGGCACTAGCTACAAGGGTGGTCTGTATGTGGGGATGTGGGGCACAATCTACAGGTGGGGTCTATATGTGGGGATGTGGGCCACTATATACAGGGGCGTCTATACGTGGGCCACTATGTACAGGGTGGTCTATATGTGTGGCTCTATATACAGGGGGAGCTATATGTGAGACACTATACAGGGGTGGGCTATATGTAGAACACTATCTATAGGGGAGTTGTATTTTTGGGCACTTTCTATAGGGGTGGGCTATATGTGGGACACCATGTACAGGGGTGGGTTACCTGTGGGGCACTAGCAACAGGGTGGCTATATGTAGGGCACTGTCTACAGAGGTGTGCTATACGTGGAACATTACCTATAGGGGAAGCTATATGTAGGGCAGCATGGTGGCTCAGTGGTTAGCACTATTGCCTTGCAGCTCGGGAATTCATATGTGGGCACTATCCACAGGGGCTGTATGTGGGACACTATCTACAGGGGCTTCTATGTAGGTCACTATCTACAGAGGCTCTATGGGGGTAGGTCACTATCTACAGGGGGGCTGTGTGTGTGTGTGTGTGTGTGTGTGTGTGTGACAGTGTATGGTACCATTATAATCAAGGACACAGTGTATGGCGCTATTATAGTTAGAGGTGCAAGTGGTGTTTTGAATTTTAACTTTGTTTATAGGTTTTAAATGTTTTAAAAGTGAGAAGCTGAAGACATTAGTGGAAAACTGCAGAAATGGGTCATGGCCACTAGAAATCCATCATAGATGTCTGGACCGGAGGGAGAAGAAAATAACTAGAATCTGAGACGTCACCGGTGAGTCACTTCATGTAAATGTTTATTCTGCCTCTAATCAGCACTGTAGTCACTGTATGATCTGCAGCGAGATGATTATATGATTTTTTTTGTGTGAAACAGCATCTCCCAGCATATCCTCACCATTGTTCGAGCCATGCTGGGAGCTGTAGTTTTACACCGTACAAACCTATACGGCAGGGGTTGTTCTAAATTGAGCTGTATTTGTTCTGGAGTTGTATATATGTACTGATCTTGGTTCTGATGCTGTTTGTAAGTACTGAGCTTGGTTCTGGTGCTGTATATACGTATGAGATTGGTTTTGGTGCTGTGTATATATGTAATGAGTTTGTTCTGGTGCTGTATATATGTACTGAGCTTGGTTCTGGGGATGTATTTATGTACTGAGGTTGATTCTGGTGCTGCGTTTATGTACTGAGGTTGTTCTGGTGCTGTATATATGTACTGAGCTTTGTTCTAGTGCTGTATTTATGTACTGAGCCTTGTTCTGGTGCTGTCTATATGTACTTAGCTTGGTTCTACTGCTGTATTTATGTACTGAGCTTGGTTGTGGTACTGTATATATGTCAGAGCTTGGTTCTGGATCTGTAGTTATATAGGATATATTTATAATAACAAAATTGCAGGCCAGATATAATTGTTCTCAATTCATTGTATACTTAACCCCTTCCCGCTCCTTGACGTACTATTACGTCATGGCAGCTGTATCGTTCGCGCTCCATGCCGTAATAGTACGTCTCGGGAGTAACGGCCGTTTCGGCCGTCCTCCCGACACATACAGGAGCTGTGACGCTGCTGTCTTGTTCAGCAGCTGTCACAGCTCCTACAGCGGGGACCGATCGCTGTGTCCCCGCTGATTAACCCCTTAAAAGCCGCGTTCTATAGAGATCGCGGCTTTTTAGGGGTTAAGCTGCCATCGCCGGCCTGCTACGCGATAGCGGCCGGCGATGGTGACTATGGCAACCGGACACCAAACAATGGCGTCCGGCTATGCCATAGACGGAAGCCTAGTGGGTCCTGACAACGTCAGGACCCACTATGCTTGCTGTCAGTGAGTAGCTGACAGTTCTAATACACTGCACTACGCATGTAGTGCAGTGTATTAGAATAGCGATCAGGGCCTCCTGCCCTCAAGTCCCCTAGTGGGACAAAGTAATAAAGTTAAAAAAAAGTTAAAAAAAGATGTGTAAAAATAAGAAAATAAAAGTTTTAAAAGTAATAAAAGTAAAAGTCCCACTTTTTCCCTTATCAGTCCTTTATTATTAATAAAAATATATAAACAAACAAATAAACTATACATAATTGGTATCGCCGCGTCCGTAACGGCCTGAACTACAAAATTATTTTGTTATTTATCCCGCACGGTGAACGCCGTAAAAAAAAATATTAATAAACCGTACCACAATCACAATTGTTTGGTCACTTCACCTCCCAAAAAATGGAATAAAAAGAGATCAAAAAGTCGCATGTACCTAAAAATGGTACTGATGGAAAATACAGTTCGTTACGCAAAAAATAAGTCCTCGCACGGCTTTATTGATTGAAAAATAAAAACGTTATGGCTCTTAGAATAAGGTAACACAAAAAGTGAATGATTGTTTACAAAACGTATTTTATTGTGCAAACGCCATAAGACATAAAAAAAAACTATAAACATCTGGTATCGCCGTAATCGTATCGCCCCGCAGAATAAAGTGAATGTGTCATTTATAGCGCACGGTGAACGCTGTAAAAAAAAAAGTATACAAAAACAATAGTAGAATTGCTGTTTATTAGTCACCACGCCACCTAAAAATGGAATAAAAACTGATCAAAAAGCCGCATGCACCCCATGAAAACTGCAATGGATTCCTCAAGGGGTCTAGTTTCCAAATTGGGGTCACTTTTGGGGGGTTTCCAATGTTTTGGCACCACAAGACCTCTTCAAACCGGACATGGTGCCTAATAAAAAAGAGGGCTCAAAATCCGCTAGGTGCTCCTTTGCTTCGGAGGCCGGTGCTTCAGTCCATTACCGCCCGAGGGCCACATGTGGGATATTTCTCTAAACTGCAGAATCTGGACAATACGTATTAATTTGTGTTTCTCTGATAAATCCTTTTGTGTTATAAAAAAAATGGTATAAAAAGAGTAAATTTCACCTCTACTTTGCTCTAAATTTCTGTGAAACACCTAAAGGGTTCATAAACTTTCTAAATGCTGTTGTGAATACTTTGAGGGGTCTAGTTTCTAAAATGGGGTGTTTGATAGGGGTTTCTAATATATGGGCCCCTCAAAGCAACTTCAGAAATGAACTGGAACCTAAAAAAAAAAAAAAATGAGGCAATACTTCGCTTCTTACATTATACTGATAATGAGCCGTGCCCACTCCGAGATGACCCCAGTTTTGACCGTTTGTATAAACGGAGACCCCTATTAGACCGTTCCAGTGCCCGGTTTTCCCAAGCATACACCCCCGAGAAGTGTTTTTCTATTGATGAGTCCCTGGTACATTTTAAAGGGAGGGTTCAATTCCGCCAGTACCTGCCAGGTAAGAGGGCAAGGTATGGCGTGAAGATGTATAAGCTGTGCGAGAGTGCATCAGGGTATACCTACAGGTTTAGGATATATGAAGGAAAGGCCACCCCCAAACCAGACTGCATTCTGGACTACAATAGGTACATGGGAGGGATGGACTTGTCAAATCAAGTCCTGAAGCCCTACAGCGCCATGCGGTGTGGTATAAGAAGCTGGCCGGGCACATCATACAGATGGCTTTGTACAATGCGTATGTGCTACGTCGATGTGCAGGCCAGAGGGGAACTTTCCTGGAATTTCAAGATCTAATCTTTAGGGACCAGGAAGGGGGGGCACCCAGTACTTCTGGAAGCGAGGCCACACGCATCGTACCAGGGCAACACTTTCCAGGAGAAGGTCCCCAAACCGGTGGAAAGGGAAAGAGTCAAAAGAGGTGCAGAGTCTGCTATAAGAGGGGGATAAGGAAGAACACAATATACCAATGTGACACGTGTCCCGAAAAACCAGGGCTCTGTATAAAAGATTGTTTTAAAATGTATCATACATCCCTTGATTTTTAATTTACCCTGATGCACTCCGCACAGCTTACCCCCCTCATCTTTCCCTTCTGAGCCCTGCCGTATGCCCAGGCAGCTGATAACAGCCACATGTAGGGTATTGTCGTACCCAGGAGAACCCACATTACAATTTAAGGGGTGTATATCTCCCGTGGCGCATGCTGGGCACACTATATTGGACACTGAAATGGCATATACATATATAAAATTGCAAATCTCACACTGCACCATCTGCTGCGCATTATCTTTTACACAGTACCTGTGGGGTCAAAATGCTCACTACACCTCTAGATGAATGTCTTAAGGGGTGTAGTTTTTAAAATGGGGTCACTTCTCGGGGGTTTCAACTGTACTGGTACCTCAGGGGCTTCTGCACACATGACTTAGCACCAGAAAAGCTCCAGTAGGCCAAATGGTGGTCCTTTCCTTCTGAGCCCTCCCATGGGCCCAAAGGGCAGTTTATCACCACAAATGGGGTATTGCCGCACTAAGGACAAATTTGGCAACAAAATGGGGTATGTTGTTCCTTGTGAAAATAAGAAATTTTGATCAAAAATGACATCTTATTGGAAAAAATATCATTTTTTTCATTTCACAGCCCAATTCAAATAGGTGCTGTGAAAAACCTGTGCGGTCAAAATGATAACAAAAACCATAAATGAATTCCTTGAGGGGTGTAGTTTCCAAAATGGGGTCACTTCTGGTGGGTTTCCATTGCTTTGATACCTCTGGGGCTCTGCAAATGCGACATGGCACCCGAAAACCAATCCAGCAAAATCTGGACTCCAACAAACACATAGCGCTCCTTTCCTTCTGAGCCCTCCCATGGGCCCAAACGGCAGTTTATCACCACAAATGGGGTATTGCCGCACTAAGGACAAATTGGGCAACAAAATGGGGTATGTTGTTCCCTGTGAAAATAAGAAAATTTGATCAAAAATGACATTTTATTGGAAAAAATATCATTTTTTTCATTTCACAGCCCAATTCAAATAGGTGCTGTGAAAAAACTGTGCGGTCAAAATGATAACAAAAACCATAAATGAATTCCTTGAGGGGTGTAATTTCCAAAATGGGGTCACTTCTGGTGGGTTTCCATTGTTTTGATACCTCAACGCCTCTTCAAACCTGGCATGCTGCCTAAAATATATTCTAATAAAAAAGAGGCCTCAAAATGCACTAGGTGCTTCTTTGCTTCTAGGGCTTGTGTTTTAGTCCACGAGCGCAGTAGGGCCACATGTGGGACATTTCTAAAAACTGCAGAATCTGGACAATACATATTTAGTAGTGTTTCTCTGGTAAAACCTTCTCTGTTACTAAAAAAAAATTGAATAAAATTGAAATTCAGCAGAAAAAATGAAATTTGCAAATTTCATTTCCAATTTGCTTTAATTCCTGTGAAATGCCTGAAGGGTTAAAAAACTTTCTATATGCTGTTTTGAATACTTTGAGGGGTCTAGTTTTTAAAATGGGGTGTTTTATGGGGGTTTCTAATACATAGGCCCCTCAAATCCACTTCAGAACTGAACTGGCACCTTCAAAAAAAGGCTTTTGAAATTTTCTTAAGAATATGAGAAATTGCTGTTTATGTTCTAAACCTTGTAACGTCCAAGAAAAATAAAATAATGTTCAAAAAACGATGCCAATCTAAAGTAGACATATGGGAAATGTGAACTAGTAACTATTTTGGGTGGTATAACCGTCTGTTTTTCAAGCAGATGCATTTAAATTCTGAAAAATGCTATTTTTTGTAAATTTTCTCTAAATTTTGCAATTTTTCACAAATAAAGACTGAATATATCGACCAAATTTTACCACGAACATGAAGCCCAAAGTGTCACGAGAAAACAATCTCAGAATCGCTTGGATAGGTTTAAGCATTCCGACGTTATTACCACATAAATTGAAATATGTCAGATTTGAAAAATGGGCTCTGAGCCTTAAGGCCCAAACTAGGCTGCGTCCTTAAGGGGTTAATGGGAATCTGTCAGGTAGTTTTAACCCCTTGAACTGCCACCATGCGGGAATACATGACCTGACAATATTTCCAAACATTCCCTTGTATGTTTTTTTCAGATGCAGCAAAATTCTTAAAATCCACTTTTAAAATGACGCACACTATATGCTAATTACTCATTAGAGGGTCATGGGGCGGTGCCGCTATCCTGAAGATTCACATAGTCCTGCCTCCAAACCCACCTTTCCATGTTTGAGTGACATCTCCCTGGCTGATACAACTTTCTTGGATGCGCCATTGCCTTGTGGCACTATACTAAAGGGGGGGTTGTGTGGAACTATACACAAAGGGAGGCTGTGTGGCACTATACACAAGGGGGAGCTGTGTGGCACGATACACAAGGGGAAGCTGTGTGCCACTATACACAAGGGGGAACTGTATGGCACTATTTACAAGGTGGATGGCTGTGGCTCTATCTACAGAGGGCTGAGTGTGGCACAATCTACAGGGGTCTGTGTGTGGCACTTTCTACTAAGGGGGGGCTGTGCTGCAGTTTCTACTAAAGGGGGACTGTGTGGCACTATATACAAGGGAGGGGGGCTGTGTGGCACTATATACAGTGGGAGCTGTATAGCGCTATATACAGTGGGGGCTGTATGGCAATATCTACAGGGGGCTGTATGGCACTATCTACAAGGTGGAGGTGGGGACGCTATCTACAAATGGGGTGTGACACTGTCTATAGATGGGGCTATATAGCACTGTCTACAGGGGGGCTGTATGGCACATTCTACAGGGGGCACTATTTATAAGGGGGGCTGCTTGTGGCACCCGGTGGGCCCCGGTCAAGAGTTTGCTATGGGGCCCAGTCTTTCCTAGTTATGCCCCTGGGTATGTCCCAATACTTTTGTCCATAAAGTGTATATGTGTACATATATATATATATATATATATATATATATATATATATATATATATATATACTTTATAATTTTTTTTTATATTTATTATATAATGCTGTAGAGTCTACATAATGTTTAACAAGCTACTCCTATTAGAAATACCCATTTCAGAATGACCTTTACTATCAATCACTCTTGAGGAAATCTTATTAGCATAAAATTGACACTGGACCAGCTAAATGATTTGTCACTTCAACACCTTTAATAAAAGCAATGTTCAGCCTTGATCCTGAGAAGCTGGCATTTATAGTTTATTACAAAGTAACATTGAAAACATTGCAGTGTTTGCAGTATGCAATGTGGAACATTTAAATAATGTCTCCACGTTGCATCAAAAGGCTAAGAAAATATGAAGTCTTGACCTTGTAAATGTTGTAATTAAAATAGTATTATATATTTTTAGTTACAGGGAACTATCAGCACCCCTTTAACAACAAACCAACTAAAAACAACAGGAGTCCTATGGAACCTAATTCCCCCAGTAAGGGGAAATTTACATTGAGGGATTCTATACAATTATCACAGTTTGTTATATACATTATGTTAAAGGGGTTTTCTACTATATTACATTACATTGATGGCCTAGTCTTATCGTTTATTAAACTCTCATAAATTTAATAAACTTTAATGTGAGAAAAGGCTGCAATACCTGTATATCGCCACTAAATGCATGTCGAAGATTCACAGTAGGAAGGTCCCTTCAAAACAGCTGATCGGCAGGGGACCCGGGAGTCGGACCCCGACCCATCAGCTGTAGATGACCTGTCCTGAGCATAGGCCATCAATTTATAGTGGCTGGAAAACCTCTTTAAAGTCTATCCCCTGCTCGGGTATACCATGACTAAAATATTTTGTACAGTATGTTTTAATAGCCAAATGTTACAATAGTGATAAACTAATAGAGTGGTAAGCAGCGAAGTCATATAACCTGTGGGTTCTTTGCAGCCTGTCATTATGCTATAGATGGTTTTAAATAAATCTCTAGCCCTCATCCCATATGTAGATGATAGATCATATAGCCCATTAATATATATTTTGCTGATAAGACAATTTTTACGGTGAGATCTATTCTTGATTTACAGAGGAAACAGTAAAAATTGAGGAGATAATAAAAAAGTTTACCCTGTAGACCCACCTGCGTGTAAACAGAGGTGTAAGTGCATTTATCACGGTCTCTCCTCCCCCATGTCATATTTACAGGGGTCCTGGAAGTTGAAATATTGGGGTTTGGCCCTGTTCACACAGACTTTTCTTTGCAGGCAGAAAAAAATCTGCCCCAGAATTGCTTCAGGAATTTTGAGGCAGCACTTTTTTTTCCAGAAACGAGCGCCGCAGGTTTTATCTGTCTCCCCTTGATTTCAATGGGAGGTCAGAGACGGAAACCATGGCATGAAAGGACTTTCCACTTTTTTTCCCGTGAGTGGCTAAAAGCCACCCAGGAAAAAAAAACGCCTCTGCCTATCATTCAACTCAATGGGAGGCGATTTCAGACGTTTATGGCGCTGATTCCGACGCGGTTTCCTCGTCAAAATCATTGCCAGACTTATTGTTTATGAGTCTTCACAAAGGAAAGCTAATGGTAACTGGTGATCTTGTTTTCAGCTCTGCAATTGGAGATAATGGAATAGTAAACTATTATTATGTAAAACTGTCTATTGTATGTTTCACGCACTTGCCCTCATGCCACTCCAGAGTTTCTAAAATTGGAATCCATCATGAGATCATTGGGCCGAGCATTAAACAGCTACTCCTCCCTGGCACACTGCCCTAGCTTGCCAGTTTCTGTCTACTCCATGTTCCTGCCATTGACTCTTAGGGTATGTTCACACGGCAACGCCAAATACGTCTGAAATTCAGGCGAAAACAGCTCCTGAATTTCAGACGTTTTTACAAGTGCACGCGTTATTCGCGGCGTCCATTACGGACGTAATTGGAACTGTTTTTCAATGGAGTCAATGACAAACGGCTCCAATTACGTCCCAAGAAGTGACATGCACTTCTTTGAGACGGGCGTCTTTTACATGCCGTCTTTTGACAGCGACGCATAAAAATACACCTCGTGGGAACAGAACATCGTAAAACCCTTTGAAATCAATAGGCAGATGTTTGCAGACGTAATGGAGCCGTCTTTAATTCGAGGCGTAAAACTCCTGAATTACTTCCGTAAATAGGCCGTGTGAACATACCCTTAGATTGTCTGACTAAACGTGTCCATCTGCTTATCCATTTACAAATTTTGGTCTTCTCTGTCAGCCTGTTCTACATGCTTTTGCAAAGACATGGAAAAATACAAATGTGTAACAAAATAATCGTAATATAAAGTACACAGTGAAATTTGTCAGATTATCCCACCAGTTCAATTCTAAAATACTGCAGTCAAATATAACAAACATCATACATAGGGATATAATAAAACAATCAATATAATGATCAGGTATCAAGAGACAGCTACATTGTAAATCTGTTGATGGAGATCATGGATTCTGAAACAATTGGGCGAAGCCAAAAGATCCCATGGAACATCTCCAGATCTGCGGTGAAGACAAAACAACCTGACCAGAGCAAGACAAAGGAGTATGTCGTAGGGGAAAGTGAGGGAAACCAGAGGCAAGCAAACTAACAGAGTTTATGAAAAAGAGAAAATGTCAAAAAAACAGACTAGGCCAGGGCGATGTCGGATGGTGATAAGTGCGGATGAACGTGGTCAATCCAGGGTTGCCAGAACCGATGAAATTTGTCATATTTAATAAAAGTCTAGAGAGCTTTTCATTTGTCAAGAATCCATCCATCCCCACGTAAACTTCCTGTAATGAGAAGTTAGTCACTATTTCAAAGGTTATGACCCGGGGATCTGACCAGGAAAGGCCATATCTTCATGAGGAGTTTTTGCAGGCAGAAAATCTGCCTCAAAATTCAGTATGGAATTTTGAGGCAAATTTTGCTTTGCCTGCACAGCGTTTTTCGCCCGCGGCCATTGTGCGCCGTGGGCAAAAAACGCCATGAAATACACTTTCTCTGCCTCCCATTGATGTCAATGGGAGGTCAGAGGCGTAAACGTCCGAAGATAGGGCATTTTCGCCCGTTTCTTGGCACGTTTTCCAGACGCGGTTTACGCATCAAAAAAAAAGTGTCAGAAAACTCAGTGTGAACTGACCCTTAGGGTGAAGGGATGGAAGATTCCGTAGAGACCGTGCCTTGGTTGAGCCGTCATGAAAATAATTTTTGTCAATTGTTATAGCAAAGCATGCCACAACATTATGGACACAAGTCTGTAGATTATTTGTACACATATGTTTAAAATAGATCTCACTAAGGCACAATCCCGAAGGTCTTCAGGGCGATTGGAATAGAGCGTACATCTGGATTAGAGCGTGCTTTCTGGAGAACCTTTTTTTATCTCTAGTCCTCTATAGTAAAACCACAGCACGGACAATTATTGGAGTTATAGTAAAGGGAAACGTCCCACAGTCCCTCAGATTCACTAGTGAATAATTCTATGGACTATTGTACTTACTATAGGTTTGGCATAGGCCCAGGTTTGGGTGGCTGTCCTAGGAGGTGACATTACTAGATCTTTATATTGTGGTTGAGGCGATCTTGTAGTGTCCGTCACTATACAGAAGAAAGGTTAATAGCAAGTATTGATAATTGTGACTACTCTATATGTCTCCCCACTCCCCCCTGCCGATATACAGGTCCCCAGGGATGGAGTTTGGATTTTCAGGCTTTATGTTTGATATTGAGTCACACCACGTATAACTCAATTGCTGGCTGCACATTCGTTTTGGTTTGTATCAGGTTATTTCCTATTAAACCTAATCCTATTATAATGCTTTTCACATCTCCTGTATAATATCATAGTTGTCTCCCAGCCAAAACAAAAGTTTTATCCCTAGGGAAAATGAGATATGCCTTTTCTATTTCAGGCTGTTGTTTTTCTGCATATTTTGGGGCTAATTATCATAACTTGCTGTCTACGCTTCACTTTAACATACTAATGTAACATTACCTTGTCACTAACCATAATACTGAAGATTGATTAAATGTTATAACTTCAGAGTATAAAACATTTTCCTCTGTATTCTACAGCATACGGGATTGGATTATATATTAAGACAGAAGTCCTGAACTTGCTCAGTTACATGAATTACAGCAGATGCACAGGAAACATTTCATATAGATTTAGAAGGTTCTATGTTTCAGGATTATTTTGCATAGATGGTATAGGAGGAAATGTACATAATATAAAAGAGTAATACATCATATAATATATGTATATGGCAATTATTATGGTATCATGCTATATATTATTATTATTAGTTTTAGAAGTAGTAGTAGTAGTAGTAGTAGTAGTAGTAGTAGTAGTAGTAGTAGTATTAACAGTAGTAGCAGCAGCAGTAGTAGTAGTAGTAGTAGTAGTAGTAGTAGTGGTGGTGGTGGTGGTGGTGGTAGTAGTAGAAGTAGTGGTAGTAGTAGAAGTAGTGGTAGTAGTAGAAGTAGTGGTAGTAGTAGAAGTAGTGGTAGTAGTAGAAGTAGTAGTAGCAGTAGTAGTAGAAGAAGTAGTAGTAGCAGTAGTAGTAGTAGTAACAGTAGTAGCAGTAGTAGTAGTAGTAGTCAGGGCCGCCATCAGGGGGGTATTAGGGGTACTACTGTAGGGGGCCCGGCCAAACTTAATTGAAAGGGGGGCCCGGCAACTGCCGCGACTTGCCTTTGTTAGAAAAAAACAGGCCCCTGCAATGGGGCCTGTTCTTTTCACCAAAGCAATGTCGTGAGCTGCGGGCCCCCCTCTCATCAAACACCGCTGTGAGCTGCGGGCCCCCCTCTCATCTAACACTGCCGCGAAACACCGCGCGCGACCGCGCGCGCGAACGACCGCAAGCGCGCGCCGGCGCACTCGTTACCGCAAACGCGCGCTCACGCGCGAACGACCTGGGGAAGGCTGGAAAGCAACCCGCTCGTGCCCGCCGCCGAGAGGGATGCGGTGCGCACACACCAAAAGTACAGCGACCAATCAACTGGGAAGAACAGCGGCGCACAGTCTAATTACCTGCTGGCCCGCCTCCGACTCCTCGTCCTCCTCCTCCGCCTCCTCGTCCTCCTCCTCGGCCTCCTCGTCCAGCGCCTCCTCGTCCGACTCCGCCTCCGCCTCCTCCTTCTTCTCCTCCTCCAGAGCGTAGCTGCGTAAGGAGAGGGGGAGGAGTCCAGTTCTTGCGCGACGGCAGGAGTTCTTCGATCCTCGCAATTTTCTGGAGCCTGGAGGTGAAGGACGACATCTGGACCGAAGACATCGCCTGACGAGGACTGGAGAGGGAGCAGCTCTTCTGACACAGTGAGTAAAGTGTCTGAAAGTGCTGTTTATGTATGGCCCTGTTCACACAGAGTATTTTTGCAGGGCAAAAAAATCTGCCTCAAAATTCCTTAAAGAATTTTGAGGCAGATTTTGACCTGCCCACACTATCTTGCCGCGTTTTTTGCTGCGTTTTTTGCCCGCGGCGATTGAGGACAGCAGACAAAAAAGGCAGCGAAAAATGCATTTTCTGCCTCCCATTGATTTCGATGGGAGGTCAGAGGCAGAACCGCGGCAAGAAAGGACGTGCTGCTTTTTCTTTTTTCCGCGACTGGCTCCCATTGATTTCAGATTAAATCAATGGGAGGCGGTTTTGGAAGTTTTTTGGTGCTGATTCTGACGCAGTGTCCGAGTCAATATCAAGGTCCAAAAACTCTGTGAACTGGGCCTTATTGTTAGGGCTTATTCAGACGAACGTGTAATACGTCCGTGCAACGTGTGTGATTTTCACGCGCCTCGCACGGACCTATGTTAGTCTATGGGGCCGTGCAGACTGTCAGTGATTTTCACGCAGCGTGTGTCCGTGTGTCCGCTGCGTAAAACTCACGACATGTCCGATATTTGTGCATTGTTCGCGCATCACGCACCCATTGAAGTCAATGGGTGCGTGAAAGTCACGCCCAGCACATGGAAGCACTCCCGCAGCCGTATAAACTATGAATGAAAACAGAAAAGCACCGCGTGCTACAAACATCCAAACAGAGTGTCATAATGATGGCGGCTGCGCGAAAATCACGCAGCCGCGCATCATACGCTGCTGACACACGGAGCTGTTATGGACCTTTTGCATGCGCAAAACGCCACGTTTTTTGCGCACGCAAAAATCACACGCTCGTGTAAATCCGGCCTTAGGGTAGGAACACACTAGGCATGAACACTGCGGATTTTATGCAACACATTTTATTGTGGAAAATCCTCAGCGTATTACAGTCACAGCCGAGTGGATGAGATTTGAACAAATCTCATCCACACGCTGCAAAAAAAATTGACCTGCAGTGTGGCTTTTGGCTTTTTAGGCCGCAGCATGTCAATTTATGCTGCAGAATCGCCACTCGTCTGGTGCGGAAATGCTGCGGTTCTGCCGCAAAAATCACAAAAGAGAAAAAAAAAAGGCACTTTTTTAAATTGATAAAAAAGTTTATACTTACCCCGGCCGTAGTCCTGGTGACGCGATCTTCTATTCTTAGCGCAGCTCCTGGAGCTGCTGCCGGTCTCTAAATAGGCAGTTGGTCCAGTAAAATTTGGAATTATTTTTTTTTGTGAACCAGCTTAAAAAAATACAAAACTTTTGTGTTAGGGCCTGTTCACATCACCGTTCGCTTCCGCTCCGGGGTTCCATCTGAGGTTTCTGTCGGGTGAACACCGCAACGGAAAGTGAAAGTGACAGCACAGCTTCCGTTTCAGTCACCATTGATCTCAATGGTGACGGAAACATCGCTAATGGTTTCCGTTCGTCACCATTCCGGCTGGTTTTCGGACGGAATCAATAGTGCAGTCGACTGCGCTAATTGTGACGGAAGCTGTGCTGTCACTTTCACTTTCCGTTGCGGGGTTCACCCGACGGAAACCTCAGATGGAACCCCGGAGCGGAAGCGAACGGTGATGTGAACAGGCCCTAACACAAAAGTTTTGTATTTTTTTAAGCTGGTTCACAAAAAAAAATAATTCCAAATTCTACTGGACCAACTGCCTATTTAGAGACCGGCAGCAGCTCCAGGAGCGACATCATAAGGGACACACTAGGCGGATATGCTGAGTAAAACTACACAGCTTATCCGCCCCGGTAGCCGCAGGGAATTCCGCCAGCAAAACCGCACCAAGTAGTGGTGCAGGTTTCGTGAGGCGTGTCCGCTGCGGGAATCCTGCAGGGAAAAAAAAGTTTAGACTTCCCCCGGCCGTAGTCCTGGTGACGCATCTCTCTCTTCTGAACGTAGCCCCGCCTCCTGGGATGACGCTGTAGACCATGTGACCGCTGCAGCGGTCACATGGGATGAAAAGTCATGACAGGAGGCCGAGCTGCGCTAAGACTAGAGGATCGCGTCACCAGGACTACGGCCGGGGCAAGTCTAAACTTTTTTATAAATTTAAAAAAGTGCCTTTTTATTTTTTCTCATGTGTGATTTTTGCGGCAGAACCGCAGCATTTCCACAACAGAGGAGCAGCGATCCCACAGAATACATTGACACGCTGCGGCTTAAAAAGCCAAAAGCCACACGGCAGGTCCATTATTTTTGCAGCGTGTGGGTGAGATTTGTTCTAATCTCATCCACTCTGCTGCGACTGTGATACGCTGCGGATTTTCCACAATAAAATGTGTTGCATAAAATCCGCAGTGTTCATGCCTAGTGTGTTCCTACCCTAAGGCCGGATTCACACGAGCGCGTGCTATTTGCGCGCGCAAAAACATGGCGTTTTGCGCATGCAAAAGGTCCATAACAGCTCCGTGTGGCAGCAGCGTATGATGCGCGGCTGCGTGATTTTCACGCCATCATTATGACACTCTGTTTGTATGTTTGTAGCACGTGGTGCTTTTCTGTTTTCATTCATAGTTTATATGGTTGCGGAAGTGCTGGGCGTGACTTTCACGCACCCATTGACTTCAATGGGTGCGTGATGCGCGAACAATGCACAAATATAGGACATGTCGTGAGTTTTACGCAGCGGACACACGCTGCGTGAAAATCACGGACAGTCTGCACGGCCCCATAGAGTAACATAGGTCCGTGTGAAAATCACGCGCGTTGCACGGACGTATTACACGTTCGTCTGAATAAGCCCTAACAATAAGGCCCAGTTCACAGACTTTTTGGGCCTTGATATTGACTCGGACACTGCGTCAGAATCAGCACCAAAAAACTTCCAAAACCGCCTCCCATTGATTTAATCTGAAATCAATGGGAGCCAGTCGCGGAAAAAAGAAAAAGCAGCACGTCCTTTCTTGCCGCGGTTCTGCCTCTGACCTCCCATCGAAATCAATGGGAGGCAGAAAATGCATTTTTCCCTGCGTTTTTTGTCTGCTGTCCTCAATCGGTGCGCGGTTCCAGGCGGTCGCGGGTGCCCATGCGCAGGAGTTTGCGGGTGCGCGCGATCGGTCGCACGGGCAGCGGTGTTTGACGGCCCCATGACGACCCCCATGCTACCCAGGGCCGCCATCAGGGGGGGTATTATGGGTACTGATGTGAGAGGCCCGGCCAAACCTAATTGAAAGGGGGGCCCGCAGCTCACGACATTCTTTTGGTGAAAAAAACGGGCCCCATTGCAGGGGCCTGTTTTTTTTCTACCAAAGGCAAGTCGCGGCAGTTTGCCGGGCCCCCCTTTCAATTAGGTTTGGCCGGGCCTCTCACATCAGTACCCCTAATACCCCCCCTGATGGCCGCCCTGGGTACCATGATATAGTGCTGGACGGAGTACCGTTAACAGGCGGTGCCACGGTAGGGGGGCCCAAAAAATTTAGCTGTAGGGGGCCCTGAAATTCCTGATGGCGGCCCTGGTAGTAGTAGTAGTAGTAGTAGTAGTAGTAGCAGTAGCAGTAGCAGTAGTAGTAGTAGTAGTAGTAGTAGTGGTAGGAGTAGTAGTGGTAGGAGTAGTAGTAGTTGCAATGATAGTTATGGTATCAGAGGGAAATAGGGCTATTATAAAAGTGTTCTGGTTCATTCCACCCCTATTCTGGGAAAGGTATACTTGGCACTTGTTCAAAACAAACTAGCAGCCCATTCCTTCTAGGAGTTAAGTCTACTGTGACCCTCGGTGGGTTCCTCACTCCTGTTTCTGGAATTGTTCCACTGTCTGTAGATAGAGGTTGCCAATACAAATAGGGAAAGAGGTAGTACTTCAGGGCTTAGTTGTAGTCTCTCACATCATAGACTCCCTAGCAGTAGGAAGAGTCTCCATAATCCTAGAATAGTACTTAGGCCCTGTTCACACAGAGTGTTTTGACGCGGAAACCGCGTCAAAAAATGGCCGAAAACGCCTCCCACTGATTTCAATGGGAGGTGGAGGCGTTTTTTTCCTGTGAGTGGTAAAACCGGCTCGCGGGAAAAAGAAGCGACATGCCCTATCTTCGGGCGTTTACATCTCTGACCTTCCATTGACATCAATGGGAGGCAGAGAAAGCGTTTTTGCCCGGGGCGCTCAATTACCGCGGGCAAAAAAAATGCTGCGAAAAAAGGCATGCAGGCAGATCAAAACCTGCCTCAAAATTCCAGATGGACTTTTTGGGCAGAATTTTCTGCCTGAAAAAAACTCAGTGTGAACAGGCCCTTACATTGTCACCAGGGGCGGATTGGCCATGTACTTGACCGGGAATTTTCCTGGTGGGTTGGCCGCTCCACTGCTCAGGGGCCGCTCTCCTGTACAGTCCTGCATACATCTGTGCTTGTGGGTACTGATCCGTGATATAAAGAAATCCCCACATACACAGATTTATGCTGGAGCCAGGCGCGGGCTGGGCCGGGGGGCATGTGCCACCCTAGCCGGTCTCCCAGTAAATGTTACTGGCCGCCGGCATATTACACGAGTTTTCCTGGCTGCCGCGTTATAGCTTTAAGAAAAAAACAAAACAATTATCTCCTGTTTGTAGTAGACGTTGAGCGCTCGGCACGTCTGAAAGAAGATCCGCCCCCTGACGCTGCATGCCAGCGAGGAGCAGGAGACCGGAGAGCAGCAAGTCTAGCATCAGAGAGAGCGGATTGACTGGGACCTGACAGGTGGTACAGGAGAATATATGCAGAGCAGGACGCTGGGCGGCCGTTACTTCAGCTTGTACTGCTGATGTGTGAAGCCCCTGCCTGGTGGCCTGCTCTGCATCCAATTCACTGCCCTGCAGCTGTACAGGTCAGCAGCACCCGGCTCCTTCACTGTGTCTGCACTGCTGACCTGTACATCTGCTGCTGCTAAAATGTCTCCTAAGCTCCGTACAGCCCTGCAGACTTCTAGCTTGTTTATCCTGACACTTCAGTTTCTACTTTCCCTCTGCACGCCCCTCCCCCCAGCACTGAGTCCCCAAGCAAACTTTTGACTGGAGGCCCCCCTCCCCTGGGTGCCACACAACCCCGCTTGTAGATAGTGCCTCCGTGTAGATTCCGCCACACAGCACCCCCTTGTATATAGCACCATACAGCCCCCTGTATATAGCACCATACAGCCCCCCCTGTATATAGCACCATACAGCCCCCCTGTATATAGAGCCATACAGCCCCCCTGTATATAGCACCATACAGCCCCTCCTGTATATAGCGCCATACAGCCCTCCGTATGTAGCGCCATACAGCCCCCCTGTAGATAGCGCCATACAGCCCCCTGTAGATAGCGCCATACAGCCCCCTGTAGATAGCGCCATACAGCCCTCCTGTAGATAGCCCAATACAGCAGGCTGCTAGTGGAGCCTCCGGCCATGAGGGGGGGCCGTGCTAGCGGGCAGAACAGTCCCCCTCATGCCACGAGCCCCGTAGCAGCCGCTATGGCTGCTACAGCGGTAGTTATGCCACTGTACGTAGTGTGTGCATGTGTGTTTATATGTATATAGCGTGCGTGCGTGTGTGTGTGTGTGTGTGTGTGTGTGTGTGTGTGCATATATATGTAGTGTGTGTGTATGTGTATGTGTATGTAGTGTGTGTATGTGTATATGTTTGTGCAGTATGTGTGCAATGTTTGTATGTGCCTGTCCAATGTGTATATGCATATGTGAAGTAGAGTGATATATGGGAGCAGATGAGTGCTGCTGTATCGAAGGTTTGCCACGGGTTCAGCTTCAGAAACCCCCGGTGGAGAAAGTTGTGTACAGCCATACTACAATGTAATATTACATGGCAGTATAAAAAGAAATGGTTATTCATGTACTGTACAGGTCGAGGCCCCCACAGCTGCTGAAACTTAAAGGAGTTTTCCCACATCATAAATTATGACTCGAACCGCAACCGATTGTGAGAATGGGGGTTCAGAACCGCCGTTCCTCCAACTGCAGTGCGGAGGACATTGAATGGAGCTGCGGTCGAGCATGTGTGCTGCTTCTCTATTCAAAGTCTATGGGAATGACTGAAATAGCTGAGTACTAAAACTCTGCTGTTTCTGCCAATAGCATAAACTTTGAATGGAGCAGCAGCACACATGCTCGACCGCCGCTTCAATGTGCTCCTTATTGTGGTCGAGCAATAATGAGGATCTGGGAGTTTGGGACCCCCGTTCTGACAATCGGTGGGGGTCCCAGCGGTCAGACAGTTATCACCTATCCTGTGGATAAGTGATAATTTATGATTGTGGGAAAACCCCTTTGATGGCTCTCTGCTCTGGTTCATAGAGGAGGGGGGTGGTGTCACCTGCTTGTGGTGTCTTAGGGTATGTTCACACGTAGTCAACAAAAACGTCTGAAAATCCAGAGCTGTTTTCAAGGGAAAACAGACCCTGCTTTTCAGACGTTTTTTTACCAACTCGCATTTTTCGCGGCGTTTTCACGCCGTTTTGGCGGCGTTTTTTACGTCCGTTTTTGGAGCTGTTTTCATTGGAGTCTATGAGAAAACAGCTCCAAAAACGTCCAAAGAAGTGTCCTGCACTTCTTTTGACGAGGCTGTATTTTTACGCGTCGTCGTTTGACAGCTGTCAAACGACGACGCGTAAATAACAGGTTGTCTGCACAGTACGTCGGCAAACCCATTCAAATGAATGGGCAGATGTTTGCCGACGTATTGTAGCCCTATTTTCAGACGTAAAACGAGGTATAATACGCCTCGTATACGTCTGAAATTTGGCCGTGTGAACATACCCTTAGGGTCTGTTCACACGGCTTATTTTCAGGCTGATTTTGGAGGACAATTGCCTAGATTTACGCTCCAAAATATGCTTGAAATAAGTCTGCAAACAGTTTCCCATTAATTTCAATGGGATTTACACTGTGCTGTTCACATGAGGCTTAATTTTACGCTTCTGAATAAAAAAACGTCTTGTAAAAAGAAGTAGCATGTCACTTCTTGAGGTGTTTTTTGGAGCTGATTTTTAATTGACACAATGAAAAATGCCTTAAAAAAAGCGCCTCAAAAAAAGCTTCAAATGGAAAGAAGCCTCAGTTTCAGCTTCAAAAACAGCTGAAAGACAGAGGCTGTTTTCTCTGAAAACATCTCCATCATTTTCAGCCGTTTTTGACTTGGCGTGTGAACATACCCATGAGAAACATTTAAGACATATCCAGAAGATATGTCATAAATGTCAGATAAATGTAGGTCCCACCTCTGGGGCCCGCACCTATCTCCAGAACGGGGCCCCGTAGACCCTGTTCAGCCGCTCTGCGTTGCGGCTGAATGAGGTGAATTCCGACCATGAAAAAGGTTATATAGTCGTGAGTTACGTAAACAGCAGTCACATGGGATGAAATATTCTGGATATATCAACCCTAAATACGGCCCAGCTTTCACCTATACACTCCCCCTGGCCCCCCACTTCATCGCTGCCTCCTCCTATGCCGCTCTCCCCCTCCTCCCACAGAAGCTCTGCCACCATCTGTGTCCCCCACCACAAATAAAGTTCAAAATCCTCTTCAGTGTCCCCTGCACCCCATGTGACCCCCTAAAAGTTTCTGTTCCCCATAGTATCCCTACCATGTGCTCCCCATCATTTTACCAGACATAATAGCTGTTTAGCTCTAAGGTTTCTTTCAAACCAAGGTGTTTATATTAGTTTACTGTATGTGTCGGGAAAGCTCCTGATACATACGATAAAAGGATCCATAGAACCCATAACCCAACGGAGGCTAAAAAAAGCTTGTTTTTGCTGCATGGAATAGCTTTGAAGGCTGCGCTGTTCCATGCCTATGTATGTGTTTTCTTTTAACATGATCGCCTATGGAGCACAGATAGCAGAGACATTCGTTTTTTAAACTGTTTAATGCATCTCCTGGGAGCTTTATCACCACATACATTATATTGATAGAAATACTGTGGTGTGAAACGCGCCTAAGTGCGTCCAATGCAGATGTGAACACAGTCCAATTCTGACAATAATAACAAGGCTGCATTATTAGATCTATCACCAATGTGGCTACAACTAACAGTTTGCTGGATCCGCCTACTTGTGCTGGCTCCACCCACAACATGGGGCCCCTTTTGAATTTTTCTCAGTGCCACTTTAAAGGAGTTTTCCCACGAGGGACATTTATGACATATCCACAGGATATGTCATAAATGTCAGATAGATGCGGGTCCCACCTCTGAAACTCGCATATATCTCTAGAACGGGATCCCTAAACCCCGTTCTACCTCTTTTTTGTGTCGGCTGATTTCCGACCATGGAAGTGAAAACAGCGTAGCTCACTGAGCTACGCTGTATTCGTAAGCCCCATAGAACTGAATGGCAGTTACGGAAACAGCGTAGCTCGCATGCTGCGCTGCTTCAAAAACTGTGATTCACTACTATGATATTTACGGAAACAGCATAGCTAAGCGAGCTACGCTGTCTTCGTAACTACCGACCATAAAGTCAGGAAGTGTCCGGGAGTAAGTGATAGCAGGTAAAGCTAGAACGGGGTTTAGGGGGCCCCGTTCTAAAGATAGATGCGGGTCCTAGAGTTGGGACCCGCATCTATCGACATTTATGACAAATGCTGTGGATATGTCATAAATGTCCCTCGTAGGAAAACCCCTTTAAGCTTCCAATTCGCCCCTGAGTGTCACAGAGCCCAAAGCTGTAACTGGGCCAGCAGGGGGCTGTGTGAACCCACCTTCTCACCAATGTATTTGACCTGGGGCTAAACTGCGGAGGCTAAGGGAACCTCTGGTCTTCACCCTTCAACCCCTGTACAGGGATGTGGACTTTGCCGCAGTGGAACCCCAGGTCTCTGCCCTCAGCATAGTCTCCCTTAATAATGGCTGAGGTATGGAGTGTATGGTAAGCAGTAGGTCAGGGCAGGCAACGGAGGTTCGTAACGGTTTAGCGTGGCTTTTGGTCATGGCAGGTGGCAAAGTGTTTTCACAGTAAAACGTATCTACAGGTTAGGACAGGCAGGCACGAATGGTCAGAAACAGGCAAAGGTCGGTACACAGGAATTCCATCAATAGACAGCAGGGATGACTTGGAACACAAGAAACCAAATTGCTTTGGCAAGGAGTGATGGTCCCTTTATACCCAGGGTCTCTGGGAAGAACAAGATTTTGGCGTGTGCTGGCCCTTTAAGAAGACAAGTGTCAGTGCGCGTGCTAGGACCCAATACATCACACTGGTGGCTAGAGTGGCAATAGCAGCAAGGAGGCGGCAAGGACGTAAGACTAGCGGGGAGCACTACATAAAGTAATTATTAATGACCTGGCAGATTTTACAATGAAGCTAAAAGGGTATATTATTATGCTGTCTATAAAGAATCAATTCCTCCGGTTGTCCAACAGTTAATCAGTCCTCAACTATTTCATGGTCAGACCTCATATTATGACCCCCTAAGTGTTTTCAGAATAAGTTTAATGAAATATTATCGTTTTTAATATTTGAAAATCTAATTTTTATATTAACCTCTAAATGTGTTCTGTATATTTATTTATATTTTCTTGTGTGTAAGAAGCGAAGAAGCAGGGGTGTTATGATATTTTATGTAATGGAAAAGAGCAAAAGTGAAAGGTTGGTAGAATTAAGAGCTGCTCAATCAGGATTCTATGATATGGGATGCTGAGCTGGGGGATACTTTACTTTCTATGATTTGTTTCAATATTTTCATGTTAAAAGCTGTTAATATGCTGCCAGAACTCATAGAAAAAGTAATTGACAGCTCTTCCTACATACAAATTTATACACGAGGAGCTGCCAATCATCAATGTGTGAACTCACAGGCTTTTTCTATGAGTTTAGACAGAACGTTTAGGTACCACGCGGCAATGGCCGATATGCTGATAGCACCGATAGCTTACTTACCTCTCTGGTTCCATATATTCTGCAACAATCGTGTTTGACAAGGGTCTGAAGTGCTTGTACCAAAACGTCACATGTGTATTAAATTGCCTACATAATAAAACGTTAAACCATAACATTATTGAAGTGTGCTATATATATACACATATATATATATATATATATTTATTCACCTCAAGTGAGCGACGTTTCAGTTCAAGAGAGAACCTTTCTCAAGCTATCACATACTACACACAGTGTCAAGTATAAATAAGTAGTACATACAGTAATTCACAAAAAGCCTATTAGATGTTCAGTTTCCATAAAGTAAATTTGTAAACATGATACACAGCTTATCTCAAAAGCTGAAGTCCTGGTGCCGTTACTGCGTTCTATGGTTGCTCTCTATTTCAAGCTGGGGGATTGGTTCATCCCCTGGTGACGAGCACATGGCCTGATATATGGGTATGTTGGAGTGCTGTGTTCATCTATATTTGGACTGTATATATGTGTATATATATATATATATATATATATATATATATATATATATATATATACACAGTGGTCCCTCAAGTTACTATATTAATTAGTTCCAGGGTGACAATTGTAAGTTGAAAGTATTGCAACGTGAGACCACAACTCTATGGAAAACTAGTAATTGGTTCCAAAGCCCCCAAAATGTCAACCACAGATAAGAAAAAATCATAATCAGGCAGATAACTGATACAGATAAAGTAAGTTCTCACATATAAAAGTCAGAAATACTGCAGCTGCTGGAAGGTGTAAATCACTTTCTACGATGAAGACATAGATTTTTTTTTTTTTTTGCTGTATCGAAAGTTCCCAAGAGCACAGTGGCCTCCATAATTCTTAAATGAAAGAAGAACAACCAGGACTCGTCCTAGAGCTGGCTGCCTCACCAAACTAAGTAATCGGGGGAGAAGGCCCTTAGTAAGACAGGTGATCAAGAACCCAATGGTCACTCTGGCTGAACTCCAAAGACCCTGTGTGCATATGGGTAAAACTTCCAGAAAGTCAGCCATCACTGCAGCACTCCACCAATCTGG